>NC_056625.2:32229418-32829418 GCF_002870075.4 Lactuca sativa | reverse complement strand
AGATAAATTGTAATTAACATTTGATGATTAAATAAAGGAGTATTATTTATAAGTAAAGTTACTGTCTTGTGCTAGTTATTTACCTATTGTTTCACTTTGCATGTTTTGACTTCCTGAATAATAAGATTATTCGAACAATCCACAGTCACTCATACTTTGGAAGTAGGTATGAAAGAAGACTTTCATGAATTGGCTTGTAGATTGTCTAAAGTGTATTATACATAGCAAAAGTTTGCTGCAACGTTCATGAGTGCTTATGAAATAATATTTGAGCATTGGATTAAACCCACGCTTACTGGTATCACTTCATGGAATTTATCACGAGTGATCGTAAGACGATAATATCATATAGTCATTAAACCTAGATATATGGTTTATTGTTTGCAAGCTGGTTATGCACTGATAATGTGTAAACGCATTAGTAACTTGATGTTATAAAACACATTGTTGTGTATGATTTGATGAGTGAATAGTAAATGCATATAAGTCGAAGTTTATATGTTCCTTTTATCCTAAGAGACAAAAAGTGATATCAGGTCCCCTCGATGATTTGGTTTGACTTATGTGTCGGGCCCGGTCAGGACTGAGTTGATGTGTTCAATTAAGTTCTATCTCAGACAAATTGGAGATCCATAAACAAACTGTTGTACAATAAGTATGACTATGTTCCATGTAATTGTCCGCACGATATCTTGAGAACGGAGGACTATACGATCTCTTATCTAAAGGACGAGTCCGAGTTCGACAACGGATTTTGAGAGCTACGATTGCTAATCGGATTTTGAAGTCATACCTACATCTATAGTTATTAGACTTATCCAAGTCGAAGACTGTTGGATTAGTGTCTAAGTCCATAACTATATTTGGTATGTACTTGACATGGTTGTAGCATAGTCCTTTTGGGTTGCCTTCACCGGAGCAACTTGACTGGATGATTAGTGGAGAAAGAGGATATTATGGTTTATTAATATATTATAAGAATAATATATAAAAAGAAAAATCATATTGATTAATTAATATTGGTCAAGAATTAATTAAGAAATTAATTTTGTGATCAAAAGATATTAATTAAACTTAAGGGACTGGAATTGCAATTATAAGATAATTGAATTTTGGGTTATGGATCTTATGGATGATAGGGGTGGACGAAATTAGGATGGAAGCCTACCTTGAAATCGTCCAAGGCCTTATTCCAGAAGGTTCTCGAGGCTGCTTAAGGCCTAAGCTATCCAATTAGGGTTTTGACTGAAACCCTAGCAGCTCAGCTATATAAGGACCCCTAGGGCATCCAAAATTGGCTACCAGAAGAACCCTAGAGTCCTTAGAGCCTATTTTGAGCCACCATCCTCTCTCTTCAAGATCATTCTTGTTTCCTTGGTGTTTGTGATCGATTAGAGGTATTACATTTATGATACTAGGCTCCCAAAGCTTGAAGATTCATGCAATAATCTAAAGGCAATCATCTGAACATATTAAGTTATTGATTTCAATTTTGATATGCTAGAATTAGGGGTTATAAGCTTTGGATAATTTTCATGTACAATAGAGAAACCTAGATCCAAAGTTTTATGGTTTACATGTGCACCATAGGATTGTTGTTATGCTCAAAACCCATCAATAACAGCAAGAGAAGCGTCGAAGGAGGCAATATGGATAAAGAACTTCATCGGAGACCTTGGAGTTGTACCAACTGTAAATGAGCCTATGGAGATTTTCTATGACCACGAGGGTGCGGTCGCCTTAACCAAGGAACCGAGGGATCATGGCAGATCCAGGCACATCGACAAAAAATATCACTTCATAAGATATCGAGTGGAAGAGGGACTCCTGGTAGTGAAGAGGCTATCGTCAGATGATAACCTAGCAGATCCCCTTACGAAGGGACTGAGTAGGATTAAGCATTTGCAGCATGCTAAAAGCATTAGCCTAAGAGACGATATTAGTTTTAGTGATTAGATAGGCAGTTAGAAACCTAGAATAAATAAATGTAATTGACATATGATGATTAAATAATAAGGGTTTTATTTATAACTAAAGTTTACAGTCTTTTGTCAATTGTTTATTTTATGTTTCACTTTTTTCATGTTTTGACTTCCATAATAATATGATTATTCGAACTATCCACAGTTGATCATACTTTGGAAGTAGGTTATGAAGTTAGACTGTCATGAATTGGCTTGTAGATTGTCTAAAGTGTTTATACATAGCAAAGTTTGCTACAATGTTCATGAGTGCTCTTGAAATAAGCTTTGAGTATTGGATTAAAACCACACTCACATGAATCAATTCATGGAATTTATCACGAGTGATTGTGAGATGATAGTATTGTTAGTCTTCAAACCAAGATATATAAGTTGTTGATTACGAGTTGGTTGTGCGTTGATAGTACGGAAACGCATCAGTAACTTGATGTTATAAAACGCGTTGTTGTGTATAATTTAACAAGTAATTAGTACAAGCATATAAGTCGAATTTTATCTGTTCCTTTTATCCTAAGAGGATTAAAAACGATATCATGGGCCCCTCGATAATTTTGTTTTGACTTATGTGTCGGGCCCAGCCAGGACTCAATTGATGTGTTCAAATAAGTTCTATGTCAAACAAATCAGAAATCGGGAAACAAACTTCTGGACAATGAGTATGAACTTATTCCATGTCTTTGTCCACATGATATCTTGAAGAACATAGGATTATATGATCCCTTATCTAAAGGACGAGTCATTGACTAAATCAGAGTTGGAAAGCGGCTTTTGAGAGCTACGATTGCTAATCGGATTTTAAAGTTACATTGGCAGTTATAGTTATTATACTTATCCAAGTGGGAGACTGTTGGATTAGGTGTCTAAGCCCATAACTATAATTGGTATGTACTTGAACTGATAGTAGCATGGTCCTTTTGGGTTGCCTTCACCAGAGCAATTTGATAGGATGGATATTTGAGAAAGAGGTTATTTATGATTTACTAATATATTATAAGAATAATATATTAATTGAGAAATCATATTATTTAATTGGTATTGATCAGGAATTATTTTGGAATTAATTTAGTGATCAAAAGAGACTGATTAAATTAACGGGGGTTGATTAAGTAAATCAGTGATACATATACTTTAGGCTAGTGATCCATGTTGATTAGGGATGGACTAAATCTATGTGAGAGTCCATGAAGAGTTAGTCCAAAAGGCTATCAAATGATTTATTGGATTAAAGGCCTAAGTGAATGAACAACGATTTACAAGTTAAAACCCTAGGAATTCCACACTATAAATGTAACCCCAAACACTCCTAAAATCGGACAAGACTTCCAAGAAGAAACCCTAGCCGACTTTTGGTGCCTCCTAACCTATCTCTCATAATCCTCCATTGTTCTTGGTGTTTGTGACTTATTTGAGGTACTAAGCTCTTGAAAGGCCAAGTTCTACAAGCTACAACTAAGAGGTATTCATCTAACTTGTTTTATGTTGTAAATCTCTAAATTGTATGCTAGTTAGGGTTCATGCTTTGGATAAATGAAAATTGCATGTATAACTTGAGAAAACTTAGATCCAAAGAATTAGGGTTGTATGTGCACCATAGGATTGTTATAGTGCTCAAAACCCATCAGTAGAGAAGCTTGGTGCAAGGTGACGGTTCAAGAAGGAGCTCATAAATCTTGATTTTCTGCTCCATTTCCAGCTCATTTTGGGTATAAAGTTCTAACCTTGCTTAGTATTGGCATAGATCTCTTCTTGGGCTTATTTGTATGCTTTTAGCCATGGATGGGTGATTGTTAAGGAAGTAGAAGTCCCAAGTGTCTATCCTTTCCATATCTATGATCTCCATGAGCTCTTTTGGGATAAATGTAACGCCTGTGTTTCCGGGCTTGCCGTTATTAGCAATATAATAGTCTAGGTTAACCTTTGTAACCCGTTTTGAAATAATAAGAATGTATTATTTGAGTATTATGTGTTCTGTGCTTAATTGCTTAATTACGTGGTCTGATTAATTAAGAACAAAAATAAGCGTCAAAATTTAAGTGTGAAATAAACTTAATATCTTTGGTTAATGTTGTAGTAGTCGAAACGAGGTTTCCGAATATATATATAGAACGCCCAAATCTGACTTCGTATGAGGAAGTTATGATTTATCGAAGTTCCGGCTTAGCGGTATACAGCCTGAAATACTCGAATTGAGATCGAGCGGTTGTTAGCCGAAGCAATCTAAATGAGAATCAAAGATCTCATTGTTGGTATCGAAGCGATAAAAAGTTAGGCGAGAACGGACGTCAAACGAAGAAGTTATGAATTTAAAACGAAAGTTTCTGTCGCGGCCTATTAAAAATAATTAATAAAAATAAAGTCAAAATTAGCCGACGGAGTCTAAACGAAAGTCGTAGAGCGTAGTCTCACCTTCGCGTGGATATAAAGAACGTCGAAAACGGAGTTCGTATGAAGAAGTTATGAATTTCCGAAGTTTATTAATCATTTTGTATTTAAATATAAATCAAAATTCGGAAGCATTATCCGAAGGAGTCACCGATCTGATCCGAGGTACGCCCCGCGTACTCGAGTACGCCCAGCGTACTCCGAGGGATGTCGACACTCGCACTCGAGCACTTCGGATACGTAAGCAATGACGTTTTGGGCAGTACGCCCCGCGTAACGCAGTACGCCCCGCGTACTCCGAGGCTCCAGCCTCCTATAAATAGGATGCGAGGGTTCCGGGTATTTTTGCCAATTCCCTCTCATTTTCGTGTCGAAGCTCTGCATTTTTACCCCCGAAGCTACCCCGAAGCCCCGGTATCATACTCTAGCCCCGAGGCAAGTCCCGAGATCCCGAAGATCCCGAGAAGCGCGGTTCCCGAGTCGAAGCTCTGCCCGCGAGAAGTTCGATTTTCGAGGAGATCTTCCAGATCTGCTGTGGATTACTACTTCTATAAGCCGTAGTGCTGTCGGATCGTCTTCTGATCAAGTGAGTGTGTAGTTATTTCTTCTAATACAATAATACGAAGTATTTTATATAAAAATACGTGCTATGTGTATATATTTGGTTGTGTTATGTGTGAATGAGTATTCACTCTCTTCTATCTTATAGATCTGCTTATTTCTTTATGAGATATGTGTTATGTGTGTGTGCCTCATCTGTTATGTGACATATGTGTTGATTAAAGCATGCTATACAGGTTTTCTTTAAACTACGTATGAAAATATATATTTTTATCTACTAATATGTTGGGTAGAACATGGGTAGATAGTTGGTGTGTAATAAACAGATGAGAGGCCTCGATGTTGTTGTTGTTGTTGATCTAGTTATTCAGCGGAGTATGGATAACGACCACGGACTCTTTCTAGACAGTCCAGTGGAACGCTAGCAGGTTCATAACCTGTAGGTGTTGTGAACGATGTGTTCACCGGTGTACTCTATCCCCCTCATGGTTGCCTTTAGGATATCTATTGTTGAGGAAACCCCTTCGCAGTGATGTCCGTCCCGATGAAAATCCTAGATTAGGTCCCTTGAGATAGTTGTTTTAGGGACGTAAAGTGAGGATAACGGGAATGGGTAATCGGGATAGTGTTTGGTTGGTGAAATTAAATATAACTTATTTATTGTGGGTTGAAAACCCTATATGCTCACCAGGCTCCCAAGCCTGACCCACTCAGTTTTATTTGTATTACAGGAAGTGGCACAAGGGCGTAAGATGGATGGATCATCTTGTTGTTTTGTTTACAAGTCTGAATATGTATATATTTGTTGAATGACTTGTAATGTTTATCGTTTATGCTTTATGGTCTGTATCGGAACATGACATCCCGAGTTTTGATTATATAATGAAATGCATCTCTTGATGAAATGCTTTGATAAATATTATTTTATCATGTTTTGTTTTGGGAACAAATTCCGCAACTCTTTCAAATCAAAAGGATTTACTCTGAAAATATTTAAAAGCATAAATGAAAATCGGTCTTTTCTGGCCGAGATTTTGGGGATGTCACAGTTGGTATCAGAGCATTAGTTTAAGCGAACTAGGAATTTGTAGGATTTCTAGACTTAAACTTAGAATGCTAAGTGGAATTTTGAGATGTGTGTCTGTTGGATTTTAGACACGAGCACTAGTTTATTTTAGGAAAGTTGCCTAAAATGCTTTATGTGCTAAATGTTATATGTTGCAATATATGATATTATTTGTTCGGATCTACGGTTTGTTGCCAACCGGATCTGAAGGTTTATGTGTTTAGGATTCTAAGCGTATGTATACGATATTAGAACTAGCATGTAATCGTTTGGAGTAATAAGGTGAAATTATTCGGTGTGTAGATCAAATGGTGAGAACAAGGAGTGGCGTTGGAAACGCAGATGAAAACACGAATCAACCGCCAGTGATTGAGCAAATACCTGTTGTAGCAGCAGCACCAGAACCAATAACAATGGCTGCGGTGCAAGCCATGATTCGGGCTATGCTAGCCGAACAAAGGGAGGAGATGCGACAAATGTTGCATAATAATAGGGATGAACCTATCATACCTATTGAGGAACCGGAATTGATTCCCGAGCAATCGGAGGAAGGGAACAATAGTCGCATGGTGAGTCAAGTTGGGACTCAAGAGGAACGAAGGAACGATCCAGAAAGGAGAAACAACAAGGATGGGCGTATGTACAAGAATTTCTTGGGCGCTAAACCGCCAAGTCTTTCTGGGAGCCCAAAGCCGGTTGAGATAATGGATTGGATCTCCGAAATGGAGATGGTATTTGAAAGTTGCGACTGTAGCAACAAGCAGAAGACCGTCTTTGCAGTTAGACAACTGAAGACTGGGGTCTTGAGTTGGTGGAAGTTGTTGGCAGATACTATGCCACGAGGAGAAGCTCTGAAAATGTCATGGGAGGAGTTCTTGGAACAGTTAAGGGTGCAGTATTGTTCGGAGATAGATCTGATTGATCTGAACAATGAGTTTCAAAACTTGAAGAAAGGGAAGATGAGCATAGATGACTATGCTACTGCATTTACTGAGAAGATGAAGTTGTTTCCGTACCTAGTGCCAACGGAACTCTCCAAGATTGAGAGGTTTGCTAACGGACTGCCTGCTGACTTTGGTCCGACAGTCAAAATGGCAACCACTCTAAAAACGGCTGTTCGTGCAGCTAAGAATGTGGAGGCCCAGCAGAAGGAAAAGGGTCTGGAAAGAATAGATGTTGGAGAAAAGAGGAAGTTCGATGGAACTTTAGGGTCCAACAAGAAAAACAAGTTCTCGAAGTCTGGTTCGAGGGGAGGTGGAGGTGAAGCGAAATGGTGCGACAAATGTAAGAAGAAGCATCATGGAAGATGTGAGGTGGCGAACACATGCTACAAGTGTGGAAAGCCAGGGCACTATGCCAATGAGTGTACCCTCACAAAGAAAGTTTGCTATGGTTGTGGTGAGGAGGGTCATATGTCAAGGGACTGCCCGAAGAAGAAGGAGGCAGCTAGACCCAACATTCCGCCAAAGCCAAAGGCGAGAGCATTCCAGATGACACTAGAAGCTGCTAAAGATGAAGCTGATGTCGCTTCAGGTACCTTTCTCGTTAACGAATTGCCTGCCCAAATTTTATTTGATTCTGGAGCCAATTACTCCTTTATATCGCATGAATTTGGTAGAAAGCTAGCTTTGCCTGTTGTTAGACTAGATAATGCTTTATTAGTCGAAGTTGCTAGTGGCAAGTTTGTACCTGTTAGCTATCGCATGAAAAACATCTTAATTGATCTGAATGGGAATAAGTTCCACGAGGAATTATTGCCTATCGAACTTAATGGTTTCGACATCGTATTGGGAATGGATTGGCTTAGCGCCAACGACGCCGAAATTTTATGCAAGAAGAAAATAGTCAAAGTAAACCCGCCTGGGAAAGATTCGTTTATGGTGTATGGAGATAAACGCAGAGTGAATTCTGGAATCATTTCATTGATGAAAGCCAGAAAATGTTTGACCAAGGGGTGTACATCGTATTTAGCATTCGTGATTGATGCTAAGAAGGAAAAGAAGGTGATGCAGAATATTCCAGTTGTGTGTGATTATCCGGAAGTATTTCCCGAGGATCTTCCTGGATTACCACCTGATAGACAAGTGGAGTTCAGAATAGACTTGTTACCAGGAACCACGCCAATAGCAAAAGCACCTTATCGATTAGCACCGACGGAGATGAAGGAGCTAATGATGCAACTTCAGGAGTTATTGGACAACGGTTTCATTAGACCTAGTTCATCGCCCTGGGGAGCTCCGGTGTTATTTGTAAAGAAGAAAGATGGAAGTATGAGAATGTGCATTGATTACAGAGAGCTGAACAAGGCAACAATAAAGAATAGATATCCGTTGCCGAGGATTGATGACCTGTTTGATCAATTGCAAGGTTCGAGTTATTTCTCGAAGATCGATCTTAGGTCAGGATATCATCAGCTGAAAGTAAGAGAGCAAGATATCGAGAAGGCTGCATTCAGAACTAGATATGGACACTACGAGTTCTTGGTTATGTCGTTTGGACTAACCAATGCTCCAGCAGCGTTCATGGATTTGATGAATAGGGTTTGTAACCCGTTCCTTGATAAATCCGTGATAGTGTTCATAGACGACATTCTGATCTACTCGAAAAGCCAGGAGGAGCATGGCAGGCACTTGCGAGAAGTGATAGAAGTTTTGAAGAAGGAGAAGCTTTATGCGAAGTTCTCCAAATGTGATTTTTGGATTCGTGAGGTCCAATTCTTGGGTCACGTGGTCAACCAAGAAGGGATAATGGTTGATCCAGCGAAGATCGAAGCTGTGACGAAGTGGGAACAACCGAAAAGTCCCACGGAGATTCGAAGCTTTTTAGGATTAGCCGGATATTACCGAAGGTTTATCCAAGGCTTTTCTTCGATCGCTAGTCCATTGTCAGCTTTGACCCACAAAGGAGCTACTTATGCTTGGGGTGAGAAGCATAAGGAAGCATTTGAGAAGCTAAAGGAGAAGCTATGCGAGGCACCGATACTTTCTCTACCCGATGGAGTTGAAGACTTCGCGGTTTATAGCGATGCGTCTGGGGTTGGATTGGGTTGTGTTTTGACCCAAAGAGAAAAGGTGATAGCATATGCGTCTCGACAGCTGAAAGAGCACGAAAAGAACTACCCGACTCATGATTTGGAGTTGGCAGCGGTAGTTTTCGCTCTGAAAATATGGAGGCATTACCTCTATGGCACAAAGTGCAAACTTTTCACTGATCATAAGAGTCTCCAATACCTCTTTAATCAGAAAGAATTGAATATGAGGCAACGACGCTGGCTAGAATTACTTAAAGACTATGACTGCGAGATACTTTACCACCCCGGTAAAGCTAATGTTGTTGCTGATGCTCTCAGTCGGAAAGTCAATCCCGAAAGGAAAAGGCCAAGAGCGTTGAGAATTGAAGTTGTCTCAACTATTTTGGAAAGTATAAAGAAAGCTCAGAGCGAAGCTTCTGAGAAGAATGACAGAAAGGAGGAACGTTTGGGCAAAACGTTGGTGTTCGGTGTAAACAGTCATGGACTGAAGGTGTTCCAAAATCGGATTTGGATACCTAAGACAGGAGGAGTCAGAGATCTTCTGATGGAAGAAGCTCACAAGACCATGTACTCGATTCATCCGGGTAGCACTAAAATGTATAGGGACCTGAAACCCTACTACTGGTGGCCGACGATGAAGCTTGATGTTGCAAAGTATGTGGCCGAGTGTGTGACTTGTGCGAGAGTCGAGACACAACATCAGAAACCGTACGGGAGTTTAGAACCTTTGTCTGTGCCTATGGGTAAGTGGGAAGACATTGCTATGGATTTTGTCACTAAACTGCCCAGAACAAAGAATGGTCACGACATGATTTGGGTGGTCGTTGATCGATTCACTAAGAGTGCGCATTTCATAGCGGCCAGGGAGAAATGGTCTATGGAGAAGCTTGCGAATTCTTACGTGAAGGAAATTGTGAGGCTTCACGGTGTTCCGTTAACGATTGTGTCGGATCGTGATAGCCGTTTCACATCGAGGTTTTGGAAAAGTCTACAAGAGGAATTGGGTACCAAGTTGTGTTTAAGTACAGCTTACCATCCGCAGACTGATGGTCAGAGCGAACGAACGATACAAACACTTGAAGATATGCTGAGAGCGTGTACCTTGGAATTCCTAGGTAATTGGGATGAACATTTACCTTTGGTAGAGTTTTCCTATAATAATAGTTTTCACTCGAGCATTAAGATGGCACCTTACCAAGCTTTGTATGGACAGAAGTGTCGTACGCCGTCTTGTTGGCTTGAGGCTGGGGAAAAGCAGTTTATGGGACCGGAGTTGGTTCATCAAACTGCTGAAAAGTTGAAAATAATTAGGGAAAGAATGTTAGCGGCTCAGGATCGTCAAAAGAGCTATGCTGACAAAAAGCGAAGACCGATGAATTTTGAAGTTGGAGATTTGGTTTTGCTTAAAGTCTCGCCGTGGAAGGGACTTATAAGATTTGGTAAAAGGGGAAAGTTAAGTCCAAGGTTTATTGGACCGTTTAAAGTTCTTCAGAGGATTGGGAACCAAGCTTACAAGCTCGAACTACCAGAAGAACTGAATGGAATTCATAACACTTTTCATGTGTGTTATTTGAGGAAGTTCACAGGAGAAGTTCCCGACATAATTCCAATTTCTGAATTGAGAATTGATGAGAACAAAAGGTTGATTGAAGAACCAGAGGCAATTGTTGACCGAAAGACTAAGAAATTGCGACGCAAGATGGTTGGGTTAGTGCTTGTCCGATGGAAACACACGAATGGGCCGAATCTCACCTGGGAGACGGAGAGTGACATGATGGGTCGCTATCCGCATTTGTTTGTTGATGTGTGATTCCGGGGACGGAATCATTCGAAGGTGGAGAGAATTGTAACGCCTGTGTTTCCGGGCTTGCCGTTATTAGCAATATAATAGTCTAGGTTAACCTTTGTAACCCGTTTTGAAATAATAAGAATGTATTATTTGAGTATTATGTGTTCTGTGCTTAATTGCTTAATTACGTGGTCTGATTAATTAAGAACAAAAATAAGCGTCAAAATTTAAGTGTGAAATAAACTTAATATCTTTGGTTAATGTTGTAGTAGTCGAAACGAGGTTTCCGAATATATATATAGAACGCCCAAATCTGACTTCGTATGAGGAAGTTATGATTTATCGAAGTTCCGGCTTAGCGGTATACAGCCTGAAATACTCGAATTGAGATCGAGCGGTTGTTAGCCGAAGCAATCTAAATGAGAATCAAAGATCTCATTGTTGGTATCGAAGCGATAAAAAGTTAGGCGAGAACGGACGTCAAACGAAGAAGTTATGAATTTAAAACGAAAGTTTCTGTCGCGGCCTATTAAAAATAATTAATAAAAATAAAGTCAAAATTAGCCGACGGAGTCTAAACGAAAGTCGTAGAGCGTAGTCTCACCTTCGCGTGGATATAAAGAACGTCGAAAACGGAGTTCGTATGAAGAAGTTATGAATTTCCGAATTTTATTAATCATTTTGTATTTAAATATAAATCAAAATTCGGAAGCATTATCCGAAGGAGTCACCGATCTGATCCGAGGTACGCCCCGCGTACTCGAGTACGCCCAGCGTACTCCGAGGGATGTCGACACTCGCACTCGAGCACTTCGGATACGTAAGCAATGACGTTTTGGGCAGTACGCCCCGCGTAACGCAGTACGCCCCGCGTACTCCGAGGCTCCAGCCTCCTATAAATAGGATGCGAGGGTTCCGGGTATTTTTGCCAATTCCCTCTCATTTTCGTGTCGAAGCTCTGCATTTTTACCCCCGAAGCTACCCCGAAGCCCCGGTATCATACTCTAGCCCCGAGGCAAGTCCCGAGATCCCGAAGATCCCGAGAAGCGCGGTTCCCGAGTCGAAGCTCTGCCCGCGAGAAGTTCGATTTTCGAGGAGATCTTCCAGATCTGCTGTGGATTACTACTTCTATAAGCCGTAGTGCTGTCGGATCGTCTTCTGATCAAGTGAGTGTGTAGTTATTTCTTCTAATACAATAATACGAAGTATTTTATATAAAAATACGTGCTATGTGTATATATTTGGTTGTGTTATGTGTGAATGAGTATTCACTCTCTTCTATCTTATAGATCTGCTTATTTCTTTATGAGATATGTGTTATGTGTGTGTGCCTCATCTGTTATGTGACATATGTGTTGATTAAAGCATGCTATACAGGTTTTCTTTAAACTACGTATGAAAATATATATTTTTATCTACTAATATGTTGGGTAGAACATGGGTAGATAGTTGGTGTGTAATAAACAGATGAGAGGCCTCGATGTTGTTGTTGTTGTTGATCTAGTTATTCAGCGGAGTATGGATAACGACCACGGACTCTTTCTAGACAGTCCAGTGGAACGCTAGCAGGTTCATAACCTGTAGGTGTTGTGAACGATGTGTTCACCGGTGTACTCTATCCCCCTCATGGTTGCCTTTAGGATATCTATTGTTGAGGAAACCCCTTCGCAGTGATGTCCGTCCCGATGAAAATCCTAGATTAGGTCCCTTGAGATAGTTGTTTTAGGGACGTAAAGTGAGGATAACGGGAATGGGTAATCGGGATAGTGTTTGGTTGGTGAAATTAAATATAACTTATTTATTGTGGGTTGAAAACCCTATATGCTCACCAGGCTCCCAAGCCTGACCCACTCAGTTTTATTTGTATTACAGGAAGTGGCACAAGGGCGTAAGATGGATGGATCATCTTGTTGTTTTGTTTACAAGTCTGAATATGTATATATTTGTTGAATGACTTGTAATGTTTATCGTTTATGCTTTATGGTCTGTATCGGAACATGACATCCCGAGTTTTGATTATATAATGAAATGCATCTCTTGATGAAATGCTTTGATAAATATTATTTTATCATGTTTTGTTTTGGGAACAAATTCCGCAACTCTTTCAAATCAAAAGGATTTACTCTGAAAATATTTAAAAGCATAAATGAAAATCGGTCTTTTCTGGCCGAGATTTTGGGGATGTCACAATAAAGGTGCCAACTTTATGGTCTTAAGGGCTTCATGCATTCATTAAGTCCTTCTTTTGGCCTCGTTTAAGCTTTTGAGCTTCTTCTAATCATGAATAAGTGTAAAGTTGGAAACTTTACATGGCCATCTAGCCTTATATATGTAAATACCCAAAATGCTCGAGTATCAATCAGATCCAATTGATGGTGCAGAATCCCAATCAATTGAATGATGTCAGATCAAATAGAAGAAAAGGAAAAGAAGAAGATGATGAATCTTGAATGTATTGATATGAATATGATTGAAGTTCCTTACATAAGATTCACTTTTTCTCTCTAGAACACACCTTAAGTTTCACACACTTAAGCTCTTCTCCTCTCTCTAGCTTGCTTACACTCCACACACCCCTCACCCTCTATATATATACATGGGGAACATGGGTCGTACAATGGGTTTACGTTCGTAAACACCTACTTGGTTGTAAACTTGACCGTAAACTCATAAAACATTACAGAAAAATACATTTGCCTAGAAAAGCAAAGTATAAACCATATTTTTGACCCAACAATCTCCCCCTTGGTTTATAGCTTTCTTTTCTTAATTGACCTAACAAGCTCCCCCTAAAAGGTAGCTGGCTTTTCTTGTTAATCTTCAGTTGGAGATTGACTTCAACGTTTATCTTCGACGACTTCACAGCTTGAAGATGAACTTGATGAATCTTCAATAAATGACTTCATCTTGAGTAGTTGGGCATTTCTTCAGAATTTGACATTTAACGCACATTAGGTGAGGAGGCTTCTTGTAGAGATTCTTGAAAATTGGTGTTTTTAGCTTGAGAATCTTCAGAGAACACTTCAAAGAGAAATAATCTTCTGGATCACTTCAACAAGTTCATAGATAGCATCAGATTGATTGAGGAGGCTTCAATGCAATCTGTCACATAATCTTCAAGTGCAGCTTCACCTTGCTTCTGGGGTTGAAAGATTGAATTTGAAAGAATGATCTTCATTTCTTTCTCCATCGAATGAAAATTCTTCGATGATCATGGATGAAGCTTTGGCTCAGAAATCTTCGACACAAACTCCATGAGTTTCATTTACACCTGAATTCATTTTCAAGACAAAACAAAACTAAAAGAAAACTTAGCACACAAATTAAAACAGAAACAAAAATATTTTTGGATATTTGATTTTTCTGAACAAGAAATAAAACAGAAATAAAAATATTTTTGGATTTTGAATTTTTTGATTTTTGTTTTATTTTTAAAATTTTTTAATTCTCCCCCTAAATTTGTGCATAAAAGAAAACTATGAACAAATTTAACAAAAAGAAAAACAGAAGCTAAATTTAAGACTATTTTGGGATCAAAGTTGTCAGGCAATCCAATATTGTTTATCTGCACACACTTGCATGTTTAGATTTGGTCAATCACCGGTATTGTGATCCACTTAAACACAAAGGATGTTGACAAATTGGACAAGTTATAAGTGACAAAACAATGATATCTATATTCTTAAATGGACATTTAGCTGACGACGACCAAGGATATTGTTGTCCACTTAAATTAAGCAACGAGATCTACAAACAACCTATTAAATTGTTCAATTTTAGATGAACTAGAATGTCTTTCCCACTTCCCGACATACCCTGGTAATCAAGAACTTCCAAAGAACTCCTTACATTATGTGAGTATTCAATCATTAAGGAGGGAGTCAGAATTAGAGAAAGATGCATATGTTGTGTCCCATGTCGGATATATTTCAATCACGTAGAGGGGACAACATATAGCTAACTAGGATAGAGGGATTGAGAGGTAGAATGTTGCATATGTTGTGTCCCAGGTCGTATCTTTCGATCAGGCAGAGGGGACAACATATGGCTAACAGATAGAAATAGTTTCATAGATAAGAAGGTGTGTAGAACTAGAGTTGCATATGTTGCATTCCAGGTCGGATCTTCCGATCACGCAGATGAAACAACATATGACTAACAGATAGAAAGCAAGAAAATAATTTCCTACATGCCTACTTTATCAGAACCCCTCAGTCGTCCCATCAATACCGGAATTAAGGACATGAGTCCATACATCAAGGAAATATTGAGCCATAATTCTAGATAATTAACTTTTAGTGTATCTTGTCGGCTCCCATGTTTATCTCACTGCTTAATCTACCCGAGCGTCGTATGGTTAGTCCAAATGAAACTATCTAAGTTCATATTGTCTAGTCCTTTCATTTGTCAATCTAAGTCTAGTCCTTTTGAATCCTTTGTGCCTACCAGCACATTGAACACGTAGTCTAGACAATTCGGCTTTAGTGCATTACACAAATTTTATATTCCCCTTTAGCACTAAACTTCATATCACATCCCAATAATAACTACTAACAAAAAGCTATTAAGAAAATGAAAATTTGTCTTTAAAACGAATTAGAGTAAGATAAACTCAGGAGTACAGAGAAGAAAACGCAAACCGTAATTCACCGATTGAATTTGCATCCAGAAGGTCTGAGAACAACATGCATAATCTCATAACAGATCCGAAAATTCTTCATGTCATTAAGCACTAACCCTATTTGTGATCTCTTCCTTTCTTCCCTTCCCGCAAAGACACATACTCTCAAACAAAGTTCCGAGTGTTGTACGGTTGAGAAATGTATCCTATCAAGTGCCTGGAACAACCACTACCAACAAACCGAAGTTTGATGATATACCTCCATAGCCGCTCCAACACAGAGCGGGATTAGTTGGTTTTTGGAACCCATTCCATTTTGAAACCGGGTTGACCTTTTTCATCCTTGCACGATACTCTCTCCCATGACATATCCTGCTTATCAGAAACAGAAGATGTAGAAACGTTAGAGTCATTAGGTGATTTGGGAGACTGATAGTTAGTTTTGTTTACTTCTTTTTATAGTTTATTTTAGCATATTTCATTAATAATTTAGATAATTTCCATGCATATTTTCCATTTTGTTATTTTATGACTATTTCGGGTACTTTCGAATCTTGTGAGCATAATTGCAGGTTTTCGGGTCTAGTGGAGCGGGAGTGTTCGGGAGTATGGGAAGCGATGAGATTTGATAGGCAAAAAAAAAGGATGTTAGGCTTGGTGATTGTGGAGATGGTGCATGGAGCGAGCTTGATGGTTATTTGAAGGTTTGGAGAGAAATAAACTTTAAATTTGCAAAATGCGGGCATACGTAGATTTTTAATCGGGAGAGTGCACGAGCTTTGGAGGATGTGGAGAGGTCAAATTGGGCTTTAAATGAAGAAAAACTTGAAGAAAATGGGCTAGGAGGTGATTGGATTCGATCTGGGCTAGTGGGATATGTTTTGGAGGCCCAAAATCTCAAAGAAGCCCATGTCAGGCACCACCCGCGCAACCCACCCGCGCAGAAGCACGCGGGTCGCGCAGGGCTCTGCAGGGGCATTTTCGGAAATCACTTTGGAAGGCTATTTGAGGAAGGTTGGTGCCCATCTTTTGGGGACTCTTAGACATCCGATTTTTGGAGATTCTCTCTGGAGTTTTGAAGACTTTTGAAGGCCAAGAACACTTGAAGAACATCATATTTTTACCTCTTGATTCTTGCTTAATGTTTGGTACAATTTTCTCTAACTTTGTTTCTTTGGGTTTAGCCATGTTTGGCTAAACTAATCTTGGTTGACTTTTGGTTAATCCTTTGAACTTTTGTTGAATGTTGAAGAATCCATGAACATGTTCTTAAATCTTTATGGGAATGTTTATTGTTTTAACATCTTATCACTACTTGTATGTTTTAGTTCATGAGTTTAAATGTGTTTGTGGTGATTAGTTGGCTAATTTCTTGATTAAGTAAAGGATCCTCAAATTAGCAAGCAACATATGATTTTTGTGTTGTTTTTGCTTCACACAATCATAAAAACATTTCCTCCAACATGGTGGTGAAAGCATTTGACCCCTCTTGGATTTGGTGACTTTTTGGTTCTTAATGCTAGTTGACTTTCACTAATTACATGCTATTTGGAATTAGTGACTTTGACTAAGGAAATTGTTATGAGCTTCTCTAGCCATTTCAACAATTAAGAAAAGTCTAGGTAATCTCAAGCTCCTTGGATTACTATAGCCAAATTAAGGATTTAAATCAAAGTATTGCACCATTGGATTCTAATGATATGTTCATCAAAAGTCAAAGTGAGGAAACTTTAAGTCAACCATCTTTCCCTCATTGATTTTACATCAAACTCTTATTTTTGTTGCATTTGTCTATTTAAATCATAGTTAATTCTAGTTTGTTTCAAGTATTTCAAAACACCAAAACCCCCCATTTTATTTTTATTGTCATTTTACAAGTACTTTTACAAAGAGATTTTTCATAGAGTTATAAATTGAACCAATCTCCGTGGATTCGATCCCTTTACCACTATACACTATTTTAGTGTGTAATATTTAGGGTTATTATTTGTGTTGGCCTCGACAACCACCAAATTTTTGGCGTCGTTGCCGGGGATTGGTTTATTTTTAATCAATTGTTTCTCTATGCCCAGATCTCAGCGTACAGGTGACTTGATTTACAACCCCGAAATCGAAAAAGAAGCAAGGCGTTTGGCTAAGGAAAAACGAGTTGAACGTGGTCAAACTTCTAACCCCCACGGGGACCCGGAGGTTGAAACCGCTTCATTAAGTGATATAGAACCCGATTCTAGTCCCGACCCTCGCCAAGAAATTCCCGAAACACCACCCCTACAACAAAATCCACCCATTATTGAACCAATTGTAATGGCGGACGGAGGAGAAGTTCCCGAAAGGACTTTGAGGCAAATGATGGAGACCGATGTTACACAAACTCCAACCGGTATCAATTACCCGGTTTTGGAAGGAGGTTCGGAATTCTAGTTTGTTTCAAGTATTTCAAAACACCAAACCCCCCCCCCCCCCCCCATTTTATTTTTATTGTCATTTTACAAGTACTTTTACAAAGAGATTTTTCATAGAGTTATAAATTGAACCAATCTCCGTGGATTCGATCCCTTTACCACTATACACTATTTTAGTGTGTAATATTTAGGGTTATTATTTGTGTTGGCCTCGACAACCACCAAATTTTTGGCGCCGTTGCCGGGGATTGGTTTATTTTTAATCAATTGTTTCTCTATGCCCAGATCTCAGCGTACAGGTGACTTGATTTACAACCCCGAAATCGAAAAAGAAGCAAGGAGTTTGGCTAAGGAAAAACGAGTTGAACGTGGTCAAACTTCTAACCCCCACGGGGACCCGGAGGTTGAAACCACTTCATTAAGTGATATAGAACCCGATTCTAGTCCCGACCCTTGCCAAGAAATTCCCGAAACACCACCCCTACAACAAAATCCACCCATTATTGAACCAATTGTAATGGCGGACGGAGGAGAAGTTCCCGAAAGGACTTTGAGGCAAATGATGGAGACCGATGTTACACAAACTCCAACCGGTATCAATTACCCGGTTTTGGAAGGAGGTTCGGAATTGAAGTCAAGTTTAGTCCACCACCTACCAACTTTTCATGGATTGGAGAACGAAGACCCTCACAAGCACTTGAAGATGTTCCACATTATTTGCACTAGCATGAAGCCACAAGGGTCAACCGATGACCAAATCAAGCTAAGGGCATTCCCCTTTTCATTGGCCGATAGAGCAAAAGATTGGTTATTCTATCTTCCACCGGGGTCGATCAACTCATGGACCGACATGGCAAGAGCTTTCCTTGATAAGTTCTATCCCGCCTCAAGAGTCTCAAGTCTTCGAAATGAGATTTGTGGAATCCGCCAAGGTCAAAATGAGACTTTCCATGATTATTGGGAGAGGTTCAACAACTTGTGCTATAGTTGCCCACAACACCAAATTCCGGAACAACTCCTCATTCAACACTTCTACGAGGGATTGTTGCCAATGGAGAGAAGACTAGTTGATGCCTCAAGTGGTGGAGATGTCTTTAGTAAAACCCCACAACAAACAAGACAACTTTTCAACACCATAGCCGCGAATTCACAACATTTTGGCCCTCGCCAAGATATGAAAAGAGACACACAACACAAAGTCAATGAAGTGGGAACATCAAATCTCGAGTCTCAAATCAAAGATCTAACCTCCGTTGTCCAAAAGCTAGCCATGGGACAAACTCCACAAGTGATGGTTTGTGGAATATGTGCAACAATGGGACATCCTACGGATATGTGTCCCATCCTTCAAGAAGATGCGGAGCATGTGAATGCCACGGGAGAGTTCCAAAACTACCACAACAAACCATCCGGTTACCAAAATGCATATAACTCAAGTTGGAAGCCAAATCCCAACATGAGCTACAACCCAAGACCATTGCCTCAAAATGCATTGGTTAGACCATCCTATCCACTACCACAACCTCATTACCAACATCAACAACCACACTATCAACCCAAACCGCACCCTCCACATCATCATCAACAACCTCCTCAATCCCAACCAAGTAGCTCCGGAATGTTTCTTGAAGACATTGTCAAATCTCTAGCCACTAGTACCCAACAATTCCAAAAAGAGACAAGGACTAGTATCTCCAACCTTGAAGCACAAATGGGAGATATAGTTACATCTATAAGAAAGTTGGAATCTCGTGGTAAACTCCCTTCTCAAACCGAAAAGAACCCAAATGTCAATGTGGTGACCTTGAGAAGTGGCAAGCAAGCCGGAGAAAGTAGTTCAAAGAAGAAGCCAAGGGAAGAAGAGGAAGAGATAGAAGTTATTCCCGTTGAAGTACCTATAATCAAGAATGATGCACAAGCCGGAGTTCCAAAGAAGGCTGCCCCTCTAGTAACACCAATAGCCACTCAACCACCGTTCCCCTCCCGACTTTCAACTTCAAAGAAGAATATGGAGGAGAAAGAGATTTTGGACACCTTCCGAAAGGTGGAAGTAAACATCCCTCTACTTGACGCAATCAAGCAAATCCCGAGATATGCAAAGTTCTTGAAAGAACTTTGCACCAACAAGAGGAAGTTGAAGGGAAATGAGAAAATTTTGATGAATGAAAATGCATCCGCGGTTTTACAAAGGAAACTTCCACCCAAATGCAAAGATCCCGGAATGTTCACGGTTCCTTGCAAGATTGGGGATGTCACTTTTAGTAGTGCTATGCTTGATCTTGGTGCTTCTATCAATGTCATGCCCTATTCGGTATATGAATCATTAAATGTCGGACCCTTAAGTGAAACCGGTGTCATAATCTCTCTTGCGGATAAATCGAGTGTCTTTCCTAGAGGTGTTTTAGAAGATGTCCTAGTGCAAGTGAACCAATTAGTCTTCCCGGCGGATTTCTATGTGATTGATCTAGATGAGCAAGTGTCCTCCAAATCGGCTCTAATCTTGCTTGGGAGACCGTTTTTGAAGACGGCTAGGACAAAGATCGATGTGTATGCGGGAAGTTTGACAATGGAGTTTGATGGCGAAACAATAAGTTTTAATATTTATGATGCCATGAGATATCCTAGTGACGTCTCATCTTTGTACTTTGTTGATGTTGTTGAGCCAATTACTCAAGAATTGTTTGAGTTGTCTAACGGTGATATGTTGGAAATGATCTTGAGCAAAGGATTCGATTGTGGGAAGCTAGCCGAACAATTAAAGCTTTATTCTTTGGATCCGGAAGTTGAGAAGTTGGTAAGTAAAATGGAGATGAAAAAATTCACAAGATTAGATGTCAAGCAAATTGAATTGCCCCCAACTCACACAAAATTGCCGCCATCCCTTGTTCAACCACCCGAATTGGAATTGAAGGTCTTACCTCAACATTTGAAGTATGCTTACTTGGGAAAGAATGAAACCCTTCCGGTTATCATTTCAACTCATTTAACCGAATTCGAAGAAGAGCAACTCCTCAAGGTGTTGAAGGAGCATAAAGAAGCCATGGGTTGGACGATTGCGGATATCAAGGGTTTGAGCCCCTCCACTTGCATGCACAAGATCTTAATGGAGGATGAATGCAAGCCAAGTAGAGACGCGCAAAGAAGGTTAAATCCGCCAATGATGGAAGTTGTGAAGAAAGAGATATTAAAGCTTCTTGATGCGGGGATGATCTATCCAATCTCGGATAGCAAGTGGGTGAGCCCGGTGCAAGTCGTTCCAAAGAAGACGGGAATCACGGTGGTCGAGAACAACAAAGGTATGATGGTCCCCACTCGTGTGCAAAACGGGTGGAGAGTATGTATTGACTACCGTAAACTCAATGCAAGCACAAGAAAAGATCATTTCCCATTGCCTTTCATTGACCAAATGTTAGAAAGGTTGGCCGGGAAATCTCATTATTGTTGTCTCGACGGGTATTCCGGTTTTCACCAAATCACGGTGGCACCGGAAGACCAAGAAAAGACGACATTTACATGTCCATTTGGTACTTTTGCCTACCGTAGAATGCCATTTGGATTGTGTAACGCCCCGACCACTTTCCAACGTTGTATGGTTAGTATCTTTTCGGAATACGTTGAAAACATAATTGAGGTTTTTATGGATGATTTCACGGTCTATGGCAACTCCTTTCAAGAATGTTTGACTAACCTCACAAAAATTTTAAAAAGATGCATCGAAACAAACTTGGTTTTGAATTTTGAGAAATGTCATTTCATGGTGAGTCAAGGTCTCATTTTGGGTCACATTGTGTCTAGAAAAGGAATTGAGGTAGATAAGGCCAAAATTGATGTTATTCAAAGCTTACCTTACCCGACTTGTGTTCGGGAAGTTCGTTCTTTTTTGGGCCATGCAGGTTTCTACCGAAGGTTCATCAAAGATTTTTCAAAGATAACAAGACCAATGTGCCAACTCTTGCAAAAGGAGGTCGATTTCGAGTTCAATGAGGCGTGCAAAGAAGCTTTTGACAAGCTCAAAGAGTTGCTTACATCCGCTCCCATCATGCAAGCACCAAATTGGGATCTCCCCTTTGAGATCATGTGTGATGCAAGCAACTATGCGATAGGCGCCGTTTTGGGTCAAAAGAATGGGAGGGCCTCCCACGTGATCTATTATGCATCAAGGACACTAGACAATGCTCAAAGCAACTACTCTACCACGGAAAAGGAGCTATTGGCCATAGTGTTCGCCTTTGAGAAATTTAGACAATACCTACTTGGTACCAAGGTCATAGTGTATTCGGATCACGCAGCAATTAAGTACTTGATGACGAAGAAAGATGCAAAGCCGAGACTCATCCGGTGGATCCTACTGTTACAAGAATTTGACTCGGAAATCCGAGACAAGAGTGGATGCGAGAACCTCGTTGCCGATCATCTAAGCCAGATCATTTCAAATGAAACTCCTCTCCCATTGCGGGACGAGTTTCCGGATGAGCATCTCTTTTCCCTTACTCAATCTATTCCTTGGTATGCCGATATCGTTAACTTTTTGGTCACAAAAAGGTATCCCGACACATTCACACGTGCTCAAAAAGACAAGTTGAAAAGTGATGCAAAATACTATGTGTGGGATGAACCTTATTTGTGGAAACACTGTCCCGATCAAATCATTAGGCGATGTGTACCCCAACAAGAGCACCAATCCATTTTGCAATTTTGTCATGAATTTGCTTGTGGGGGACACTTCGGACCTAGCCGGACTTTGAGAAAGGTCCTTGAGTGTGGATTATTTTGGCCAACCATGTCACGCGATTGTTATATGTTTTGCAAAAGTTGTGAGCGGTGCCAAAGGACGGGAAACATTTCGCAAAAGAACCAAATGCCCCAAAACCCAATCCTTGTTTGTGAAATTTTTGACGTATGGGGGATTGATTTCATGGGCCCATTTCCCGTCTCATTTGGCAACGGTTATATTTTACTCGCGGTTGACTATGTTTCTAAATGGGTTGAAGCCAAAGCCACAAGATCGGACGATGCCAAAACGGTTATCGAGTTTTTAAAGTCTAATGTTTTTGCGAGATTTGGTGTGCCTAGGGCTTTGATTAGTGATAGAGGGACGCACTTTTGCAACAAAATGATGGAGGCTCTATTGAAGAAGTATCACGTGACTCATCGTGTCTCTACTGCCTATCACCCTCAAACGAATGGTCAAGCGGAGGTCTCGAATCGTGAAGTGAAGTCTATTCTAGAAAAAACGGTGAACCCGACAAGGAAGGATTGGAGTTTGAGACTTGATGATGCCTTATGGGCATATCGGACCGCTTATAAGACCCCGATTGGAATGTCGCCCTTCAGATTGGTTTTTGGAAAATCTTGTCATCTTCCCGTCGAGTTAGAGCACCGAGCATTTTGGGCGGTCAAGAAATGCAACTTCGACATAGACGAGGCGGGAAGGCATAGGAAACTTCAACTCCAAGAGCTAGAAGAATTGAGAAACAAATCCTATGAAAACGCAAGGATTTATAAAGAGAAAACGAAGCTCTTCCACGACAAGTCCATCACCCGGAAGAATTTTGAACCGGGACATAGGGTCTTACTTTACCATTCACGGTTGAAGTTATTCCCGGGTAAATTAAGATCAAGGTGGATTGGCCCATTTGTTGTAATAAAGACTTTTGACCATGGAGCGGTCGAAATCCAAAGTGAAGAAACGGGACAAATTTTCAAAGTCAATGGGCACCGATTAAAGCCATTCTATGAAGGTTTTAATGCAAGTGTTATTGAAATCATCCACTTGGATGTCCCGGTGTGTTGAACCAAGCTAGAAGGACGTCTCGCCTATGACGTTAAAGAGGGGCATTTTTGGAAAGCTTTATGCTTTCATATTTCTACGTTCGAATAAAGAAGTTTTGAAAATGTTTTGATGCAACTTTTGAAGTCATTTTTGAAGAAGCCAAGAGTTTCTAGGTGTTTGGGGCCTTCCGAATCAAGAACTAGCGAAGAAAACGAAAAAAAATCGCAAACCGGGACCAGAACTATGCGCGACCCGCGCACGGGTGCGCGGCTGGTGTGCGCGGCCAGTCTTCAACTCGCGACAAAGATCGGACTCCTAACTGCATGATCCGCGCGACCCGCGCACGGGTGCGCGGCTGGTGTGCGCGGCCGACCTTTAAATTGCGACACATAAATGGAACTAACTGCATAGCTTGCGCGACCCGCGTGCTGCTTGACGGCCAGCCCTTATTTTGTTGACCAGCTTTGACTTTCGTTGACCAAGTGGTTT
The DNA here is from genome assembly GCF_002870075.4 of Lactuca sativa. Classification (NCBI taxonomy): domain Eukaryota; kingdom Viridiplantae; phylum Streptophyta; class Magnoliopsida; order Asterales; family Asteraceae; genus Lactuca; species Lactuca sativa. The sequence continues at coordinate 32,805,322 of NC_056625.2, read as the reverse complement.
AATGAGTTGACCAACGTTGACCGGGTGTTGACCACACTTGAATATGGATTGAAAACCTCCAGCAACTCTTCTTCTTCATTTCATTCTCTCAAACCCTCACCATTCTCGCTTAAACTCTCAAGAACACATAAAACCACTTTTCACTAAAAATCGATTTCCCGGAGTTCCACCGGTCGGAATCCGACGAGACCACCGCCATTCTTCGCCATTTTCCGTGCTCTACAAACCCCACCCAAAATTTACTTCGATCCATTGTCGGGTTTAGGGGCGCCACCACCACCCAACTCGCCGCTTTCCGGCCATTTTCCGGCCAACTCCGACCACCTTTCGCAATCTCGACAACCACCAAATTTTTGGCGCCGTTGCCGGGGATCGAACCCGGGTCACCCGCGTGACAGGCGGGAATACTTACCACTATACTACAACAAGTCTTGCATTTTGGCACCCACGAATATTTTCCCGGAATCTCACCAAAAATTTTCCCGGAATTTTTGAGCCACCACGAGCCGCCGTCGGATTTTTCACACAAATAAAGTTAAAAATTTTCCTTCAGTGAACAAGTCTTGCATTTTGGCACCCACGAATAACCAAAGCTTGGGGTGCACGGTAGCGGATTCCGGGTTCAAGTTCAATTTTGGGATAATTCGGGTATTTTCTTTCCTTGGTTTTTATTACATTGCATTGTTTCAATTCGATAATTGCATCCAATTATGCTTTGGAAATTACCTAGGATCGTTAGTTGTTGCCCGGTTTATTTGAAAACATTGATTTGAGAATGGTTGAGATTGGTTGATTTGCTTGGAAATTTGTTCAAAAATTGTTTAAACTTTGGTTGGGATTTTCTCATTTTGTCTCATAATGCTGTCGAATTTTTGTTGGGATTATCAAATTAACCGAGTGGTGTTGTTGAAATCATTTTACATTGTCAAAAGTTGGGTGTCATTATTTCTTGGATTTTTTTTGTGTTCAGTCTAAAGATAGTTGCATTAATTTGAGAGTGGTGAGGTGAGGGATTACGTTGGTGAAGTTGTTTTTGATATTGTAGATTTCGAAAATGGGCAAAACCACGGCTCGGACACGCACCCATGGATCATCGATCGATCCTAACCCGCAAAAGGATGTCGCCGGTCCATCACGCAAAGCAGCCGGTAAACGAAAAAAAAGAAGAGAAGAGGGAAGCGATCCTTCCCTTACAAATGCTGAGATCAAAACCTATCGCTCCAATCTTCGGGGTCGCGCAATCCGGCCGACAAAATTCTTCCATAAAAAGTCCATGAAAAAGCTTGGGGTGCATGATGGTGTATACCATTTGTTCATACAACTCGGTTGGCGTGGTTTTCTTCGACTTTGTGACAGAACTTACGAGGAACCCACAATGGAATTTCTTAGCACATATGCACGAGATGATGACACGGAATTCCTCACATTCCAGTTGAAAGGGGAGCATCATAGACTCACATACGAAGAGCTTGATTCTATCATGGGTATAGACGATCCATTCCGCATCAGCCCCCAAAATCAAGAGTACCAAGATTTTCTGCGTTGCCCTGATGCAAACTTTTGGATGCAAATTTCCGGTCTCTCAACCTTCAACCCAAGCCGACAGCGAGCCAAGCACATCGTTCACCCCTGCTGGCGCATTGCTCACCGAGTTCTCACGACAAGTATCTTCGGGCGCCTCGAGCCCGGTCAAATCAACAGATGTGAGCTATTTTTCCTCCGAAGCATGAGGCGTGCACTCTCCCTCAGTTTTTCAGGCTTCTTTTTAGACAAATGCGACTCCATTCGCCAGCGGTCCTTGGGAGAAATTTTCATCGGAGGACTCATCACGATCATAGGTCAAGCCATCGGCCTAGACTTCCCGGCTCCCGAGTACATACCTGTCGACACCCCACCGAACTTCCTGCTAGATTGTGATACTCTCATCCGGATGGAGATGTTGCTCGATCGGGGAACACGCACGTACAATTGGTTAGACTCTGACAAAGCCCCGGTTTACATCCTGCCAAGTTGGATCGGTTCTTCATTCGATACAGACGACCCCGACACTTGGCTTCCTCCAGATCAGTTGACCCAAGCAGGTGTAATCCCAGAATTCGGTGATGACGCAGATGAACAAGAGGAAGAAGATGAAGAAGAGGACGATGAGATGCCCGAAGCTGAGGACCATTTTGACCAGCCTTTGATGCAGCAGCCGATGTTTCAGCATGATCAATTCCAGGCCCCTCCACAACGTTTTGACCAGCCGTTTCAGCAGGGGGGACACGAACTCCCACCATATTTCCCCCCTACGTTCTTTGACCAATTTGCCACGATGTTCTCCACAGTGCAGCGCATCGACGCCCAAAGACAAGAGAATACGAGAACCATCCAAGATGTGGCAAGCCGTGTTGATCGATTGGAGCAGTCCTTCCCTCACACTTCCCGCCAGGTCCAGGATATGTGGGACTACCACTATCGCCACGGGCATTTCCCGCCGCCCGACCCCCCGATTTAGGTCCTTTCCGGCCTTTCCTTAAGCATTGAGGACAATGCTTGTTCTTAAGCTTGGGGTGGGGCATATCCCTTATCTTTTATTTTATTTTTATTTTTTTCATGCATTTTAACTAGGTTGCATAACATTTTAGTTTTAAGCTAATTTTCATTCATTTTTTTTTATTTATATAAAATTCCAAAAAGATTTTATTTTCTTCTTTTTCACCTTTTATATTTTTGCATAACATTTAGCTTAGGCATTAACATTCATGCATTTTTGTTGTCCGTTTATTCTCACCTCCTTGGATGCCATGGAATAGGTTCACAGTTATTGTATCATTATTGGTCCAGGATCTTGTTGTTATCTCACCAATCGAACAGGGACCATTAGCTGCAGTTTGGGATCTCATACTTGGGATCAGATGTTGGTAGCTTAAAGGGGTAAGTGATCATGGACATGTAGTTTTCATGAAGAATTATGCATACAATACTAATGAATGTAGGATATACTATAGCAATGGATGTCTTAGCCTTGCGGTCACTACCGCCGAGAGGATCACACTTGATCACGTTTGAACCGTTAGGATGAAGCACTAGTGCTTGTCCCCGAGTAGAATCCATATCCGTTCTCTTTACATCACCATATCTTTTTGCGATTTTCTTAGGATTTTAGAGAAGTCTTTTAGTCCGCATGTGGACATTTTCATTATTTTTTGAAAAAAAAAATTCACAAATTTGAAGAGGAGCTTACATTATATCTTTATGCTCCACACATGGTCATTTTCTCGCTTAGACCATTCGGATTATATTACTACCCTTTCGGTTCCACTTACACACTTTAGGAACCAAATTCTGAGTCAAAAGGGTTGTTATTACATTACCTTCAAGTACCCAAAAAAAAAAAACCAAAAACAAAAAAAAAGGGGCAGGCAAATTCCCAGCTGCAGAAATCTGAGAAGGGTGACCGGTTCAATTATTGAACTAATTCTTCCAACACTTTGGTCACCCGGCGTTTGATATTCATTTATTTAGGTATGTTTTATTGTATATAGATCGAGTTGTTTTTCGCAAATTGGTGATGTTAGGGAGACTGTCGAGTCGGATACTACGGGAGGTTTGGGCCAACACCAAGTGAACTGATTCTTACAACGGTGCCCGAGCGATTAAACCTAGTTACACATGAGAGAAACCGGCAAACGTGAGATCAGAGTGTACACTTAAAGAAGAGCTCCACCCGAGCCCATCCAGCTACTTTCTCCCTACTACAGATATTCTTCATTGTATGCATGTTCCATTGAGGCTGCGACTGCTCATCCCTCCTTACTCACCTGAAGGAGTTATCCTGGCTGTGGTTTATGGTACCATTGTCATCGGATGAAAAATTCGTGAGGTAATAGCAAGATCAATTTTGACCATGTTGACTAACGGTGATCAGGTTCTGCGGCTCTATCCATTCTTTTTATTTTCTCTAGGATAGTTCATCCCAAGTTCATTTTAGTCTTGTCTTACTTGAGGACAAGTAAGGTTTAAGCTTGGGGTGATTTGATAGTTAGTTTTGTTTACTTCTTTTTATAGTTTATTTTAGCATATTTCATTCATAATTTAGATAATTTCCATGCATATTTTCCATTTTGTTATTTTATGACTATTTCGGGTACTTTCGAATCTTGTGAGCATAATTGTAGGTTTTCGGGTCTAGTGGAGCGGGAGTGTTCGGGAGTATGGGAAGCGATGAGATTTGATAGGCAAAAAAAAGGATGTTAGGCTTGGTAATTGTGGAGATGGTGCATGGAGCGAGCTTGATGGTTATTTGAAGGTTTGGAGAGAAATAAACTTTAAATTTGCAAAATGCGGGCATACGTAGATTTTTAATCAGGAGAGTGCACGAGCTTTGGAGGATGTGGAGAGGTCAAATTGGGCTTTAAATGAAGAAAAACTTGAAGAAAATGGGCTAGGAGGTGATTGGATTCGATCTGGGCTAGTGGGATATGCTTTGGAGGCCCAAAATCTCAAAGAAGCCCATGTCAGGCACCACCCGCGCAACCCACCCGCGCAGAAGCACGCGGGTCGCGCAGGGCTCTGCAGGGGCATTTTCGGAAATCACTTTGGAAGGCTATTTGAGGAAGGTTGGTGCCCATCTTTTGGGGACTCTTAGACATCCGATTTTTGGAGATTCTCTCTAGAGTTTTGATGACTTTTGAAGGCCAAGAACACTTGAAGAACATCATATTTTTACCTCTTGATTCTTGCTTAATGTTTGGTACAATTTTCTCTAACTTTGTTTCTTTGGGTTTAGCCATGTTTGGCTAAACTAATCTTGGTTGACTTTTGGTTAATCCTTTGAACTTTTGTTGAATGTTGAAGAATCCATGAACATGTTCTTAAATCTTTATGGGAATGTTTTGTGTTTTAACATCTTATCACTACTTGTATGTTTTAGTTCATGAGTTTAAATGTGTTTGTGGTGATTAGTTGGCTAATTTCTTGATTAAGTAAAGGATCCTCAAATTAGCAAGCAACAAATGATTTTTGTGTTGTTTTTGCTTCACACAATCATAAAAACATTTCCTCCAACATGGTGGTGAAAGCATTTGACCCCTCTTGGATTTGGTGACTTTTTGGTTCTTAATGCTAGTTGACTTTCACTAATTACATGCTATTTGGAATTAGTGACTTTGACTAAGGAAATTGTTATGAGCTTCTCTAGCCATTTCAACAATTAAGAAAAGTCTAGGTAATCTCAAGCTCCTTGGATTACTATAGCCAAATTAAGGATTTAAATCAAAGTATTGCACCATTGGATTCTAATGATATGTTCATCAAAAGTCAAAGTGAGGAAACTTTAAGTCAACCATCTTTCCCTCATTGATTTTACATCAAACTCTTATTTTTGTTGCATTTGTCTATTTAAACCATAGTTAATTCTAGTTTGTTTCAAGTATTTCAAAACACCAAAACCCCCCATTTTATTTTTATTGTCATTTTACAAGTACTTTTACAAAGAGATTTTTCATAGAATTATAAATTGAACCAATCTCCGTGGATTCGATCCCTTTACCACTATACACTATTTTAGTGTGTAATATTTAGGGTTATTATTTGTGTTGGCCTCGACAACCACCAGAGACTGAACCTTTGGTACCTATTTATATTTGGGTTTAACCCATTTCTTTTTCGATCCAATGGGTGCCCCGACACTTGATTTTGAACTTGAAGTCGGCCGTTGAGATGACTTTGACCTAGCCAGTCTTGGTTTTGCTGGAGCATCTCTTGGATTTGGCTTCTTGGTTGACATTCCCTTCTTGCCTTGGGATTTAGATTCCTTGTCTCATGGGTTTGATTCTTGGCCTTTTGCGCATTCCAGTCACCATTTTCAGAACTTGACCTTGAGGGGTTTCTTTTGGAGTATCTCCCACTTGGCGCGTTCTGCCAGCCGCGTGCGTAGTAAGGACCGTATGTGCGATTTGGACAGTTTCAGGCAGTGTGTCCAGGTGTTCCACAGTGAAAACATGTCTTTTTCTTCACTGTGAAGTTGTTTCTTCCTGCCCCTGGTGGTGTATCCATGCCTTGTCTCTTGTTATTCGCACAGTTACAACAGGCACTCTACTGGAATTGGTGGCCTGTATTTCTCAACAACATGTTGATCATAAGTAGCTGAGTTCGAAGCAATAGATTCAGAGTTCAAGGAGATGTTGGTTTGTTCAATGGTGTTCTCCTTGTTCTCATCCTCTGCTACTTTACCTCCTGACACAAATCCAGCTGGTTTGCCATATTGAAGATGTGCCTCCCTGTCAATTTCTTCCTGTGTCATAAGGATGGATGTGTAGTTATGATTGAAAGGTGGAGGAACACTATCATACCCTAGACCTTTTTGCTGGTTAATTTTAAATTGCAGACAATGGTTTATCATGTTTTCAACTACTTCGCTTGACACATCAAATTTTCTAAAATCAAAATCTGCAGTTTCAAATTTGCCTTTTAATGTGTCAAGCTCAACAATCAATTCATCAAGTTGTCTCTTAACATAGTCATAATTTTCACATGTCTTGCTATAATCTTTTTGAAGCCTCCTAAAGTCTTTGGTTTTTGCTTCTAATTCAGCCTTTAGGGGTTTTTGTCCTTTTCTAAGTTGATATCCTTCATATTTTAGGTCCTCGACTTCCCTTTTTAGCGAATCATTATGTTCAAGAAGAAGTTTAATCGTAGCTTCACATGATTGAGAGCATGAAACTTTATTGACCGGGATGTTTACGGAACTCATTGTTTTCCACATTTCAAAGCATCAAGTTCTTCAGTTACAACAACAAGACTAAGATGATTGAGATCTTTTGTCTTCTTGATGACAACCACGTTCATATCCCATGATTTCGAAAGTGAATTCTGTAGCTTTTTGTTTATCTCAGATTTAGTTAAAAGGATCCCAGTTATATTCATCTCAGTAGTAAGTGTGGTAAATCGCTGCAACTAAGCTTCCAGGGTTTGTTCAGGGATATAATTGAACATGTTCAACTTTTGTCTTAACATATCCTGACTCTCTTTCATGTCTTCATTTCCCTCGTAAACCTCAAAAGCTATTAAAAACATCAATTTAAAATTCAAAATTAAATTTAAAAATTCCCCTTGACTATAAACCTCAAAAGTCAACCTTAAAAGTCAAATTTAAAAAGTCAAACTTAAAAGTCAAACCGAAAAGCTAAATTTGAAAATTTAAAAGTTAAATGAGAGAGTCAAAGTTTAAGTAAAAAATCAAAAATAAAAGTCAAAATTTAAAAACTAAAAAATTTTGGGTTGAAAATGGAATTTAAGAATAAAAGAAATTTAATTTTGGGTTGAAATTGACAAAAAAGCGAAAGTAGGTGCGAAAGCGAGTCTTTATGAATTAAGTCCGGGAGTGATGGAATAAGATGCTACTTAGAGCAAATGGTAAGACGCATGAGCGAGGAGATAAGCGACCCGGGTTCGATCCCCGGCACCTCCAAAACTTCGTCCGCCCTTTTCTTCTTTTTTTAATAGACACTGTGAAGACTCCTGCTGGCTGAGACCGAGGCTGTTGAACAAACACGTGCGAGGTGCGAACCGGAAATGCTGCTGACCGTACACGTGCGATCCGTAAACTCCGAGGGTCAAAATCTCGGACCGCAAACTCCGGTCGTAAACCGCCGGGCCGCAAACTTCGGTCGGCCGCAAACGCCGGCCGTAAACTTCGGCGACCTTAAACTCCTCGCTGAGTTTTCACCCCTTTTTGCTCCAAAACTCGATCAAAAACTCGTTTTTATCAAAAACACAAAGAACAACCCCCCTATTTTCAGAGATCTATCCAAAAACGCAAAAATCCTTCCAAAATAAGATCAAATAAGCTCCAGATTTGATAAAATTGACTGATACAATCCAAGCTCTGATACCAATTGTAAGTCCCCAAACTGCTTGGGTATCAATCAGATCCAATTGATGGTGCGGAATCCCAATCAATTGGATGACGTCAGATCAAATAGAAGAGAATGAGAAGAAGAAGAAGATGAATCTTGAATGTATTGATATGAATATGATTGAAGTTCCTTACACAAGATTCACTTTTTCTTTCTAGAACACACCTTAAGTTTCACACACTTAAGCTCTTCTCTTCTCTCTAGCTTGCTTACACTCCATACACCCCTCACCCTCTATATATATACATGGGGAACATGGGCCGTAAATGGGTTTACGGTCGTAAACACCTCCCTGGCCGTAAACCTAACCATAAACTCATAAAACATTACAGAAAAATACATTTGCCTAGGAAAAAAAGTATAAACCATATTTTTGACCCAATAATATGGTCATATCTGCATCTTGGGGTTGTGTCCTTGTGGAATAAGTGCTTAATGACTAAGTCCATCCCATTTAAAGTCTAGGGTTTGAGTTTTAAGCCACTTGGTTGGTTCCTAGGGGTAAAGTTGGAAACTTTACCCTTCTAGACGCAATTTCAGTGAAGATCTGAGTAGGCTAGTTGTTAGTTTTGATTATGTTGGCTTAATGGATTAAGTTGTTTGGTATCGGGTGAACTCAAAAAACTGGATGGCCAACTCGACGAGTTGTTTTGGTTTTTCCCATTTTGGAGTTGGTGTGGCTCAACTCGGCGGGTTGATTAGATAACTCGACGAGTTGGATCGGGTTCTTCCCGACTTTGCGATTGTTAGAGGAACTCGGTGAGTTGAACGATAAACTCAACGATTTGGGTCAACTCAGGCTGTTGACTTTGACTCTTGACCTATGTCTTTGACCAAGTTTGTCCCGAGGGGTGTTTGTGATAACCTGATTTGGATTTAAGGAAATATGGGCTTAGGATAAGGCCCATATGGGTTTGGGCCCAATTTGGAAAATTGGGCCATTAGTGGGACTTTATGGATCTTTTGGTTTTGGGCCTCGATTTTGGTGCATGTTGGGTCAAGGGTAAAATGGTAATTTTACCTCAATTATGGATTATGGATTATGGCACGAAACCTAATTGCAAATTGGGTGTGTTGTTGGTATTGATAGCTCGGGAAGCCAACAGGGCAGGAACTAAGGATTTCTTTCGGGGAGCTTCTACATCTGAGGCAAGTCTTCCTTATTGTGTTTATGGGTCGAAGGCACCAATGCCGGCTCTTTTGGATTGTTATCCTGGTTTATCGTATGCTTGCATGTTGTAGTGATCTGTTAGATCTGTAACAAACCAAAAATCAAAGGTAAAAATTTCATTTTTATTATAATCAAAACACTGATGTAACTTTGTTCTAAACATTGAAAAGCATTTCAATTAACACAGTTATCAAAGTCTAATCCTAAAGATCACATATTGTGGAAAACATAGGTGTATGCGCTGTGATCGTCCCGAACTCTTCCAATTGAAAACCGGAGTACCTGAAACATAAACTAAAAACCGTAAGCACAAAGCTTAGTGAGTTCCCAAAATACCACATACCATACATATCAATGATCCATACATGCCATACATAACAGTGAGCCATACATAACATTCATATATCATAATCAATAAAGGTGTAATGTGCCAACCATAGTCTTGCCATTATCCCATGAGCCACCTTGTGGTCTTTCTTTCCAGGCCAGGGGCCACAACTGTCACACCTCGAAACCAATGGCGGAAACGTTCCGGGGCGGAGGACATCATGTTAAGTATCACAACCAATGTACATAGTAAGCGAAGTAAACATAACCATTACATTACATAAAAGTATTTACATTTGTTTGAAAATAAAGTATTACAAGTTTACACATATATCATATGATCAAAAATTAAGACGAGTCTTCTATACGCTCCGTCTTCTCCAAAAGATCGTTGTGTACCTGTCTAATGTGGACCTGAGAATACAAGCAGTTTGAAAATCAGCATAAAGCTGGTGAGTTCATAAGCTGTTTGTTTATGTTAAAAGAACATATTTCCTTTGGTTTTCTAAAAAGTTGTTATCCAAGAAAATCCCATATTTTCTTATAAAGACAGTTTAGTTAGAACTTCTAAATTTTCGTTTGGTACAACAGTAGATAGTTTAATACGTAAAAATATAGATTGAAAACCCCTGGGAATACCATCCAGTACAACAGTAGGTAGTTTTAATATATAAAACTATAGATTTAAGGAAGATATAGAATCCGTGAATAAACTTATATTTTAATACGTATTGTGAGTCGGATAACCATGCTAATATGACACGAGACCTCCTTGACGTTCTTCAGGCATCGTACGATATCCAGAATTTGTCACCCCAGGCGTGCCCGCCTAACTGTAGCTAGCAGTTAAGGTGTGGGATTGTCAGTCCCGAATAGATCTATTCATAAATTCCACACTCTCCCTCCAGGAGACTCTGGTTATACTTCCAGTGAGGATTTACTGATAACCCGAAGGGTTTAGTGAAGACAAATCTCACAAGCTAGTATTAAATTATTCACAGTGTACTCGGTCGTTATCAAACATCATAATTGTTTTGAAACATAATACAGTGAAAACAATTGAATACAAAGAAATTATCTGGCATGATACTCTAAATTAAACAGAGATAAACTGAATCAGACATAGTTTATCTATTAACTTTGCATGAAATCTGTACTCGTAAAACAAGAACTGAAGATCCCAAATTATTCCCATAATAATTTGATTGTTTCTCACACTGTAATTGAAATCCATGTAGTTATATTCGATAAAACATCACTTATGCTCCGCATAATACATAAGGGGTAAAGATATCTAAAAGTTTGCCAGATATTTATAGAATTTCATCAGTTTTAAGTTTCAAAAACATTTATAATGTGCTTGTATTCCCCCCTGAAAATATTGAAAAACACGGAAAAGGCGAAGGGGTATGAACTCACCAGTCGAGAAGTGTGTCGGTTGGATGCTAAGTGTCATTTCGGGGCTTGAAAACACGCGAGGTTCCTATGTAATATGAAGAGATACATAATTTGTATCTAATTAGATCTTGATATATTAATTAAATAAGAATAAACACTTCTAGACGCGAAAACACTTCAATTCAAGTGTTTGGAGTGACCCGGGTAGCATCTAAGGGTGTGTAGGGCCTAAATAAGGAGTTTACTCTTCAAGAGTAAGCCCTTAGGGGTGTTTACGGTCCAATGACCATATCCCCATGAGTTTACGGTTGTAAACTCATGGTTGGTGAGTTCTTGGATGTTTAAAGGCCTTACAATGCACAAAGGAAGGTTCTAGGGTTGACTCTATAGCTTAGGAAGTGGTCGGGACTTGAATTGACCTTGGAAAAGGAGTTTACGGTTCTTGAATGACAATTGGGGAGTTTACTACCATAAACACATGAGTTTATGGCCGTAAACTCATGTTTGTCCATGAATCATGTGTTTTGGTGGTTGTTGGTTAAGCATACAAGGTTCTAGACCCAAATCTAAGTCATACAAGGTGCTTAGGGCACTTAAACACCCCATTGAAGTTGTTTACGGTTTTGGGAGACCTTCCCAAACCGTAAACTCAAGTGTGACTCATTTCTATATGTTTTAGTGCATCAAATGAAGGAGTACAAGGTTCTATGCACTCATGGAAGCCTTTGGAGGTGTTTAAGGGGGCATTTTAACACCTTAAAAGGTGTTTAAGGTCCATGAAGATGTGTTTACGGTTCAAGAAGGTTCTTGGACCGTAAACTCATGTTTACCACCCAAATGATATGATTTTGGTGCTCAAATTTCGTGCATGCAAGTCCTTAAGCCATATCTAAGCACTAGAAGGGATTTGGAAGGGTTTTGGGGCTTCAAAACCCCTTTAAAGGAGTTTACGGTTTGGGGAGGTGTTCCCGAACCGTAAACACATGTTCTTGATGGTTTTGGGTAGTTTAAACAAAGACTTTCTAGATAAACAAGCTTAGAAACATGCTAGGATAGTTTACTTACCAAATTGAAGCTTGAAAGTGGTGTTTTTCGCCAAGTTTCGAGTTTTAGAGAGAGAGTAGAGAGAGAAAGTTGTGAGGTGGGTAAAAGTCTTCAAATGATGCCCACTCACCCTTTATATAGGGGTTGGGTTTGATACCCGGTGGAAATCTACCCGATACCGACGTTAAACAGGGTTTAAAATTTTACCCGATTAATTTTTCGTAATTATGACTTAGTCGTAAATAAAAATTTTCCAATAAATAACGAGGATATTTTACGCTTTTCTAATGGGTTTGGGCACTCTTGAGGCCATAATAAGAAGTCCCCATTTTAATTAATTTAAACCAAAAGTTAACGGAAAAATTGGAATACGAACGGTTTTATTAACGGGAATGGGTTACAGTGACGGAATAAAATACGGGTTGTCACAACAACCCTGGGTCTTACAGACAATTGCCAAGAGCCACCTCCTGATCTTCCATGCAAGCATCATAAAGACAACTAGCATACAAACTATACTACTTAACTATTTACTTGTCAGAGTTCAGACTCTGGACTTGCATACAGTGTGCCATGAGCCGCCTCTTGGTCTTTCATACATAATGCCAAGGGATAACCATGGGTCTTAGTACAACACATAAACCAAATGGGCCGGCATTGGTGCCTTCGACCCATATAGCAGTGAGGAGACTCATCTCGAATGTTGAAGTTCACTGCAAGAAGTCCTTAGCAGCTGCCCTGACAACTTCTCGAGCTAACAATACCAAAATATCACCCAATTAGCAATTGGATTCCAAACCATGACCCAAAATCCATACTTAGGGTAAAATTACCATTTTACCCCGGCCCAACAAGATCCAAAACCAGAAAATCCATCAAATCCCATTAATGGCCTAATTTGGAAAATTGGGCCTAATCCCATACGGGCCTCATACTAAGCTCATAATTTACAATTCAAATTACCTCAAGCACCCCTTGGGACAATTTGGTTAAAGGCGTAAGTTCAAAGTCAAATTCAAAGCCTCGATTTGACTCAACTCGCCGAGTTCCCCCCATTAATCAACAGAATCGTGAAAAGGCAATCTAACTCGCCAAGTTCACCCATGAACTCGTCGAGTTTCCCCTTTAGACGGCAAAATCGGGAAAAAATATTCCAACTCGCCGAGTTCACACATGAACTCGCTGAGTTCTTCAGTCAACAAAACCTCTTAATCTATTAAGTCACCAATCTCGAAACTAAAAACTCCACCACTCAGATCTTTAACTGAAATAACGCCTAGAAGGGTAAAGTTTCCAACTTTACCCTTAAGAACCATTCAAATGAGTCAAAAACCCAAACCCTAAGCTTAATAGGTTAAAGGCTTAATCATTAATCACCAAATTATCAAGAAAAAACTCATGGATGCAGATATGGACCTTAAAGGCTGAAAGGTCAAGTAAAGTTTCCAACTTTACTCTCATGCAAGGCTAGAAGAAGCTCAAAATCTCAAAAGAGGCCAAAGGAAGGGCTTAATGGCTGCATGGAGCCCCTCAGACCATAAAGTTGGCACCTTTATGCCACAAGAGCTCCCATGAATCATGGATCTGAAAGAATAACTCCTTTGGGACAACCAACACCCCCATCAACCACTCAAACTTGGCTAAACCATGGAAACTAGCCCTAACAAGGAGATCTAAACATATAATAAGCAAGGTTGAGACTTTATACCCGAAAAATGTTGAAAATGGAGCAAGGAATCGAGATCTGAAAGCTCTTTCTTGAATCCCCACCTTGCACTAAGATCCTCTTCCTTCAATAAGCTTCAAAAATCCCAAAATGCACTCAGAATGGGCTCACAACACTCAAGGAGGCTCTAGGGTTTCGAGATTAGGGTAAAGGGAAATAGAGATTAGAAATGAGGCCAACACCTGAGACTTAAGGTGTTTAAATAGGGTGCAAAACCCAAAAATTATGGTTTCTCAAATAACTCCAACTCGTCGAGTTGGCATTCACCAACTCGTTGAGTTGATCCTAAAAAATGCATGTGCCAAAGACCTCCAACACATCGAGTTTCCTTACATACACTTGACGAGTTGGCCCTTAGCAAGGATGATTTATTTCCATCATTTCCTTCTAGATTCTGGGCGCTACAGAATTAGATGTGCATTTTTAAAATTTCAAAAAATATAAAAATAAAACTGAAAAACAGAAAATTCACAACTTTGATATCCCGAGTTTGAGAGACTGTAAGTCAATGAATATGAAAAAAAATGACATAATTATAGTATAAAATCATGTACAAACTCTAGACTACACTTTGGAAAAATCGGCATGCTATTCTGAATTCAAACGAATTAGATGCATGTTTTAAAACAATTACATAATACAAAAAAATTGAAAAATATAAAATGTCCAGCTTTGATATCCCGACCTTGAGGGACTGTAAGTCAATGAATATTAACACTAAAATAACAATTAAGATTATGTACACACTATATACTACACTCTGTAAAAAACCCTATGCCAATCCGACTTTAAACGAATGAAATATGCATGTTTTAAACTATTCATAGAAACCGGTTCCGACCCCTAAAACTGGTTTTGGTTCCTAACACGGTTTCGGATCTTAACTCGGTTTACCCGGACCCAAAGGACCCGAAAACCGGATTATTTGGAACCCGGATAAAGCCATTCTTTAAACCCTGGACCTGGTTCAGTTCCATATATTCCGGTTCTAACGGTTCCAGTTCGATTTCGGTTCCGGTACGGTTTTTCGGTTATAAATCCCATTCCTACTCACACAAATAGATAATATATCTGAAACATACTTGGGATTCTTTCCAAAAGAAGATCAAGATGGTAAATCCCTTCTTACTTTGACTCTCCTTTAAAAAAAATAAAAATTATGAGAGAGAGAGAGAGGATGTTGTAACCAAAATACATGATTCGGTTCAAATTCTAACTCTCATCCCATATACTGAAACCATTAACCCATGAACCTTAGCTCTAATCATAAAAAAGTGCCATTTGGTTAACCAACATACTACCATTTAAATGAAACACAACTCAGTTTAAAACTCAAAAAGAACAACGACGGAGGATTAATTTTACTTTGTTATAAGGAGAAACTGAGACAACGTAAGCACTTTGTTGGTGTTCTACAAGCCCTAATTACAAAATTAAGAAAAAGTGAAACCCCTGGAAAGAGAAAGATACATGGAAAAGAAAAAAAATGAAACCCCTAATCCCATCTCTACCTATCTACCTGAAGCATAACAAAAATATAGGATTCAAGGTCTAAATATACAAAATTTCATCTATGTACACAAACCATATTGTGATTTGTACAATGAAGACATATTCATTCTTTTTCATCGCTGCTTCCACTTCTACACACCATTTAGTTTTCACAGGTGAACAAGAACAATTGATGCTAACATGTTATAAGGACAACCATGTGAGGTCCGGTTGTTCCTCTAAATTCATGTAACTAACCAAGTAATGAGATGGTTTGTATATTTTTTTATCTAACACATTCCTCCATAAAAGACATACTCATTCTTTTTCATCGCTGCTTCCACTTCTACACACCATTTAGTTATCACAGCTAAACAAGAACAATCGATGCTAACATGTTATAAGGACAACCATGTGAGGTCAGGTTGTTCCTCTAAATTCACGCAACTAACCAAGTAATGAGATGGTTTGTAAAGTTTTTATAATCCCCTGAAAAAAAAATATTTGTTATCAAGTGTGTTGTGTAAATTTTGAACCGATTATAAGAATAAAGATCATTTTGCATAACATTTCATCTACAAGAATTCTGTTATATAATATTATCTTCCAATTTAACTCATCAAGTTGATAATCTCTAATATTCTCTATTATGTCTGTCAAATGTTTACCATAACCCAAAGTCATAATTTAGAGACTAGCATGAACATTTTGAAGTTAAATTATAAAAGTAAGTTAGTTGATAGGATGAAAAACACTTCAAGGTTATAAAATAAGTGTCATCATCAAAGACTGAAAAAATAAATAAAAATAAAATAACAAGCATTCTCAAGAAATACAACATGAAAAAAAAAAGAACCAATCAAAACTTACTAATATGCCTATTAGTAATCATTCTAACATATTCATAATATTAATTTTGGACAAAAAGTTTTCTCATCTTGTCATGTTAAGTAGATTAGATATTTGTTTATTAATCATGCTTTTTAATCTATGTGGCAGGTCAAACATTTGAATTTTACTATGCAATGTACCAATTCATATCCACTAACCTAAACAAAATAGCATTATAGTGGTTGTTTACAAATTTTATCTTAACTATACTGACACAAATCTAAAGAGAAAAATGGAGCAATCTTACAAGAGGGCAGCACCAATAGACATGGTTAAGAGAGTAACTAAGTTGCTATTATTATTATGGTTAAAAATCAAAAGTTCATTGCTAATTTTGGTAAATAATTTTACATGACTTGCTTTTATAGTTAAATGTATATAAATACAAGTATGTTGCTATTTTGGGTATAAAATAAACTACATTATTGGAACTGCAATTAAACTATATTAGTATTATTGGTAAGCAAATGTAAGTAAGTTGGCATTATGTTTTTGAAATATATAAGGGAAAAATGTACTAACTTGTGCTTTAACATCTAACAATATTTTGAAGTTTGAACACTCTTGACCACAACGACTTCATTAGCAAGAACACTTTCCCAATGATCCAAAATCAAGAACACTTTCCCAATGATCCAAAATCTTTAAAAAAATACAACGTACTTGCTAATTTTCATATATAAATTTAAGTGACTTGCTATTATAGTTAAAAGTATATAAATAGAAGTATGTTGCTATTCTCAGTATAAAATAAAAGACATTGAACATATTGGAACCACGATTAAAGTAGATTTCTATTATTGGCAAACAAATGTAAGTAGCTTGCTGATATATATATATATATATATATATATATATATATATATATATATATATATATATATATATATATATATATATATATAAAAGGGAAAAGAGTACTAACTTCTAGTTTAACTTCACCAATATTGTGAACATTCTTGACCATAACAGGTTCTTTGGCAAGAACATTTCCAAATTATCCAAAAGCTCCTTAGCTTAACATGACACAAAATCCGAATTCTCATATTGATACTTCCAAACATGCATGCTTTCTTTCAACTGAATTGTTGACCCCTCTACAGTTTCTGTGTACAAAATTTGCATAGTTTTGATTTAATAAGTTAATTTTCACTTTCTACATTTCTTTTACAACAACGCAATTATGTTTCATTTCACCATTTCCCGTTCTACTAAAAAGGACAGTAGAATAAAATTATCATTTCCTATTTTTGTGTATAAAATTAACACAACGTCAAGACATCGTAAGAAAAATCTCGTCTGCGTTCCCCACAAGGTGGGGAGCAGGCAATTTCTAGTTATGTATTATTTCAAAACGGAGAAATCGTATTTGCATTTTATTTACATTTTTTTGCTTAGTATTTTATATTTTACAAAAGAAAACTAAATCTTAACAATTACAATTTAAATTAACGATCTTAATACTTTATCTATGAAAGTTATATGTATTAGTTAAAATAAATAAAAACAATATCTCCTATTCTAATAAATAAATAAGTTGAATCTCTTACTGTCATGTGCCAATATATATATATATATATATATATATATATATATATATATATATATATATATATATACTAGACGAATGTCCGCGCGTTGCGCAGAAACACCTATATAGTTGAAGTCTTTACAAATATACGTTTTTTTTAATATAGCAATAACGTTGTTGTTAAATTCGATATACTAATTTGTATACTAAATTAATATAATATAATGATTATTTTGAATTATATGATAATATATACATTTATTATAACTGCATAATCTCAATCGTTTGAATGACTTCTACTCGCGAGTTACACATGAATAAAATTAAATATAATATATGGTTTAATGTTAGTTATAGTTGTTGTTATTGTTAATTAATCTTTTTAAATTTATTTGCTTAATGTTTTAATTTCTATCATTATAATTATTTAAAACATCAAACATTATTTTTGGATTTTAAAGGTAACAACATAATCATTTATATAGAGTTAATTTTAACTATTGTTACCGTAAGATATTTTAAGTTACTTATTTGAAAGCTTTTAACGATTATAAAAATATCTTTAGGAAATATTTTTGTTAAATTGATATTACAATTTCGTTTTTGCATTTATCACTACAATTTATCGTCTTTAACTATTTATAAAATATTCTTTGGTTTTTTAAGTGGAACATAAATTTATGTTTAAGTTCACATTTTAATGTTATATTTGAAATAACAATTTAAGTATTTTGTCCAAACTGTTCAAAACTTGTAGCTTTAAATTGATAATGGTTTGCATACAACAACATATTAAATCTAATAAATTAAGTATAATATGTTAAATGTTAAAGACATAACTTTATAAGTAGAAGTAAACATATTATTTTAGTGTTTAAATTTAGTATATTTATTATTACACTTTAGGTTTGATATTTATTTAACCTCATTAACCAACTTATAATCATTATTAGAAAAACACTACAATTAATAACTTTTACCTACTTACAAAATATTTTTTGGTTTGTTTATCTTAAACTAAAATTTATATTTAAGTTGACCATGTAATGTTATATTCAAATTAATAATTTAAGTATTTTATACAAATTGTTCCAAATTTGTATCTTTAAAATGATAATTGTTTACATCCAACAATATACTAAAACTAATAAATTAAGTATAATATGTTAAAAGTTATAAAACATCACTTAATAAGTAGAAGTAAATATATTATTTTAATATTGAAATTTAATTTATATATGATTACACTTTAGGTTTGATATTTATTTAACCTTATTAACCAACTTATAATTATTATTAGGAAGAATTGAAAACTTATGGGAGTTTCAAATGAATGTGGTGAAAAGAAAAATGCATTGGGGTTTCAAATGAACATGGTAACAGGAAAAATGCTTCCTTTATGATATATATATATATATATATATATATATATATATATATATATATATATATATATATATATATATATATATAGGTTTAGGTTCTATGGAAAACAAAAAACCCTAAAAATCATTAAAATGCATAAAAAAAAAATACTTAGAGATCACAAAACTTTTAGGTCAAAATCGCTGAAAAAAAAATTTTGAAATTTTTTTTTTACAAAAAAAAAAAAAAAATTGATTTTTTATTTTTTTTCAGTGAAATTGTAATAAATACTGTGATTTTTTGATAAAAAAAATTCAAAAAAAAAGTTTTGTGATGTCTTGGTATTTTTTTATGCATTTTTATGATATTTAGGGTTTTTTTTAGGTTTTTTTTGTTTTCCAAATAACCCTCCCATATATATATATATATATATATATATATATATATATATATATATATATATATATATATATATATATATATATATATATATATATATATATATATATATATATATATGAGATCGTTCAAATAAAAACAGTAAATAGTGTGAGAATGTAAAAACACTATTTTTATGTTATTATTCTACAATGAATTTTGTATCCACAACTTTATGTCATTATTCAACAATGAGTAAATGAATAGTCACAGATTAAAACTAAAATTAGAATTTACTAAAAGAATACACATACGTAAATTTATAATAGAATGCTAACATCCTAATGAATATATGAATAATCAAACGTTAATATTCATATTAGAATTACTTTAACAATATAAATATGCAACATTCGTTACAGAATAATAACATAAACATAGTGTTTTTACGTTCTTACACTATTTACTATTTTTATTTGAACTTATATATATATATATATATATATATATATACACACACACACACACACACACTACCTGTCACTTTTTTGCTATTCCCTTTTACATTGCATTTTCCTACGTCTAAGTTTTTCCATCCATTTTGAAATCCCTGAAAATTATCCAACAATTTGTTAATATAAACCTAATTTTGAAATCCATGATAAAAGTTTCCAATTTGAAGCCGATAAATCAGCTACTCATCACCGAGAATCATGATTGCCAGCCTATTCTCTCCACAATCTTTAAAAAACTCATAAAACCCTGGAAGCGGGTTCTTGATTCACCATCTCAGAACCTGGTTCTGAATTTTCACATATTCATTTATCTTGAAGGAAATCCAAATTGATTTCCATTCATATACCGTCTCTCCTTTTCGCGAATCTTAACGGTCGTCTGCTACATATCACGTAGCAGAAGGTATATGCTTCTTTGTCATCGATTTCATCATCTTTATATATTTTATTGGTCATATGCATTCTATTTTCCAATTGATGTTTATTTTATGGTTTTATGTGGCATGTTCTTTAACCCTTTCTCTTATTGAATGCTTCACGTAACAACTAGATGTTTATTGAAAACAACTTTTCTAAGGATTTTGTACATGAAGTTTTCTAGTAATTTGGTTTCAAAGAAGGTTAAAATTATGAAAATGGCATCTTTACGGAATGCTATTCCTTCACTGGATCCATAACACTAACAATCCAGGTTATTTTTCTATCATTTATTGTATTTAATAGCACTTCACGTTAAACACGCTAAGCGACCATTTCGCAGACTTTAAAATATACGACAAAACCATTAAAAAGTGAGATTACTCAAATGATAATGTTTTGTTTTTGTATCTAAAGTATTACTGATCTTATTCCCTTTGATTCTGTCATCAACTGGACTCAAAATTTTCTTATAGTGATCCGATTTTGGAAGCAAAAAAGAACGTAGTTAATTGCATCAACAGGTAAGTTAATTGGAGCAACAAATCCACTTCAAGTTGAATGAGATACAGTTATAGGGGATCTTGCTGTTCAAATCGAATGGTTAAATTTTAGTCTCTTTTTATCTGTTGATTTCTATAAATTTTGGGAATTTGGCTTCTTTTTATGTGAATTAAATTGTATAATGAATCAATGATATTTTTTGAACAGAAATGTGGTTCATGGAAGTGATAGCCATGAAAATGGGAAGCGGAAAATATGTATCATCTTATATTTTGGTCTCCTTTTCATGGTCAAAGTTGAGTAATGAAAGCAAAATAGTAATTTTGTTATATAAAATGGAATAAGATACGATTAGATAGAACATATAGAAACCGAACAATCTTGTGAGGAATGAAAGCAAAATAGTAATTTTGTTATATAAAATGGAATAAGATAAGATTAGATATAACATATAGAAACTGAACAATCTTGTAAATGATTTATGTTGTAACATGACCAATGTATATTTTCATGACAAATTTATGTTTCAAAGAAAGTGAATTAACAAAATGGACACAAGTTTAAGCTCCATGGCTGATAGAATAATGAGAAGCACCATTATTCATTCACAAAGAATCCATTTATGAGAGATAGAAAACTCAAAATCGAATTAGTGTAATAACAATGGAGCTTGATGCTTTCATTATTGGCGAGATTATGAGAAATTACAAATTAATTCTCTTTATAAACCTTTAAAACTATAATATTGTTTTGCACTTTATCGTATGTGGTAGCACCTACCCGTGCAGATGAAGGTTGTTGTGCCATTGGAAAATCCATACATATTTAAGGTTTTATGTAGCTTTAGATACTCCTTTATTTTTTTGATGTACTTTGTATACATTTTGTTTTAACATGAGACTTTTATCAAGTAATTTTTTTGAACGACATGGAATATGACGAGTCACTTCAAAAATTAACCATTTTCATGGATTTTGCACCAGAAGAAAAGGTGGAAATCTTGGAATGGATAACTGATAGAGAAAAAAAAAGTGGAGGCAGATTAGGCTTAAAGGAACCATGATGCTTGAGTCTGCAAGTTCTTCAAAAAAATGCTTCGGAAACAGTGGTTTTGATATCAATGTACTTTCAAAAAATGTTTTTTACAATATTTTTTTTATTTTTAATATGTATTATTTCAAGGTCTGAGTTATTTTTTTACTCTGAAATGGAGGTTTTAACTGAAATGAACATTTTTTGAAAAAGGGTTCGTTTTTTTTTTACACTTTTTATTACCAGGTCAAAGTCCAAGCTTGATATAATTTTCTTTAAAAACGTTTTTGAAATGACAGCTTAAAAGCACTGTACTTTGGAAAAAAGAAGTTTTTTTGTTTTACTTTTTGATGTCTTTTATTACCAATATATCAGGTCATGTTATCCATGATGAAAGTTTTTGCTTTTGTTTTTATTTTTTTTATTATTAATTTTTTTTAATATTTTGAGAAAACATTTGATGAAGGTATATAAGTAAACACCATTATATTGACATGGGTGCAAACACCAAGCTACTATTTCAAAACTTCCTCCACCTCTATAATGTAATTGTGGATCTCCATAAATTGTTATTTTTATATACTCTTTACTTAATGAAACCCATGAAACATGCAATGTTACTTTCGGTGTAGGTGGTTATGGACAATGGAATATGAGAAGGGATTATAATTGTTGAATCTTTATTTACAAAGCTACATCCCGGTACAAGTTCTACCTTTTTAGAGTATAATAATTTCAGAAGTGTTTTTGAAATTATAGAGTATTTGTGTAATAAAAATTTTAAGGGGCATTTTGATCATTTTATGAAGTTTGATGGTTTAAAGACCAACCAAAATAGTAATTCTGGAGGGCATTATGGTTTTTTTCTGGATAAGAATAAAGGACAATATGGTCTTTTTATGGTTATTGACAAATATAACATGTTCAAAGCATATTTTTAAAATTTTAAGTTTTTGGTTCACATGAGAGAAAGAAGAGTATGGTATGATTTTGGTGTGATTACTCAAACAAAGGGCATTAAGGCCTTTTTTGTTTTGTTTTTTTTTGTAACATCCATAAAATTCAAGCCAATTTATTTAAATCATTTAAAACCATTCAGTTATTATTATTTGCTTTCAAAATAGTTTAAACATCAGTGTTCCCAGAAATCATAATCATCAATCGAGGAAGTGTACGGTCACGCCTTCGCATTCCCGCAGTCATCCGCTGAACCTGAAACAATAAACTGAAATTGTAAGCTCGAAGGCTTAGTGAGTTACCCCTAAAATACCAACGTCATACCGATATAACCACAACATATAACATATAAGTAAACATCATGCATAATGAGCCTTCAGCATGACTAGACCGCCTTGCAGGCCTACAACCTATCTGGACCGCTCCCGAGCCTTCGACATGACTGGACCGCCTCGCAGGGCCTACAGCCTATCCAGACCACTCGTCAACTATGTTGGCCTACAACACAAAGCAGGACCGCCTCAACCCAACCCCCAACCAAACAACCATATGCACATATAACAGATAATCACATAACAGTCTATAAACAACAAACCGATCTAACAGATCAATAACATATCAACATCCTATAACCAGGATACCGACCTAACGGGTCACTAACATAACATCATCCTATATACCAGGATACCGATGTGAACATAAATATCATACACTAGTTGTGACGCCCGAGAGTCAGGGCTAAGCATTTTAGACGATGTAATTAGGGGTGGCAACTCTCGACCCAACCCGTAACCCGACACGAAAATAAGCGGGTTAGGGTTGAGATTTCTGACCCGCCAACCCACCAACACGTTTATTTAATGGGTTGGGTTGGGTTACCTGTTTGGGTTCGCGGGTCAACCTGCCAACCCGCCTAATATATTTAATTATCTATTTATTTTAATTTTTAACAATCTAAGATCATATTATCCTATTAGTTTCTATTTATCATATCCTTAAATTTTAATTTGGTATTCATTCGTAATTTCGTATATCATCAGCCATATGTTTGGGCAATGTGACATTGTGTTGTGGGCTACTGTTGGGCTTGTGTCTCATGATCCCGTCATCCATCTTTGACCTTGACTCCTTGAGTGTAGACTGTTGAGTCCTTGTGCAGCCAGTCATTACGTATTTGCGTGCCCTAATAAAGAAAATCGTTCCTCACCTGCTCCAGTCTCCACATTCACAAACGATTGAACGAAGGATAAAGATGAAGGAGTTAATGACTGATCTTCGAAGGAAGCAACATCACGAACTCACGATTTAATCACTCATCGGGCCGATCCTCACCCGCTCCTCATCCACTCATCGATGTTCACACTCACTCTTGTCAGCTTTGACATTTTCGACCCACCTTCCTTTATCTGTACGGTAAGTAATAATCTACACTCTACATTATGTTTGAACAATTTCACTTTTCATGAATATTTTGATTTTTAGAGTTTTATTTGGATGTTTATGACTTTATGTTTAATGTTTATTTTGGATGTTTATGAATTTATGTTTAATGTTTATGACTTTTAGACTTCATTTTATTTGGATTTTTCAATTTCATCTTAAAATGTGTTGCTTATTAAATGGGTTATACGGGTTGGGTTCGACCCACTGACACGTAAACCCGCCAACCCATATATTTATACGGGTTATATGGGTTGGGTTGGGTTGATGTTTCTAACTCGTCAACCCGTTACCCGCCAACCCCGCCAACCCATATATTATATGGGTTGGGTTGAGTTTCTGAATTTCAACCCGTCAACCCGCCAACCCATGACCCGCCAACCCGAACCCAACCCAATTGCCAGGCCTAGATGTAATAGTCTAGGTCAACTATTGTAACTCTTTTTGAAGTAATAAAGATGAAATATTTGAGTATTATGTGAATTATGTGTATTTTGTGCTTATTATTTAATTATAAATGTATAATTAATAAAGAATAAAAATAATCGTCAAAATTAAAGTGTGAGATAAGCCCGATATCTTTATATAAAGTTGTAGTCGTCGAAACAAGCATTCCGGGGATATAAAGAACGCCGAAATCCAAGTTATAACGAAGAAGTTCTGACATGTCGAAGTTTCGCGACGGAACCGGCACGATATCGGAAAGCGTAAATAGTGAATTTACGTTAGAGCGAGATTTAGCCTTAGCAATCTAAATGAAAGTCGTAGAGTACATTAATCCAAGAGCGTCCATAAAAAGAACGCCCAAATCTGACTTCGTATGAAGAAGTTATGATTTTTCGAAGTTTCGGCTTAGCAGTGTACAGCCCGAAGTTCGAATATTAGATCGAGCGGTTTTTAGCCGACACAACCTAAACGAGAATCGAAGATCTCATTAATAGTAGCATAACGATAAAAAGACAGACTAAAACGGACGTCGGATGAAGAAGTTAAGAATTTTTAACGGACCAATCTTGTCCCGGCCAGTTAATAATATAACTTTTAAAATAAAGTCAAAATTAGTCAACGGAGTCTAAACAAAAGTTGTAGAGTACGTTCCCACCTTCGCGTGGATATCAAGAACGTTGAAAATGGAGCTCGTACGCGAAAGTTACGAATTTTTAAAGTTTATGGTCGAATTTGCGAAGGCTGATAAGAACTTAGTGACGTGGCTCGTTGTGAGTCGTCCATCGCTGATCAGTGAACGCTTCAGATTCGGACACGCCTCCCTTCGCTATGCCCCGCGTCCGAGGTTGGTATGCCCAGCGTACCTTCGCTTCTTATCCATCCGGTGTGCAAGACAGTTGGTCCGAGGTGGCAACCTTATCCGAAGTTACGCCCCTCGTAACCTCGGTACGCCCAACGTTCCAAGAGGCTTCGCCCCCTATGAATAGATGCAAGGGTCTCCGAGTTTTTCACACCATTTTCTTTCTCTCTCTAGATTTTTTTTTCTCTCTAAGGGTTTTAATCCTCCCCTAAGCCTAGGTTATCCCCTAGCACCCTAAGGAAGCCCCGAGGCTCCCGGAGTCCCGAGAAAAAGGGTCTTTCGGTTTCGGAAACGCTGCTCCGAGCAAAGCCCGGTTTTCTTTAAAATCCGCTCTATGTAAGCTATGCTTACGCAATTTTTAATATAGCTTTCAAATAATTATATTAATGTTATTAGGTCCTTAAAATAATTATTTGGGCTATTACTATGAGTTATATTGAGTGTTATTTAACGCTTATATAATAATAATAATAGTCAGACTATTAATTTGTCACGGTTATCGTTAAACTAAACCCTAGTGGTATTGGTACTAGGTTTTATCGAAAGAAAATTGTTTTAAGAGTTTTGAAGCGTTGTCCGAGTGCAGAATCACCTCCTTTTCAGGTGAGTGCATAGTTACTTTCAGCTTACACATAGATATGAAGTATTTTATATAAAATATGTGCTATGTGTGCATATTATCTGATTGCTTGCTATCTATGCTGGATGAATGTTTTTATACATGTTTTCAATGATTTAAACTGTATATGTATTTTATATCTACAAAAATGTTGGGGTAAAACATGGGTACATGTAATAAGTGATGTGTGATAAAATGATGAGAGGCCTCGATGTTGATGTTGTTGATTCTGTCATCTAGCGGAGTATGGATGACGGCCACGGACTCTTCTAGACAGTCCAGTGGAACACTATCAGGCTCGCAACCTGTAGGTGTTTGTGAACGATGTGTTCACCGATGTACTCCATCTCCCACATGGTTGCCTTTACGACATTTATTGCTGAGGAACCCCCTTAGCATTAGTGTCCATCCCGATGATGATCCTTAGGATAGGTCCCTTATGATAGGTGTTTACGGATGTAAAGTGAGGATAACGGGAACGGGTAATCGGGTTATTGTTGATTGATGAAACTAAATAACTTATCTATTGTGGGTTGAAAACCCTATGTGCTCACCAGGCTCCCAAGCCTGACCCACTCAGTTTAATGTATTACAGGTAGTGGCGCTCGAGCATAGATGTGATGTTTTGGATGAGGTATTACGGATATAGGCTTGTAGATATGAAATAATGTAGTAAGGCTTATATTGTACTGCTTATGCTTTTGATCTGTATTGAACATGACATCCTAAGTCTTTTAATGAAATACATTTCTTTGGAAATGCTTTTGATAAATCTTCATCATATTTTGTTTTGGGACAAATTCCGCAACACTTTTATTTAAAATGTTACCCTGATTTTCAAACAAAGCATAAACAAAATCGGTCTTTTCTGGCCGTGAAAAATGGGGATGTCACAGTTGGTATCAGAGCATTAGTTTAAGCGAACTAGGAATTTGTAGGATTTGTAGACTTAAACTTAAAATGCTAAGTGATGATTGTGAGGTTTGAGCACTAGCTTATTTTAGGAATTATGCCTAAAATGCTTTTATGTGCTAAATGCTTTATGCTTGATATGTTGTTATTTGTTCGGATCTATGGTCTGTTGCCGACCAAATCTGGAAACCTTATGTGTTTAGGATTCTAAACGTACAAGTACGATATTAGAACTAGCATGTAAACGTTTCGAAGAGATAAGGATGATTTAAACGTCTATCCTAAAATAAAGATCTAAATTCACCTTATTCGGTGTAGAGATCAAGATGGCAAGGACCCGTAGCGGAAACGTAAATGCAAATAGGAATAGGAACCAACCACCAGTGATTCAACAAATACATGTTGTAGAAGAAGTTGCACCTGAGCCAGTCACCATGGCTGGAGTTCAAGCCATGATTCGGGCTATGCTAGCTGAACAAAGGGAAGAAATGAGACAGATGTTCCACGAAAATAGGGACGAACCTACCATACATGTTGAACCGACCGAGCCAATTCCCGAGCAATCTGAGGAAGGGAACTACAGCCGCCAAGTGAGTCAAGTAGGAACTCAAGGTGAACGAAGGGATGGCCCAAAAAGGAGAAACGACAAGGATGGGCGAATGTACAAGAATTTCTTGGGTGCGAAACCACCAAGTCTATCAGGAAGTCCAAAGCCTGTTGAGATTATGGATTGGATCTCCGAGATGGAGATGGTGTTTGAAAGTTGGAACTGCAGCGAGAAGCAGAAGACCGTCTTCGCTGTGAGACAACTGAAAAATGGAGTCTTGAGTCGGTGGAAACTATTGGCAGATACAATGCCGCGAGGAGAAGCTCTGAAAATGTCATGGGATGAGTTCTTGGAACAACTGAAGGCGCAGTACTGTTCAGAGATAGATCTGATTGATCTGAACAATGAGTTCCAAAACATGAAGAAGGGGAGAATGAGCATCGATGACTATGTTGTTGCATTCACGGAAAAGATGAAGTTGTTTCCTTACCTAGTGCCAACCGAACTTTCCCAAATTGAGAAGTTCGCAAATGGACTGCCGGCTGACTTTGGCCCAACAGTCAAGATGGCAACCACTCTGAAGGCAGTTGTTCGATCAGCTAAAAATGTGGAGACCCAACAAAAGGAACGAGTTCTGGAAAGGGCTGAGGTTGGTGAGAAACGGAAGTTCGATGGATCCTCGAAGTCCAACAAGAAGAGCAGATTCTCGAAGTCTGGTTTGAGAGGACGAGGATCAGAAGCGAAGTGGTGTGACAAGTGCAAGAAGAAGAACTCTGGGAAGTGTGACGCGGGGGGGGGGGGGGGTGTCACTTGTTTCAAATGCGGAAAGCCTAGGCACTATGCCAATGAATGTACCCTCACCCAGAAGGAATGTTACGGGTGTAACGAGGAGGGGCACGTTTTGAAGGACTACCCGAAGAAGAAGGAGGCAGGGAGACCTAACATACCACCGAAGCCGAAGGCGAGAGCCTTCCAGATGACGCTCGAGGCTGCGAAGGAGGCAGCAGACGTCGCTTCAGGTACCTTTCTTGTAAATGGTCTGCCTGCAAATATATTATTTGATTCCAGAGCCAACCACTCCTTTGTGTCGCATAAATTTGGTGGGAAATTAGCATTGCTTGTAGAAAAACTTGATGATGCCCTAATTGTGGAAGTTGCCAGTGGCAAGTTCATATCTGTTAGTGATCGTATTAGGAACATCTTCATCGACTTAAATGGAAACAAATTCCACGAGAAGCTATTACCCATAGAGTTAAACGGTTTCGACATCGTTTTGGGAATGGATTGTCTTAGCGCTGACAATGTTGAGATTCTTTGCAGGAAGAAGATAGTAAGGGTGAACCCACCCGGAAAATATTCATTTATGGTGTATGGGGACAAACGCAGAGTGAATTCTAGAATCATCTCCCTAATGAAAGCCAGAAAATGTTTGTCCAAGGGATGCGCATCGTACTTGGCATTCGTAATCAATGCTAAGAAGGAAAAGAAAGAGGTGCAGAATATACCGGTTATGTGTGATTATCCGGAAGTCTTTCCCGAAGGTCTTCCCGGGTTACCACCTGATAGACATGTAGAGTTTTGGATTGACTTGTTACCAAGTACGACACCAATAGCAAAATGGGAAGACATCACAAATGGGAAGACATCACCATGGATTTTGTGACTAAACTGCCCAGGACGAAGAACGATCACGACATGATTTTGGTAGTCGTGGATCGTTTCACTAAGAGTGCACACTTCATAGCATCCAACGAGAGGTGGTCTATGGATAAGCTCGCAAATGCTTACGTGAAGGAAATTGTAAGACTTCACAGTGTTCCTCTTACAATTGTATCAGATCGTGATAGTCGTTTCATGTCGAGGTTTTGGAGGAGTCTGCAAGAAGAATTGGGTACGAAATTATGTTTGAGTACGACTTACCATCCACAAACTGATGGTCAGAGCGAAAGAACAATTCAAACACTGGAAGATATGCTGAGAGCATGTACCCTTGAGTTCCAAGGGAATTGGGACGAGCACTTACCTCTGGTAGAATTTTCCTACAACAACAGTTTCCACTCGAGCATCAAGATGACACCTTACCAAGCTTTGTACGGATAGAAGTGTCGTATGCCGTCTTGTTGGCTTGAAGCTGGAGAAAAGCAGTTTATGGGCCCCAAGATAGTCTATGAGACTTCTGAAAAGTTAAAGGTGATTAGGGACAGAATGTTAGCAGCTCAGGATCATCAGAAGAGTTATGCCGACAAGAAAAGACGACCAATGACCTTCGAAATTGGGGATTCGGTTTTGCTTAAAGTCTCACCGTGGAAGGGACTTATACGATTCGGGAAACGAGGAAAGCTAAGTCCAAGGTTTATTGGACCCTTCAAAGTTCTTCAGAAGATTGGGAACCAAGCTTACAAGATGGAATTGCCCGAAGAACTCGATGGTATTCATAACACCTTCCTTCCATGTGTGTTATCTAAGGAAATTCACGGGAGAAGTTCCCAACATAATTCCAATCTCAGAGTTAAGGATGGATGAGAATAAGAGGGTGATCGAAGAGCTTGAGGCAATTGTTGACTGTAAGACTAAGAGGTTACGACGCAAGATGGTCGACTTAGTGCTAGTCTGATGGAAACATTCGAATGGGCCGAATCTCATTTGGGAAACAGAGGATGACATGATGAGTCGCTATCCACATCTGTTTGCTTATGCATGATTCCGGGACGGAATCATCCTAAGGGGGAGAGAATTGTGACGCCCGGGTGTCAGAGCTAATCATTTTAGACGATGTAATAGTCTAGGTCAACTATTGTAACTCTTTTTGAAGTAATAAAGATGAAATATTTGAGTATTATGTGAATTATGTGTATTTATGTGCTTATTATTTAATTATAAATGTATAATTAATAAAGAATAAAAATAAGCGTCAAAATTAAAGTGTGAGATAAGCACAATATCTTTATATAAAGCTTTAGTCGTCAAAACAAGGATTCTGGGGATATAAAGAATGCCGAAATCCGAGTTATAACGAAGAAGTTCTGACATGTCGAAGTTTCGCGACGGAACCGACACAATATCGGAAAGCGTAAATAGTGAATTTACGTTAGAGCGAGATTTAGCCTTAGCAATCTAAATGAAAGTCGTAGAGTACATTAAACCGAGAGCGTCCATAAAATAAACGCCCAAATCTGACTTCGTATGAAGAAGTTATGATTTTTCGAAGTTTCGGCTTAGCAGTGTACAACCCGAAGTTCGAATATTAGATCGAGCAGTTTTTAGCCGACATAACCTAAACGAGAATCGAAGATCTCATTAATAGTAGCATAACGATAAAAAGACAGACTAAAACGGACGTCGGATGAAGAAGTTAAGAATTTTTAACGGACCAATCCTGTCCCGGCCAGTTAATAATATAACTTTTAAAATAAAGTCAAAATTAGCCAATAGAGTCTAAACAAAAGTTGTAGAGTACGTTCCCACCTTCGCGTGGATATCAAGAACGTTGAAAATGGAGCTCGTACGCGAAAGTTACGAATTTTTAAAGTTTATGGTCGAATTTGCGAAGGCTGATAAGAACTTGGTGATGTGGCGCGTTGTGGGCCGTCCATCGTTGATCAGTGAACGCTTCAGATTCAGACACACCTCCTTTCGCTACGCCCCGCGTCCGAGGTTGGTACGCCCAGCGTACCTTCGCTTCTTATCCATCCGGTGTGCAAGACAGCTGGTCCGAGGTGGCAACCTTATCCGAAGTTACGCCCCGCGTAACCTCGGTACGCCCAGCGTTCCGAGAGGCTTCGCCCCCTATAAATAGATGCGAGGGACTCCAAGTTTTTCACACCATTTTCTTTCTCTCTCTAAGGGTTTTAACCCTCCCCTAAGCCTAGGTGACCCCCTAGCACGCTAAGGAAGCCCTGAGGCTCCCGGAGTCCCGAGAAAAAGGGTCTTTCGGTTTCGGAAACGCTGCTCCGAGCAAAGCCCGGTTTTCTTTAAAATCCGTTGTAAGTAAGCTACGCTTACGCAATTTTTAATATAGCTTTCAAATAATTATAGTAATGTTATTAGGTCCTTAAAATAATTATTTGGGCTATTATTATGAGTTATATTGAGTGTTATTTAACGCTTATATAATAATAATAATAGTCAGACTATTAATTTGTCACGGTTATCGTTAAACTAAACCCTAGTGGTATTGGTACTAGGTTTTATCGAAGGAAAATTGTTTTAAGAGTTTTGAAGCGTTGTCCGAGTGCAGAATCACCACCTTTTCAGGTGAGTGCATAGTTACTTTCAGCTTACACATAGATATGAAGTATTTTATATAAATTACGTGCTATGTGTGCATATTATCTGAGTACTTGCTATCTATGTTGGATGAACGTTTTATACATGTTTTCAATGATTTAAACTATATATGTATTTTATATCTACGAAAATGTTGGGGTAAAACATGGGTACATGTAATAGGTGATGTGTGATAAAATGATGAGAGGACTCGATGTTGATGTTGTTGATTCTGTCATCTAGCGGAGTATGGATGACGACCACAGACTCTTCTAGATAGTCCAATGGAACTCTAGCAGGCTCGCAACCTGTAGGTGTTTGTGAACGATGTGTTCACCAGTGTACTCCATCCCCCACATGGTTGCCTTTAGGACATTTATTGTTGAGGAACCCCCTTAGCAGTAGTGTCCATCCCGATGATGATCCTTAGGATAGGTCCCTTATGATAGGTGTTTACGGACATAAAGTGAGGATAATGGGAACGGGTAATCGGGTTATTGTTGATTGATGAAACTAAATAACTTATCTATTGTGGGTTGAAAACCCTATGTGTTCACCAGGCTCCCAAGCCTAACCCACTCAGTTTAATGTATTACAGGTAGTGGCTCTCGAGCATAGATGTGATGTTTTGGACGAGGTATTACGAATATAGGCCTGTAGATATGAAATAATGTAGTAAGGCTTATATTGTACCGTTTATGCTTTTGATCTGTATCGAACATGACATCCCAAGTCTTTTAATGAAATACATTTCTTTGGAAATGCTTTTGATAAATCTTTATCATATTTTGTTTTGGGATAAATTACGCAACACTTTTATTTAAAATGTTACTCTGATTTTCAAAAAAAGCATAAACAAAATCGGTTTTTTCTGGCCGTAAAAAATGGGGGTGTCACACTAGCTCATATCATATAACAGTCAAACCGATCTGACATATCACTAATCATAGTAACATCCCAATAACCGGGATACAGTCCTAACCGGTCACTAAGCATAAGCATATCACCATCCTAACTACCAGGATGTAATTAATAAACATATCATGCCATAATCCGGATACGAATCCATAAAGAGTGGGCCTTGGTGCCTTAGACCCTCTTGACATAGTGAGGATAACTCACCTCGCACTGTCGATCTGAACTGAAGAATCGAACTCCTGAATCGCTGCCTCACCAAAAATCCCGAACAACTGATCTCTTGACTACTAAAGCTATTAATACCAAAATATCACTTAGTTCAAAACAATAATCCTCATTAGGGTAAAATGACCATTTTACCCCTAGTCCAACTTGGTCCATATCTAAGGCTCAAAAACATAATATAAAAAGCCCAACACTAGATGGGCTTTCCAGACCCACTAGTGGCCCACTAATGGCCCAATTTGCTAAATTGGGCCCAATTCCTCTTGTGGGCCTTAACCTAAGCCCAAACATCTTCTTGGCCCACATTATCTGACTCATGATAGCCCACTAAGGCCTAAAGGACCAAAATCCCCCTGCATAGCCCAAACCGAGGCCCAAAATCCATAAGGCCCATAACTGATGAGTACGCTAGGCGTACTCCTATGTACGCTAAGATTACTAGCCAAATGGTGTGTACGCTGGGCGTACCTGCTTGTATGCTCAACGTACTCCCTTGTTAAGTCATTTTCCCATTGAGTGCTTAATACTCACATTTAAAAGCTACGATCACATATCCAAGTCCTTTCCAACGTCTTAATCCATAAGTCACTGACTTGGTGACTTTGCATGCCCCCAAAAAGACCAAATCTCAAAGTATAACACTCTACTTCCATGGAAATGACTCAAAACTTTAACATGGATGGTCTTAAACTCTAAAGGTACCAACTTTATGGACCTTGAACCTCAGAAACACTAAGAGGGGCAACTCAAAGCTCATGAAATGAAAGCAAGACCACTAGATCTCATCTTTGTGACCAAAATGAACTAAAACTCACTAGTAAGAGATCTAAGATATCAATGATCAAGTTCAAAGCTTTATACCTTCATCAAGCTGAAAATGAGTCCCAAAAGCCAGATCCATAAGATTCCCCTTGATCCCCATCATTGTACCAAGCTCCACCTTCTTGAAAATGGACCAAACACTCCAAAAATGGATTCCATAAGCTCAGAATGCCACCATGAGTGATTGAGGACGATTTATAGGGTTTAGGGATGGAGGCTGAAGATATTAGGGTTAGGATATGAGATAAAGAGCTTAAATAGGGTCGAAGACCCTAAAATAGGGTTCTGATCTGATTGGAGTACGTCCGACGTACATATGGTATGCCTAGCGTACTCCTGGGAACCTTTGCGACCATCCTGGTCAGTATGCAACTATCTTTTTAACTAGTACGCCCCGCGTACTCGGCTAAGCCTGAAAACCACAAAACTTCTGAAGGCCATAACTTCTTCGTTATAAACCCGTTTCCGACGATCCTTATATCATCGGAAAGTTAACGAGAAGCCCCACACTTCTATCAACTCAAACTCATACCTTTCTTATAACCTTCCGAACAAAAATCATTTTTTCACAAAAGCCCAACTAACACTTTACTGAAATACCCCTAGGCTCCAAAATGCGAATCGAACACCTGGATCACTTCCAATACATCACCCGCACCCGAATGGGCCTAGAACCTACTTTTTCAAAAGCCCTAATCCTTATGATGACCGATATTCGGGCCACAGCCCCAGACTAGGAGTTGATATTGAACAGGGTGTTACATTTTTTTTGTTTATTGCTATTTGTGCTAGACTTTTTCAAATAATACTGAACATTCTTGATTATGGAAGGTACGGGAAAAAAAGTAACTCAGATGCTTTGAAAGTTCTGGTGCAAAAAAAAAAATTTAAGGGGCATTTTGGACTTTTTCTAATTTTTTTTTCAGGAAATTGTTTTTTTTTTTCAAGAAAGCTTTTTAAGTTTAACTGTACTATATGTTACTCTTTTTTTTTTTTAACAAGGAGTGCCTTCTATGTTTGTAAATTAATAAAAGTTTACAAATATTTTATTAGCCATCATGATTTCAAATTATGAATAATGTTTTTTTTTCAACCGTAGTTTCCACGAGTTTAAACCTAGTAATCTACTAAATTAACAAACTTAATAGTTTTTTTTTATAACTCTTAATAGCAATAATACTAACATGAATAATATTACATTAAAAAGATTAAATCCAATTTTAAAAATTAATTTTTTGGCACTTACTCAACACAAAGAACAAAGATGATCAAAATAAATAATTATGTAATTATTTTGCCGTAAAATACATATCATGCCACTATCATTATCATACCAGTGTTGGTGTCTCATTAGTTCAAAAAAAATTGAAACTAAGTATGTAGCAAAAAAAGAAATTTAAAAATTTATACTCCAAAACCGAATCTAGTTAGACAATAATAATAAACAAAACAAACACATAAGGTTTCATATCATACTATACAACTGGAGGGATCCATTAATGTAGGCGATGACAATCACGATTGATTGCCATTATCATCCACACGAGCATATTTGGAGTGTTGCTAGACACCAACCATCAATGCAATCCATATTGAACTTATTCTTGCTACTTTTGGTCGACAATCAACATGAAGAAAGGGAGGCCAAGTCGTTGGTTTAGGAGGAGGAGGAGAAAGGGAAGCAAATTAAAGTTTCTTATACACACTTACCAAAAACCATAAACTGTTTTTTTTTTATATTTGTATATGAAGGTTGATAAAGTTGATGGGTATGGTCATCATGCCATCCACCTCAACATCATCTTTACCGCCTCAACATCATCTCACCTTAGGGTGTGGTGATCACATAAAGACATGAGAAAAAAAGAAGAGAGAAAAAAAAGATAAAAAGAAGAATAAAGAGAGAAAATGAACATATAATAAGTAATAAATAACTTTTTAATCAATTATTTATTCTAGTCGGTAAATATTATCATTTATTTTCAAGCCTTTTGATAACTCTTAAAATGTTATTTTATAGTCTCTAGATGTACACAAAAACTGGATCCTTGATTTGAAACCGATCTGATCTGAAAACCAGTTTTGGTTAAAACCGGATTTGACCAAACTGGATCACATTGGATCCAACCCACTATATTATAAACGAATCCTAATCTTATGGGTAAAATTGGATTTGATACCGGATCCAAAACCATCCCAAATCCGATAAAACCCACCAAAAATTGGTTCAAACCCATTTTCTTTTTAAATTAAAAATAATAATAAATATTAGTATTAGATTAACTGAAAAATAAATACACACGGGCATTATGAGCATTTTAAATCTAGAACGAACTAAAAGTGCAACAAATTCGTTTTTTAAGGATGAAATATGAAAGTATAAAACAAACAATGGACAGTCTGAGTTAATTTTTGAAAATAAAAACCAACGTACCTTTTGACATTTGCACGATGAACGATTCATATAGTTTACCCTAAAACTAATATATGTATTGTATGTTAAATAATATTTTGTTTTATAGTTTTAGTGTTGCACCTAGCTGGGTTAATGCATCGAGTTTTATACTCATGTAGGGCGTAGGGTTGGGAGTCCGATTCTCTTAAACAACCTCTTATAGTGCTACATGTGGAGAATTTTTTCCTGAAAATCCCTATGATGGTTGAGTTTGCCATGTAAAGAAACTCGAACACTGGTGAAATATTACGAATAAGCTTCTACTTAGGCTGTGTTTAGCGCGCCACAGCTAGCTGATAAGTTAGCTTATTTTTCGAACTTTTTTATGTTGTCGTGTTTGGTAAGCCAAAAAGTAGGTTATAAGCTAGCTTTTTGAAAAGCTACTTAGACTAGTTTTTTAGGAGTTTTTTTAAAATTTTTCCAAATATACCCCTTAATTAATTATAGAAACACATATTCTTACATATCCTTTTATGTAATTTTATATATTTCAGCTAGTTTTACCAAACGTTATTTTTTATCAACTAGTTTTTCAGCTATCAGCTAGCTTTTTATTTAACAACTAGCTTTTCAACTAGTCCGCCAAACATGGCCTTAATTTGTTTGCCAATTTCAGAAAAAAAAACGGTTATAATAATATTATAACTATGCTTTTATAGGGAAAACTCCCGGGTGTTAACCAATTTTTAAAATAGTTACATATAATTTATAAATTGTATTTAAAAATTTAGAACGGTAAATAAATTAATAACTTTATATTATATGATTATATCCCAAATTCCTCATTGGGCCATTATCCAAGCCAAGCCCAATCAAGGAGAAATACCGAATAGCGAAGGAATACGAGGGATCTTTTGCGTTTCTTCCTCGGCTATCTGCAGCGATCTTTGAACCCTTCCCAAATTCTTTATCCCCCCAATTGACGCCCTTCTCCGATCACCTGGTAAGTCCCACTTTCTTTTTCTGGTCTGATAAGCACATGCTTTTTTATTTTCTGGAATCGATGTTGAACATGAATTTCTTTGTTATATTTTGAATCTATAGGTTAATTTCTGTCTCACTCCTGGTTTAATCGAATTCCTGATTTCTGGTTTGGTCTTAATCCCAATTTCTTTTTCTGTGAATCGATACACCTCCTTTGTTCAAGCTAAATTTACACTGGTCTCATCAGGAATTCCTGATTCCAAACCTGTTTGATATCTAATTTGATGTAATTCCTGATTTTTTTTTTGTTGAAATCGATTCCCACCGACAGCCTCATCATAGTTTACAACTTTATTTTCAATTAGTTTACAACTTTTTTTTTCAATCACATGTGTTTGATGTCTAATTTGCTGTTAAAATCTAGAGTTTGAGATGTCTGATACTTGTTTATGTGTGAACTGTGAAGTAGAATTACAATTTTTTTTTTTCTTTTTTCAATTACATATGTTTGATATCTGATTTGTTAAGCTAGTTTGGTGTTAACAATCTGGAGTTTGAGATGACTGATGTTTGTTTCTATGTGAGTTGTGAAGTAGAATTACAACTATTTTTTTTTTCAATCACATATGTTTGATATCTGATTGGTGTTAAAATCTTGAGTTTGAGATGACTGATGCTTGTTTCTATGTGAATTGTGAAGTAGATGATCCAAATGTCACAAAAAATCTGTTTGATATCTGGTTTGGTGTTAATCTGGGCATTCCCTTTTTGGTCATTTTACATGTATAAGCTAAGCCAAACATTTAAAAAAAAAACACTTTATTGACTTATTGACTTTTGCAATCACAAAAGCTAATCTAAACATTTTTTAAAAATCTCATTTTCCTACCACCATAAGTCAATAAGTATGTTTGCCCAAAAACACTGTTGGAGTTAAATACTCTTTTTACAGATTCAAAACCATCATCTTTCACTTGCTATCATATTTTTGATTAAGTTTTTGTTTTGCTCTATCCAGGTCCAATCCTTCAGTTTACACAAATCGGTTCCTACTCATCACTGTGATTCTTAAAATTTGAAATCCTCAATGGGTAAAAACGATTTTCTGACACCAAAAGCAATCGCCAACCGAATCAAAGCAAAAGGGCTCCAAAAGCTTCGATGGTATTGTCAGATGTGTCAAAAACAATGTCGAGATGAGAACGGATTCAAGTGCCATTGCATGAGCGAAGGCCACCAACGTCAAATGGAAGTTTTTGGTCAAAACCCTAATCGGATAGTTGGTGGTTACACCAATGAATTTGAATCCATGTTCCTTGAGCATATGAAACGTAGCCATAGGTTTAGTCGAATTGCAGCCACTGTGGTCTACAACGAGTACATTGCAGACAGACATCATGTTCACATGAATTCAACTCAATGGGCTACTTTGACCGAGTTTGTAAAGCATTTGGGAAAAACAGGAAAGTGTAAGGTCGAAGAGACACCAAAAGGTTGGTTTATCACATACATAGATAGAGACTCCGAGACACTTTTGAAAGAAAAGTTGAAAAACAAGAGAATGAAAGCCGATATTGTGGATGAAGAGAAGCAAGAGAGGGAGATCAAAAGGCAAATTGAGCGAGCCGAACAATTAATGGGGAGTGACAAAGTCTTAGAAAATGAAGATGCGAAGTTGTTGTTGAGGTCTGATAATGGTGGTGAGAAGAAGATTAAGCTGAGTATTGGTTCTTCAATGAAAAATGTTAAAGGGGAGGGAAGCTCGAGATTTGTTTTTGATGAGGTGGAAAACGTGGAGAAAGTTGAGAAAGACAAGAAACAAAAGACAGGTGGGGGGTCGGCGTTGGATGAGTTGATAAGAGAAGAAGAGAAGGCGAAAGAGAGGAGTAACAGGAAAGATTATTGGTTGTGTGAGGGTATTATTGTAAAAGTGATGAGTAAAGATTTGGCTGAGAAAGGTTATTATAAGCAAAAGGGTGTGATTCGTAAGGTGATTGATAAGTATGTTGGTGAAATTGAGATGCTTGAGAGTAAACATAAGTTGAGGGTGGATCAAGAAGAGCTTGAGACAGTTATTCCTCAAATTGGTGGGATTGTGAGGATTGTTAATGGTGCTTATCGAGGTTCAAATGCAAGATTGTTGTCTGTTAACACTGAGATGTTTTGTGCAAAGGTGCAGATTGAGAAGGGTGTGTATGATGGAAGGGTTATTCAGGCAATCGAATATGAAGACATATGCAAAGTTATACAGTGATTTCTATCAGGTATGCATAGTAAGATCACCTAATGTTGTTGCTCAATAGAACCTTCTGTTATTTTATTGAATCTTATGTGTAATGAGTAATGACTGTTATTATCATAATTTGTTTTGTCTTTTTGTGTTTTAAATGGCAAATGTTAATCAAGATTCATATTTTCTAAAATCTTTTCGTGCTTAAAAAACATTTCCGCCATTCTAATCATGTATTGTTCATTGGTTTGTAGTAAGGTGTTAATAATTATGTTACTAATTGCTAGAACTAATATTCTTTTTATTTTTCTCATAAGGAGGTTACTTAGGTAATGATGTCAAAGAATAAAGTTGCTAATTGGATAATGATGTATGTACGTATGTATAAAATGTTTGTATACATATGTTATGTTAATGAATAAGACTAAATGACTATTTTATCTTTATATTCCATTTCTGTCAAAATATTTTTTTTAGGGTAGCTCTTCTTTAATGGCAACAAAGTTTGAGAACTTGACAAAAAATAGCAACCATTTCAATATCCATTCCACAGTTAATTCCAACACATAAGTATTGTCAAGATCTCATAAAATTTCAATTAGTAGGGGGCGA
This sequence comes from Lactuca sativa, assembly GCF_002870075.4. NCBI lineage: Eukaryota > Viridiplantae > Streptophyta > Magnoliopsida > Asterales > Asteraceae > Lactuca > Lactuca sativa. Next base: position 32,765,398 of record NC_056625.2, on the reverse strand, counting down.
TATCAACAAGGGTAAAATCGTCCAAGCAAGGTCAATTTGAGTTGCTGATTTCCATTCCACTTCATAGTCTCCCATTTGCATATTACTTTAAATTAACCCACTGATTTGCCACCAACAACTGGAGGGTTCAACCATTTCAATCACTAAGTAATCCAATCTAGGCTATATAGAACCTGCCCTTATGCTTAAGCCAAGAAAACAATTAAACAAAGCTTAATGTCCTCCTATAGATGTCAGACAAAACCTGTCTTTCTGAAATTACTAATATTTGATAAGTAATTTAGGGCCTGATCACATTCATTTTGACGGTTAAAATTAGGACCATATCCACAACCAAACTCTCAAATAGGGTTCATTTTTGCAATATGAAACTGTTTTGGACCTTAGTGACTAAGAAAATTACAAACCACGAGGACTATTTTTATAGTTCTCTCGGATTTATATAATGTTACAAAGCTTCAAAACATGTAAATAAATGTAATTTATTTATTATTTAATAAAAGGTATCGAATATTTTGTCACATGTAACAAACTATAAATTAGTATTATTTTACAAAGAAAAAAGAATCACGGTATATTATTTTACAAAGAAAAAAGATTCAACAATGAAAGTCAAGTAGTTATATCTCTTAAAAAGGTTCAATGTATCCATGTGAAATGATTGTTAGATATTTTTATGAGATAACTTTCAAAATATTTAAAACCATATAGATATTATTTTTTATAGACAGAACTGCAAAAACTGGTCTTTGTGGTATTCATTTTTTCTAGTTTAATTCAAACATCGATTTTTTGATTTTACGGTCCTTTTAACCTAGTTTGTTTGTAATTTTGGTCTTTTGGAAAACTATAAAGACTAAATGCCATTCTAATATAAATTTTTATATTTTTTCTTTATAACTCAATGTTTTATTAATAATAAACATAGTCTGTGTGTGTGTGTCACACCCCCAAACCGGATGGCGAAAACGTCTGGTGGTGGAACAATGATCATAGTATCACAATAACTGTATACATTGAAACACAAATACATAAACAACCATCATATCATATGATTATATCAGTTACATGACTCAAATACTACTTAGTATCAAAATTCATTACAAGGTTTGCATGTTATCAAATAAAGTAGTTCTCGTAATGATATTTGGTATATTGTCTTCAAAAGTAGCTCCACTGATCCAAGCTTAATTGTTTCCTGAGATTATATGTCGTTTTAAAAGTCAACATAAAATTGGTGAGTTCATAAGAGTTCAGTTATAAAATAATATGATTTTTCCATAGATGAAAGTCGCATCTTCCTCTTGTAAAAAGTTTTGTATTTGTACGCATTAAACGTAAAAGATGAATGTATGTGTATAGTATGTATCTAAAAACATTTATAAAGTAAAAGTTCCAATAACTTCTAAACTTATAAAATGTGACTTGACATTTGATTTTTATTATCCAAAAATCAAGGGTATAAATAAATAACCATACTTATAAATGTTGTGTGTAAGTAAATAACCTTACTTATAAATGTAGTGTATAAGTAAATAACCATACTTAAAAATGTAGTGTTTGTTACTAAAAAAATCCAATATTTTCTTTAAAATGAGTTGTAGTCTTAAAAACCCTAAGACCAAAAATGTATAAGCATTCTATACTTAAAGTAGTATTACATAGTTTTATTCTTATATAAAAAACCATTATATAAAAAACCATTTGAACGTATGTTACCCCGTAAACTAAATGTATTGTTGATTTCCCATGTGAATTATTACAACCATGCTAAAACCGAAGTTGGCCTGCTACGACGTTCTTCAGGCATCGAAATATCAAATATTTGTCACCCCAGACTTGTCGGTCTAGCTGTAGCTAGCAATTTAGGTGTGGGATTGTTAGTCTCGTATAGATCTATACACAAGTATCACGCTCTCTTATCGAGATTCTGGTTATAATTCAGGACTTTAGTGTGTACTCTGGTAACTACGGTGAAAACTTGGTCTCACATAATTGTTTAACAAGTGTACGTTTTGGTGTAATGAAAACCCTTGTATGTGTAAATATCATTTTTTTCATAGTATTAATATAGTTTATAATAGTATTACCCAATGGATAATGGTATTATCCAAGGGGTAATGGTTTTATCCAATTTGTAAACACAAAGTTTTAACCTTTCAAAACTAGACTTTTGGTAAAATGTTAGTTTGTCTTTATCCAATGTGTAATAATATTATCCAACGGATAAATGTATTATCCATCATACAATAGATCTAATACTAGAAACTTGTGCATATAAGGGAACGAGACTTGTGTGCTTTCTTTGAAAATAAGTAAGTATATATATATATATATATATATATATATATATATATATATATATATATATATATATATATATATATATATATATATAGGTTATAGTGTGGATGGACAATTATTGTGCGGACGTGGGGACAGTGCTATTCTATGAGCCTTACTAAGAGAATAAGTTGTTTAGTAATGTGAATACGTTCAACCTTACAAAAATATCATCATTTTCATGCATTCTCACTAATTCTTATCCATTTTTGTTCTTACACATCATTTTTCACTCATTTTCATTCTGACATAATACGACTCAATAAACATTCTAAGAATGAGAATAATAATAAATAGTCTATAATAACCTTATAAAAATTTAATTAGTGAGAATGTGTGATAATTACAATAGTTATGTAAGATTGAACGTATTCATATTATCAAACAACATATTTTCTTTGTCATTCTCACAGAATAACACTATCCACACGTCCGCACAATGGATATCAATCCACACTTGAACCTAGCTCTCTCTCTCTCTCTCTCTCTCTCTCTCTCTCCCCCCCCCCCCCCCTCTTATATATATATATATATATATATATATATATATATATATATATATATATCATAAACATGCATGATATAGCATTACCCAAAGGTTAAAAGTTTTGTCCAGAGTATATTAGATCTAGGACCTTTGTGTAAAAAGTTATTGTCCAAAATGTATTTTGGTTGCACGACATGTAACCCCCCCCCCCCCCCCGAAAGTGTAAAATAAGTGAAAATTAGTAGAAAATGGGGGTATGAACTCACCTTTTGTCAACAAATGGTGAGAAAGACGAGGTATGAATCAAGCTTTGGAAGACAACACCTCCTTGAACTTCAAGATCTTGCCTAGAGTTTTTGATTCAAGATTATGAGTAAAATAACCAAAAGATGATGATAGATGAGTGATAGAACTCGTAAATATGGAAGAAACTTACTAAAAAGCCTTGACAAACACTTGCCAAAAAGCCTTGAATCAAGTAGAGAGTTCTTAGAGGGATCAGAGAGAGTTTGAAGATGAAGTGAAGGGGTGGGAGGCCCTTTCGGCCGAGTTTTAAAGAAGAGAGGGGAAGAGAGTGGCTTGCATGGGGAAGTGGCATGTAAGACTCTTTTGATTATAAAATTTAGGGTTAAGGTCTTTGGAATATAAAATTCAAAGTATGATATTCTTTATATTATAATAATATATGTAGGATTTCTTTTGATTATAATACATAAAGATGGTTATGATGATGTTGGGTGTTAAGAGATGGTTGGAAGAGGGGAGACATGATTTGTCTTCTTATGGTTTTTATAAAAATCCAGCCCCTTTTTATAAAAGTTTGTCATTTTTATAAAAGTGTGGTGAGATTTGAGAAATTGGTAAGGTTTAATAACTAATAAAAATATTGTTATTTAATATTATTAACATTAATATTAACACCTTATGATTAAATTGTTTTTCTCAAATTCGTTGTATAAAATGTGAGCGTTAAACGTGATAACTTTCGTTTTCTTGATATATGATCTTTCTCTGGTAATTAACCGGAGTATCAAGCTAAATACTATATCATATGATGATTGCAACATGTTCATGGCTTTGTGAACACGTAAACCTCGTGCCATGAATATTACTGTAACATCTGGATTTCCAGGTATTATATTTTATCTCTTATTTTTGAAAGTTGTGAGGAGACTCGGCGAGTTGGTGTCTAAAATCGCTGAGTATGGTCGCGAATTCGTATGCGAGCTCACAGCTGGACTCGGCGAGTTCATGAGTGGACTCGGCGAGTCCACGCTGTTTAATGAAACCCTAATTTCCAGGGTTTGGGACCTATTTAAAGGCCCTTAGGGCCGTCATTTGCGGCCACCAACCCCCAGAGAGAAACCCTAAGAGATCTAGAGCGTTTATGAGGAAGGAGAGGCCATTATTGATCCTTTGTTGGTGTTTTTGCAAGAAGGTGGTGACCAAGGCAAGAGGAGGCTGAAGGAGGTGCGATTTTGGGGATTCCTGAGCGCATAGAGACTATATTGAGGTATTTTGCTCGGACCTTCTTCAGTTTTGGTGTTGATTCTTAGTGTTAGAGTTTTCTAACCCTTTTAGAGGTTGATTTAGTGGAGCATTTGGTCACTTCTCGAGTTTTTGTCTTGGATCTGGACCCAAAGAGGTCCAGAGACCTTAATCCTTGGGGCTTTATGAGTCATTTTGGGAGCCATGAGCCTGGGATGTCGTTTTTGGGGCTAAATCACCAAGTTAGACCATTTTGATGTTGTATGAGTGTCAAGGTCTGAACTTTACGTGATTATCATGCTTGGGAAGGCCAGGTCTATGAATTTATGGAACAGATCTGACCTGAGGAGGCCTGTGGAGTTTGTGCATGGCATGAACTCGCCAAGTCTGAAGAACAGACTCGACGAGTAGGATGAGGGTTTCTCGTAAATCACTCAGTGAGTGGACTTGCCGAGTTGGGGAATAACTCGGTGAGTCAGGGAGAGTCAGGGGGATTAGAGTTCAAGGTGGAACTCGCCGAGTTGTTCTTGAGACTCGGCGAGTTGGGTCGGGGTGGCCCCGCGATTCATGCCAAGTGGAACTCGTCGAGTCAGGGGAAGTACTCGACGTGCCAAAAGAGGGTCTAAGAGAGTCAGTGGACATGTGTAGACTTGCCGAGTCGCCCTAGTGCACTCGACGAGTCGGGTCAAAGTTTGACCGTTGACCTTGTTGACTTTTAGGGTTGAGTATAGTTGTATTTATGAGAGTATTTACTTTATGTGATTAGGCGGAGGCTAGATCACATTTCTACCGTGTCAGATACTTACCAAGACACCGAGGTGAGTCTTCTCACTATACGTTACCTAGAGTGGTATATTTGTGGACCAGAGGGTCTTATGTGTTATGTATGAGATTATGTGCTATGTGTTATATGTATGTTGTATGATGTTATAGACCGGACCGAAGGGTCTAACGATACAGACCGGGCCGGAGGGCCCAACGAGCTATGACCGGACTAGAGGGTCCAAAAAGCTACGGGACTGGAGAGTCCCGCTGAGACACATCGACCGGGAGGTCGTATTATAGCATCGAGTGATGTATGTGTTGTATGCGGTATTTTGGGGAACTCACTAAGCATTTGTGCTTACAGTTGTTGTGTTATGTGTTTCAGGTACCAGTGATGAGCGTGGGAAGGCGCCGACATTATTCGTACACACACGCTTGTGGAGTTTATGTTTGAGATTCTGGGGAGATGTTTTGTGATGATAACATTTGATACAATATGTTTTGACATTATTTTATGAGTAAATGTATATTTTAAAAATGAAAAATTGTTTTGAAAATTTACGTTATACCCGACAATATTTGTGTGTTTTATCGAATTGCTACTTTACTGTAGTTTATTGTTCACAATTAAAGCATTTATTCGATAATCTAATCAAAAAAGTGCATGTAGTATTATAATATTCAATAATACATTAGGGATGTTACGAAAATCACATTTCTCCTTTTTTACCTAATATACGCACAATTGACTTTTGTTGACCAAAATTTGACGGATGTCACACTCTGCAACCTTAAAATCTAGTAAGACATCCAAGAAATGTATTTATGGGATAATGGGGAGCACACATATATACACACACTTGTAGATCGATGATGAACAATCCATAATCGAGTTGCAAGTGTATGTATGCGTGTGTTCTTCTCGTTTATCCATGTAGAAGATCCTGAAATCGACAATTGACAACCCTCACAAAACCCATAATGGTGAATATGGGTGACAGTGTAAGGAGGTGGTGTTGAGATGGTAGCAACGATGGTTAATGGGTGGTCGACGGAGCTATAGGGTGGCAATGGCGTTTCACTTCTAGGGCAGCGGAGAAACAGGTAGGAGGGTGGCGTTCTGTGGTGGGTTCGATGATGATGATGATGCTCACGGAGGTTCCATATGCTCCCGCTACCCCAACGCAAACAACATCAACCCTCTTCAGCCTCCTCTACAGCTGCCATCTCCGATATGGTTGTTTCTCATGTTCCCAATCTAGTTTCCCATTCATTTTGGTGCCCCCACCTGTAGATGAAAACTCTGATTTGGTTCTGATATGGTTTCACATACATCCACTGTCTTCTCTAAACAATCCCAATCTTTTAAATAATGAGTCTCATTCATTGACTTCTTAAAATCCCCGTAAGGATTCTTAGATTCCAAGTATCAAACTTGTGGGATCAGGTTCAAAAAACAACCATTCAGACTTACCTCACACACAACCATCTCCATGGAGGAGCACTCATTGTTCTCATTGTTTTGACTCCGTCTACATGCTGGCAGATCTGATAAGTTCGTGAAGGATTTTGGTGAGGCTGTTGCCGACGATTCCGGTGACTCCAAGGATTAAGGCAATTCTTTGGTATGTGGGCCTCATCGAGCATTTTCTGTGTAAGGTAATCGATTCTTGAATTTAGAAATTGATTCGACCCACCACCAACTCATCGTGTATATAGCAAATGGATGCTCCGCCCATTATGTCTACCAATAGCAGAGAACAACTCCTCACGATGACTCGATGACTCCGATTTACAGGATGAATTGATTGATGAATGGGGATATCTTCAAAAGGGGAAATGACACCGGGGAAAAAATATGATATGAGGGAGAGGTGAGTAGTTAGGTTTGGAGAGAGAGAGAGAGAGATGTGTGTCTAGTTTTATATTTAATATAATCATAATAATTTAAAAAAGTGAAAGAAAAATGAAAACTAAATTAATTAAGGGTATAATAGTCTTTTTAGTTTGAATAGTGACCAAAACTACAAATAAATTAGCTTAAAATGACCACCAATTCAAAAAAATCAAGGTTTGAATTAAACTTCAGAAAAAAATACATATAATAGGAACCATTTTTGCAATTTTGTCTTTTTATACTACCTCTTAATTCGGAGACATTATGGAATTGAATTAATAATGGAAGTTACAAGTTCAAATATCTAAAGAATATTTGATATTAATAAGGAATTTATTTTTGTAAACCACAAAAGTAGTTATAAATTTTTAAAAGGTATAAAACAGCGTATAACATAAAAACTTAAAACTAAAAATTGTCAAAAACAAGTCGAAGTAACGATTGGATTATAATATTTTTGTTTAGAATAAAAGTTATTTGAACTTCCTAATGAATATTTTCTTTACTCTTAAGTATTTTTTTCTTAAAAGTTAATTACCTTAAAAGCTACTAAAAGTCTAAAACCTCGTTCGAACATTTAAGTATTGCAAGCGTGCGTGGGGGTCTAAACTCTAAAAGAATCAAGATCCACATTCTCAGTTGAAAATTCCAAGATATAAAAGTAAAAAAATATTACGATAATTAAAATCCAAATCAAAACCCATATTATAAAAAGAGATTCTCTCGATATAATCACGGATTAATTTGCCTGTCTATGTATATGACAAAACTCTAATATAATTATTGTCACTATTCATTCTTTGTCGGGAAAATCAAAAAGTTTGTAGTTATAGTAACATATCCAATATTTATGTATTGTTCTTACTCAGTAACTAAATTTATTATTGGCTTTTAGGAAAACTAATTAATTCATTTTGTAAGAAAATTTACACGTGAACTTAATTCATATTGTGCACGTGAAGCATTTTATTTGGTTTTGTCGAGCCTAGAAGTTATGCACATGCAACGTCATAAAACATTGGTCATTCTACTAGTCCCAAAAACAACACATACCCCTAATATAGCTTTAATCATACAATGACACAATGAAAGTAATTCAAATTTATTATCTCAAAATGGCAGACTCTTTGAAGAAGAAAATGACGAAACACACGACGACTTCAAATGCTCTGATGCGATGAAATCCTGTGTCAAATTCGCCCGCTTCACTATCCTCCTCATATTGTTCTGCAAGCTTTGTTCCACCAACTGCTTTACAGCAATGTTGTTTGGAAAACTGTTTGATGAGTCTACTGATTCTGTATCAGTGGACCCACAAAGGGGAGCTGATATAGCTGCCCCTGCACGTCCTTTATAGTTTTCTGAAACTTGTTTTCCTTTATTGATCCTCAGGATTTCTAAAATCCTTGAGGATCGTTTTTGTGCTAAAGTGCTACCTAAAAGAGTCAATTCGAGAAGCGATGACATGATCCCTGCTTCAACCATGGCTTGTCGATCTGAATGCGACTTGTGAGCCATCACCATCAAAATATAAGTTGCTTTTTCTTGGCAATTAGGCAAATCCATCCAATTCAAAACATCAACCAAGATTGAAAACGCATCATGGGTGGTGCTAACAGCTCTTCGGCCCTCAGGGGTAGATATGATATTGGTCAGAATCGAGAGGATTCTGTCGCTTATTTCTGTGTCTCGAATCCTGGACAACAGAAATGATATGAATTCTTCGGACTCGATCATGGGTGTAACGTTTGATGGCAAGATGGATAGATTGTAGAGCGCCCTTAAACAATCTTGAATCACTTGTGAATTGCTGTTGCTTTTGGTTGAGGTTTTGAGGGTTTTGATCAAAAAGGAAATGGCTCCTGAAGCTCCGATTATTGATTTGTTTGAATCAAGGGCAGTTAATCCCAGAAAATTTGCAACAATTGCTGCTGATAAATCAGGGTTGGGCGAATCCTGGATTGGAGATTCGATTAGATCTAGCATCTTGTGTACTGCTCCTGCTTCAACAATGGCGGATTTGTTCCTGAAATTAACATCGAGCAGATGAAGAAATTCGAATTCTCATGTGAATTATGTCACTAAAATGATTAGAAACGAGATCTAGATCACAGTTGCACCATTATCAATGTGAAGTTGTTAGAGAGAGAGAGAGGGTGGTGTTTACAGGTCATTGCCGATTCCGAGATTGAGAAGAGCGTAGAGAGCAGAGATTTGGGAATGGAGATCGTCGGAATCGAGCATTGCAACGAGCGGCGGAATTGCTCCAAGCAATGCTAAATTCGTTCTGGATTGTGAATCGTCCTTAGTTAGCTCCCTCACTTCCCTCGCTCCTCCCAAGGCGTCGCCGTCTCCTCCGCTCTGCAACCGTCTAACCACCTCTTTCAACTTCACTCTCTGTTCCTCCTCCGGCGACGCTTCCGACATCCTCATCAATGTCGAAAGCTTCTCTGATCCTTTATGGTTACCGTTGCTCTTAATAGTACTATCCGATCTACATTCCGATATGGAAGTTTTTGCCTCTTCCAGCTTGGGAATGTCCGCCACCGCCGGAGACTTGATCGACTTCTGGTTGCGAGATATTCCGCCGCTGCACCTCATGGCATCAATAATTTTGCGTCGGCATGAGGACCAGAGATTGAAACTGCCATCGCCGGCTGGTGTGTGGTCGAGAACAAGGTCGTTTTGGTGAAGCTTTGCCATTTTCATCTGACAGTGACAGTGTGTTGGTTAACCGACTGAAATGAGAGCTGCATTGACACAGAAATACATGGTGGTACGTGGAATTCAGAGAGAGTATTCAGAGAAAAGTAAAAATTGTAAACGGTGAAGTGTCTGGGAGAAGACGGAGACCGTGTCAGAGAGATGAAAAAGCGAAAGTAAAGAAACTGAGAAACTTTAATAATTGCTCTACTAATTTTAAAATTTTGTTTTATCAGGTTTTCAAGTAGTTTTTAAGGATATTCCTGATTATAACCACATGATTTTAAAATATATTAGAAAATAACCAAAGCTTTTCGCCTTTAGTAAAAATAACCATTATTTCTAAGATGGCCATTTTTAATTTCAATAAAAATATATAATATGATTTTTTTATATATACCAATTAATCTTCAAATATTTTATTTCAAAATATTTAATATTATCAAATTTTCAGTCAAATGTCATATTTTATCTTTTTGTATGGTATCCATTTTACATTTGCTATATTTTTTAATTTTTTTTTGTTATATTTCAATAAAAAAACAAATTATTTTCTCCAAAATCTGAATTTTAATCCCGAAAATAAACTTTTAATTTGACATCAAATTAATGTGAATGCTAATGTTTTAGAGATGATAATCATTTTGATAAAACGGTTTTTTTAGTTATTTTCCTATATTCCGAAATTTCATATGGACAATTTTTGTAGATATCCTCTATTTTTATGTTAATACTTAATATTATTACCTATATTATTTTTATTATAACATTAATAATTATCTTATGATTTATATGATTAATGACATAAATCTTTAATGAGATTTTCTAATATGTGCCCTCAGGACACATATAAGAATTATTAATTAATCATAATTATTACCATAATTAAATGTGAAATGCATTAATTATGAAGATTATTAATGAATTTTATATTTAATTATGGTAATATTTCTTATAATTAATGTATTTAACATTTAATTATAATAATAATTATGTTTAATTAATACTTCTTATACGTGCCTTTAAGGCACATATTAAAAAATCCTATCTTTAATTTATATCATTTTTTTATTGACATCTAGTTTCATCTTGAAATTGACATAAATCTCACCCCTTCTAAATCCCAAATCAAGAAATCATTGTAATGCAACATTTTGACGGTGTGGAAATGCCGTATATAAAAAGGTGTATTAATATATCTATAAATTTTATTGGAAAATATTTTACTAAAGATGGAAATTAGATAAGGCAAAATAGCAAGAATAATTAAATATCTGTTTATTGTTTATTTTTTGTTCATATCAATCTTTCTGTCCATTTAAATTATGACATGTGTCACATTTAATGCTCATTTAATGATATTATAGGATACTAATATGACAATGTCATCATTTAAATAGGTAGGAGGATTGGTAGGAACACAAGAAAAAATTATATTTAATTTCTCAACTCGCAATTTCAGAGAAAAAAACTCAGAATACGTTTTTATTTTGGAAGAAATGTTGTAATGTATGAAAGGTTAAAAATAATATAAAGAGAAATTGTTGAAAATCTATTGGTTGGGACTTGGGACCAGGGCCGGTCCAAACGTATATGGGGCCCAGGGCAAAAATAAAAAAAAAAAAAAAAAAAAAAAAAAAAAAACTCCTTACAGACAAATATAATAAAAATTCAAAAAAATATCATTTATTCTTCGTTATAAACGCGTTCAATTAGCAATAAAAAGCAAGTCAAATTGTTTATCTTTTGAGCTAATTTGAGTTTGAACCAACTTTAGGCCATAAAAATCGGTTATATATATATATATATATATATATATATATATATATATATATATATATATATATATACACACACACACACACTACATAGCCCATAAATTTTGGACCCACTGAAGACATGGGCCTTGGACGGTCGCCTGGGTTGCCCACCGTGTGGACTGGCCTTGCTTGGGACGAAAATCTTATTTGAGAAAATGTAATCGTAGAAAAGATTTTGAGGTATCAATATTATTATGCGTCTTAATTGTCTTTGTTTTAAAATCCGGTTCAACCCGGTGGGTCAAACCGATTGGATTGTGATGCGATGAAGAGTTCGGATCAAATACGATTATCCGAGCACAGTTTTGCCCATTTATGATTTGGATTGAACCGGGCGGGTCTATCAAAAAATCGATTGAACCATTAACCCGAAACCCAAACGGTTATATATATATATATATATATATATATATATATATATATATATATATATATATATATATATATATATATATATATATATATATATATATATATATATATGACGACATCAATTTCCAGGTGTAGAACCCATCAAATTATGTTGTTTTGATAAAAATAAATAAAACAAAATCCCTCAACTTAATCATTCTTTCCTTCCTAAAAACATGACCATCCAATTTCATACTTGTCGGTTCTCCAAAATTATTCAATTTCTACTTCGACGACATGAGATCATCAAAACCATATACACACAAAAGCAAGTGCCATCTACAATAAAGAGTTTTGCTATAAATATATATTTCTGCAATTAAATAATGAAAAGAACACACAGAGCAAATCCTATTAGTCTTTTCATATAAAAGACTTTTATACATATGGTAGTTAAATAAGTATAAGTATTTCGCTTGGGCATTGAGTTAGTATATCACCATGTACCATGTTTCCTGTTACGTAAAGTTTTTTAAAAGTATGTAACAGACTTTTATACATGTGGTAATTAAATATTATTTATATGTATGCACATATGTATAAAGTGCATGAAACATCTGAAAACCAAGTTGACTAGGCATTTGAACTAGTTGCCTCGTGACCCGATCGCCATACTAGGTAAACTAAAAAAATCAAAACATTGCTTTTATGTATTAAATCCTTGATTTGTTGAAGTATGATGTTAAAAAAATGGTAATTTGGTGGTAAATTTATACTACCAATTTGTGAGTTTGGGGGTAGAATGAGAGCTGAAAATGAACCTGCAGGATCATACAAATCCAACCCACCTACCACATTTTGACCAATTTATAAATCTAATACAATTTTATAAACATACCCACTACATTAAACTTTAAAAAAAAATCCATAAAAATGATAAAGTAATGTCAATGGAACATGCAAACCCAACCCAACACACTTTGACCCGTGTTCAACATCTTTACCCAAACCCATTATGCGACCCATCATCAACTCTGTCTCTGTCCTTTTTGCCATGTCTAAATTCTAATGACGATACAACTTTTTTGGAATGTGACATGTCTTTGGTTTTTGATGATATTGTGGAGTAGAAGCACAAGAACGTATTCCATCTTTCACCATGCACATCTAAGAGAAACAACAAACAAAACTGAATGACAAAACAAACATAAAGCTATCCAAGTGTTTGGTGGTCCTACACTTTAATGGCTAACTAACTGCTTTTACTTTGTTTTTGCACATGATTCTGTGAAAGTTGAAACAAGACAAATACAACAAAAACTTCCAGCTATAGATAATTGTAGAATCCACTCTTGATAATCCAATATCAGGATTTGACACATCCTATCTACTTGCCCCTACATAAAGAACTAATAACACCTAATGATTAATTAATTTTTGAGATTTGTTGGTCATTGTGTGAGTCAACTCATACCCGTAAGTAGAGGTGCACAAAACTAGATTTTTTCCAATCCAGATAAAATGGGTTATAGGAGATTCGGATAGACAGGTAACCTACACCGGATTTACTAGGGTTTGAAAATTATTGAATTTCGGATAATCCGGCAGATAGGATTTATTGGGATTTTTTCAAAATTTGGATGGAAATTGTAGGATATTTTTCGGATAAAAATTTGGTTTCAAATATTTTGGTTCTCTAATTTGCAATTCGGTCCTCAATTGAGGTTCTAGTAAAGTTTTTGAATTCCGTTTCAAGTAAAATAACATTTTTGGTTCCTAAGTGTAGCTGATTTTTAAAATTTTGGTTCCAAAAAGTTTCTTGTAATTTTACTCCTCATTTGAGATTCTTGTAAAGTTATTGGTCATTGTTTCATGTTAAAGGGCTATTGTTGGTCTCACTAATTTTTGCAATTTTGGTTCTCATTTGAGGTTCTTGTAACGTTATTGGTCATTGTTTAAAATATAATTATTATTTTTGGTTCTTGATATAGCTTCGTTTTTCAATTTTGGTCCCAACAATATCATCATTGTCTTCTCTTTCAAAAAAAATATCATCATTTTCTTGGAATGGGGACCAAAATTGCAAGAAAAAACTTTTCTGGGCCAATTTTGCAAAAATCAACTATACTTTCTAGGGACTAAAACTTATTTTGCAAAAATCAGCTACACTTACAATAGAAAACTTTTTGGTGGCTAATTTGGTTATTACTATATTGCATTTGAGTCGGGTGAAAGATAGGTTTAAACAAAAGGAAATTGATCTTCATTACAAAGAGGAAGCTACAAATATTCTTGGGAAACTTGGGTTTGATCCTAACTTTGGAGAACGACTAGCAAAGAGAGTGATACAACAAATGGTGGAGAATGATATTTGGATGTGGATATTGAGAGGGGATTTTAATGAAGATGATACTATAATTCTAGAAGCATCCACATCGAGTAAAGATGGTTTGTGCATTAGGAAATTGGAAGGCCAGTCAAGAGTCGCTGAAATGGTTGTCAATAATTAATATGACACGTGAGTTGTACATAATTGTTTTGGTCTTTCTTTCTAATTACCTTATGCTTCTACTCCACTCTCCACAATAGTGTAGTTTTATTTCAATTAAACCCTTAACTCTAAGTTTGCTTGTTGATTTTGGTGTTTCTAGCATGTAGATTGTTGTAATCGAGTCTTGAGAGAATTAAAGAGTTGTCTGTATACTGAAGGGTTATCTAGACCGTACATTCACATCTTTTGAACACATACAAAGATCAAGATCAACTCTTTGTCCCACCTTTTCGTGTAGGACAAAAGATTGCTATTTTTGTTACTAAATATAGGGAAAATATGTGACCTGCCTACACCAACTACTACTACTACTGTGTGAATCTCATCAATGAAAAAATTAATTTGTCCACTTGGAGCTGTGAACTCCTCCTTCAAGTTAACTTTAAGCTGTTCCTCGAAATCTCCTTGATATTTAGCACCAACAAGCAAGGAACTTGTGTCCATGGATATCAGTTGTAAAGTAGAAAGATCACAATTTAAAGTTAATCAACACAAGTTTAATGTGTGTAAGTGTAATAGGTTTGACTTTGACCAACACCATTAAGTCATTATTATTATAGAATACATTGCTTTGATTACTCAAAACACAACTACATAGGAGTATATAGAGAATACCTAAGCCCTAAGGGGGCTTGGGCTTAAACCCTAATCACTAACATCCTCTCGAGAGGAGACGATTAAAATGAAATAATAAACAAAAGAAGAAAATATAAAAACATAGATGGAGACAATGGAGCGGTGGCAGAGTTTTAACGATGACGACTAACAGTGATTGCTCATTGGAGAATAAGAAAGAAGAATTGGTGGCTAGAGGTGGTTCTATTGTAGAAGAAGAGAAGATCGACGACGGCAGAGGAGTCCGGAGAAAGACATCGAGAAAGAAAGAGGTGATGAGTTGTGGTGGACAGAGACAATGTCGGCGTGATCAGCGACTGCAATATTGAAAGAGAGATAGTCGACTGCTAATCAGAGGCTTCCTGGCGAAGAAGTTGCCACTGGAGGGAAGCAACAACATCGAAAGAAGATGATACGAAAAAGAGACTCAAATTAGAAGAAGAGGCCAGCCGAAGAGACAAAAGACTCTAAGGTAGGGGTCATCCGAGGATGAGGCAGAAACAGACGAGACAGTAAAAGAAGTTGAGGAAGGAGCTCTGGTTTAGTATCAGCGGTTGCTTTATATTTAAGAGGAGAAAGAATAAAGAGAAAAATATGAAGCATAATAAAGACACCTCCGACGACTATTAGAGAAGGTCGACGAAAGTGGAGGGCGACGACTACAAGTTGTAGTCAGCAGTAAGGTTTTAACCTAAAGCTATGCTAAATGGTTTAATTTCCTATCTCTTCATTTGCATTACAAGAGGCATATAAATACATGAGTGAAGCCTTGGGCCGATACATACAATAGATATGGGCTATAGACTAATACACAATATACATATCAAGTACAAGTACAAGTACATTTTCAATCGGCCATATTTTAAAATAAATATATCAATACCTCTCGAATGTTACGAAGTTGGGGGTATTGGCTAACTTCATGAGATGTATTATATATATATATATATATATATATATATATATATATATATATATATATATATATATATATATATATATATATATATATATATATATATATATATATATATATATATATATATTGGCACCAAATGAATAAAAGTTAATTCTTTAAAGTTTGGATGGAATTCCTTCTCATCAATGAAAATAGAAGATTACGCCCTTTTATTTTTCACAAAATCTATCTGGAGCAGTATGGAGCCGAGGAGCAAGGCAGTAGATAAGATAGAAGGGGTCAGGCTCCAGGTGGAGCAGAGGATACTGTTAGGATAACGAACTTGAAACGCTGAGCCCGAACCTCCGGCGAGCGAACACACCTTATCGTCGTTTTATCTTGCAGCCGACCACATCGTCTTCTCAATATCTCACGACTGCGTCTTGCGCCGATAGGTGAGTCTCTCTCTCTCTCTCTCTCCCTCTCTCTCTCTCTCAATCGCTGGTATGTAGAACATTATCAATTGACCTGCGTTTTTCATGAATCGATTTCCTGTGAGAATCGATTGGTTTCAGACTCGATTTCATGTGTTTGAGCAAGAAATTGTACCACTTTATAAATGCTTGCTGAAAATCGTTTTCCTGTGAGTCGATTCCGTCCCCTCTTTGCAAAGTAATCTGTTTTTTATTTGAGTTTATGTAGGTTTTTTATTGTTTCCAAAAGCGGATTCTATGGTCTTTTTTTTTTCATTTAAAATCACTACATGAATATGATTCATTCTTCATTCCCCTGTTTTCATGAAAGTTCTTTTGTTCTTCATAAAATGTCCAAGACTATATAAATGTACAAATTTGTTATACCTTATAGATAGTTTCTACCATGCCTCTGGCCACTGTTTTGATCTCTTGACTGTTCTGAACCAGATTGTCCATGAATATGTATGAACAAGTTGCCATTTCCCTCCGTATCCTTGCTCACAATGTTGGACAAATTGTTGTATTGTTTGCTTTTCGTTGTATTCAATTGATTTTAAGCTATGATGTTTTTTGAATGATTTTCGCAACAGATTGACAATTAGAAGGGCAATTCTGTCATTTTACATGATTCCAATTATATTTCCTGCCAACCAAATAAAACCGAATATTGAATTGCATTTCAATTCTTGACAGAAAACGCCACGATTCACCCTGGGAAAGGGAAAGTGAGATGGCAGCGACAGGCCATTGTGTGGCGCATTTTATGGAACCTGCAGACTCTTCTACCAAATGCAACAACATATTAGGTGCAACCAAACACACTGTCTACACACCTACCCAAGTAAGGATTTCTACTTAATTTTCTTTCTACCTAATTTTTATTGCCCATGACAAATATCGGGGTCGAATTACACAAAGTTTATTTATTTATTTATTTATTTTTATCAGAGATATAATCATTTTTGTTCGCTATCAATGAACGGTTGCCAAGCTCGAGACCCAAGAAGCCCTGTCGGGATGACTGAAACTCGGACTTTTCCGTCTGTATCAACACCTGCCATGGCAATGGAACGACTCAGTTCTGTGATTACTGAGTTGGGGTCCCACCCCCCGGTGTACAGGTCCGGAATATTACGGCTGGAGGTAATTAATTAAGTGGCTAAGCTATCTGGGTATTCTTACTTTCTTGGTTGATTTAGGCTTATTGTTGTCCTTATGGCCAATGGAAATGTGCCATGTGGCAAAAATGTGTTTTTAATATAACAAAAATGTGCAAACATCGTAATCAGAAATACAGAAACTGATTACCTCACTCGTACGTATAAGCAACAACAAAAACCATTTTTAGTAACTTATGCAACAATTCATACAGTAATATAATTGATTTTTGTTTTGTTATTTCTGTAACTGTCACGAATAATTTAATTTCTT
The DNA here is from genome assembly GCF_002870075.4 of Lactuca sativa. NCBI lineage: Eukaryota > Viridiplantae > Streptophyta > Magnoliopsida > Asterales > Asteraceae > Lactuca > Lactuca sativa. The sequence continues at coordinate 32,747,573 of NC_056625.2, read as the reverse complement.
TTCAATAGGATATTTTTTAGTTCGATCAATTAAACATCTTAACAATAGAAGTTCCATATTTTAGTCCTAAAATTAATAAAGTTATTACATAATTTGTAAAAAACATCACTTTATTTATATACACAAACTTCTATAACATTCTTGATGAAAATATTACATTAAACATTAGTAGAAAAGAAAGTTCGTCATGGTTGAGATTGCATATCTGAGTTACTTATTAGTTTATTGCAATACGTTTTAATGCCAAATTTTAGTTTACAAATGGCTCGACTCTTACAAATATAACTTTGACAACTATGTTTTAATCAATTTTCAGAATTTCCTAAACTTTAATTTCCACCGCCATAGATGCCTTTTTTTTTTATATTATTTTACGTATTTAAAAAACTTAGCTATTTTTATATATTCATAACAGATCAACTAATGTCAGCTTGGTTTAGCAATCACGCCCATAAACTAATCATTAATCAAACAACCCAAACAGCACAATATCCGAGGAATCACATTCACATGTTATGTTATGAATTTTGATAGTTGAAATTTATTTGATTTTTTTGGATGGAAGGTTCCAATCGAACAGCAAATCGAAGCAATCGACTGGCTACGCGGTCAGCAACAATTCCAGCATCTCCCTCGATGTTTCTTCTCGGGTAGAAGTAGAAGGCAAAGAAGAATCAATGGCTATGGCTATCCTTCTTTATTTGATTACGACGACACCAGCGACCACGATTCCTCTCCCCTCAGCGTTGCTGGTTTCGGTTCTGCTGTCTTCTTTCGCCATTTCAGTCCCTTCTCACTCCATGATTGGCGATCTATCAAGAGGTAGGTAATACCGCATGCGTTTTCTGTCTATCTATGTTTATTGTTACATAATCGAAATTTGAGAAACCCTAACACCTATTTAGTAAAATTTACACTTTACACCAACTTGGATGTATCCATTGAATTTTTTAAGATCATATTACTTAGAATGACGTGTATTTGTCTACGAATAAGAAGAATGCATGTTGATGCTCTTGCTCACATCCTTACAAACATGTTTAACGATACAACCAATTTCATAATGCTTCATACACCTTTGGATGATTTGATGTGCCAAAAGGAGGATGTTAGGACAAATAGAGATCGGTTGAAAAGTTGTTAAAACAAGTAGGGTTAAATGTATTCCATTGATTTGTTTAATATAGCATCATACTTTCATTTCTCCTATCACAACATTGTACTTTTAAAGATCTCCCCATTATAGTAATATTATCAAAATACAAACGCAACTTCCACTGCTAGAAGTGGGTAGATATTTCAATGTATAATATTCTAATAAGATATGAATTGAAAATACAATGTTATAGCCTATAATAGGTAGATGGTTCAAAGTACAATGGCTTAATTAGAAAAACAATTTGTGAATGCGATGCTGTAATAGGAAATTTACAAGTAGGAATCAAGGATGCTATAATACACAAATAAATGAAGTAATGAACATATGTTGCTATTTCTTGCATTTAACCAGATAAAGCATTAGTAACGATTTGGTTTGTGCATTCTTTTTTGAGATTACAAAGGAATAGAATAAGCAAAGCAATGGAATGGAATGGAATGGGTCGTTACATCCATTATCATATTTGGTTGGTTTGAAGAAATGCAACGAGTCATTCAAGCATTTGATTTGTTATGCATGATTAGAAACCTTATGTTCTATAGCTAAAAAGATGAGTCTTTTAGATTTTCCATTTGCTTTATTATGTATCTAATGTTGAATTACTTAAACCTGAAGGTTCCTCTCTAAGAAGTGTTCAATGATCCGTGCTTATGGGGCTATCCGTTTTGATGCCTTGGCTAATATATCATCTGAATGGGAAGCTTTTGGGTCATTCTTTTTCATGATTCCACAGGTAAAAAACAGCAACTTGTTCACCTCCACCCGTAGGTAGTCTTTGGTATGATGGAATCAGGAAAGGAATGGGAATGGGTCATTCCATTGGAATGGAAAAAAAAAAGTTATTTGTTTTCTCTCATGGACCAAATGCGATTCCTTTCATTTTGTTAATTATCATTCCTTGTGGTTTTTTGTTCATTCTTTAATGAAAAATTGCAATATATAATAACCCATTTTTATTTATGTAATATTCAATTACACAAATCTTTTTAAAAAAGTTCATAGTTTTAAATTTGAATCAAACCAATATTATATATTTAAATGTATATTTTTGTTATAATCTATTTGGGTTTTAAATTTTTAATAAACTTTGATTTGTAAATAAATGATTCATATAATTATAATTACATTATGCATAAGGTAGTGTTAAAATTACACATTATCTTTGCATATAATATTAAATTTACATGAAAATCCAAACATATCATAGAATGTAATGACTCATTTCATTACCTTTCTTATTCCATTCAGATAGAGCCTAGTGTAGCATGTATGTATGTATGTATAGGTGAGACTGATTGTGGGTAGATATGCAATGCAATGTAATGCAAGTACAGGTTGAGTTTAATGAGTTTGAAGGAAGTTCAATGCTTGTGACTACTATTGCTTGGGATGAATCCCTTTCATGGACATTTGGGAAGGCACTACATGCACTTCAGGCCACCATGACACAGGTACATCTACATCTACTGCCAACTTTTGCATTTGCAGTTCAGGGGAGGGGGTGAATTGGAAATTGGGCTGAACCTAGGGTTAAATGCAAGAAATAGCAACGTACTTCACTTCAGTTGATTTGTTTATTATAACATTCTGCTTTGAAAATTATACCCAATTATATCAAATTGAAATTAATTGGGTAGAGATTTTCCAAAGTACATGTCTTAAATAAGAAAAAGAATTATTAAAAGTACAGTGCTATAATGAGGTAGATTTTTCAAAGTAGAATGTTGTAAATTGTAATAGACATAAATGAAAGTAGTACGTACACAAATAAATAAAAGTACATTGCTATGTCTTGAATTTAGCCTATTACCGGCTCTGATGAAAATTCAAAACATGCATGTATGTATGTATGTGTTTTGATGTGATGCAGGTATCCTGTAATATTGTAAAGTTACGAAAAGAGGTTCCTAATACATCCATTTTAAGCAGCAATAATGTCCCGAGTAAGAAAGTATGGGATTTTGGGGTTAATAGAGCATTGCAGATGATAAACAAAAACAACTCCAACTCACCCCTTATCAAGGTGGTGCTTGCACGTAGCAGCATAATCAGAACCTCCCCTGATATTGATCCTTTGACATGGTTGGCAACTTTACAGGTACTTGTTCATTTGGCATTATTATATCCATATCCATATGTATGATTTCTTCTTATATTACTTGGCTTGGTAATTAAATTGTAGGTTGAAGGTGAAAATGCTTACCAGTTTTGTCTTCAGCCTCCTGATGCACCATCGTTTATCGGGAACACTGTGAGTGCAACTATATAGCATATATTGATTGTTATCCAAAAAAAAAAAGTAGTTGATAACAGTAGATTTTGTTGTGTGTTCTGTTAATGACTTACTTGAACCTTGATGAATAGCCAGAACAATTATTTCATCGGAATAAATTCGACATTTATAGCGAGGCCATGGCTGGAACCCGAGCTAGAGGTGACTCAAAGGCCCTTGATTTGCAGATAGCACTAGATTTACTTTCCAGGTATGTATATTATTATTATGTCTTATTGTTTATCCAGGTTTTTAAAATCATGCATGGTATTACCTTTTGCAGCTCTAAGGATGACAAGGAGTTTTCTATAGTGCGGGAGTGCATAAGAAGAAAATTAGAGGTAAATGTAGAAACAACATTAGTAGGTAGGGTAGGTAATTACTACCTGTGCACTCACTCATATTTACCAAATACAAATGCAAATGCAAATGCAAATGCATATGTGTAGTCAGTATGCACGACAATATTGGTTGAACCAGAGAAAACCATACGGAAGCTACCTAGAGTACAACATCTTTATGCTCGATTAAGAGGCAGACTAAGAAGTCAAGATGATGAGGTATGCTATATATATTCCTCTTTTTTATTAGCAAAAGAATATGTTATGGCGTTATGCAATGTAGTATAATAATAATAATGCAACAAATAGCAATGTACTTTGAAAATCTACCTACCCAAGTATAGCATTGTATTTTTTTTTGAAGTATGATATAACTGAGTCAAATTTCAAAATAAGAAAAAAAAATGAAAGTAGGATAAGCCTTGTTAGGAGAATGAGTTTTGACTGTGTGAGTGCAGTTTGATATTTTGTCTTCACTTCATCCAACTCCAGCTGTGTGTGGATTCCCTACTGAGGAGGCACGTCTTCTCATAGCAGAAACTGGTACATGTATATTCCTTCATCTTCTTCTTGTTATAGATATACACATATATATTTATGTGTGTGTGTGTGTGTGTTGATGAGAAATAGTGGTGGTGCAGAAATGTTTGACCGAGGAATGTATGCTGGTCCAGTTGGTTGGTTTGGAGGAGGAGAGAGTGAGTTTGCTGTTGGTATAAGGTCCGCCTTGGTTCAAAAGGTCGGTCACTACTTCTAACTTATGTTCTCCCTTTTATTTTATTTGTTGTTATTGTTATTGTTATTGAGTAATTAAGGTTATGCAGTTTGTTTGATGATAAATTTATATGAATATGAGTTTAGGGAGTTGGGGCATTAATATATGCTGGGACTGGGATTGTGGAAGGAAGTAATTCGTCTCAGGAGTGGGATGAACTCGAACTCAAGACATCTCAGGTTTCACTTTTCCTTTTCCTCTTTTTTCTACATATTTCTAATTTTCTTTTTTTCCATTCCTACCATTACAATTGCTAGCAATTTTTGTAGGAAGAGAATTGAAGATGATATTTTTGAATTTGTTATATATATATTTTTTTAATTTAAATCATGTATGTCCTTTATTGATTAGTTCACAAAGCTGATGAAGCTGGAGGTGGCCTCTGTCAATACAAAAAAGGCTATGTTATCTGAAATGTAAAACTACTTACTGTAAAGGTTTGTTTTCCTTTACAACTCAACTTAACTCAATTCGCCTTGCTTTGTATTGTGTTTGAGGTTTTAGCAAAGCAAAAAGTTTGGCCTGGATAAACATACATCCAAATGCAATCTCTTTTCTTTTCCCAAAATACAAAATTCTTTTTGAGACTAAACACATGACTTAATCTAGTAACCTATATGTGTGTTCCTATTTTACTTAATGTAAAACGACTTAATAAAGTACGTTAGGGAATTGAAGCTTTCTTTCCCATTAAGTCCTATGGCTATGGCACCACCCCTTCACAAGATTTGTCATTTATTTATTTCATTTTCTCGTAAATCTTTTTCTATCATTTATTATTCAGACAATGCTCTATCCTATCCAGATTCCACTTAATGGGATTTGACCATGCCTGTCTTCATTCATTCATTCATAATTCATTTGGTTAAGGAGGCAATTGCAAATGCCTAGGAAGATTATTTTGATGAAGATACAACCACCCCACCTTCTCATCCAATCAATTTCAGGTAGATAGCCTTGTTTTCTGGTTTCTTTTTGTTTATATTCATCATTATTTGGGTGTGAAATCCTGCTTCAGTTAATACATCACCACTTGTATATTAAGCAATATTTCTTTATAGATTAAAGCTAACACTGCATTTTCTATAACCACCCTCCCGTTAATATATAATTAATTCTTTTAGCAATTAAACGTTAACTGTTACTTTTAGGTGTGGAATCCGTTAATTGAAACCCTTCAAGTGGCGCCTAACAATATTTTATTTGTTATTTAATTAAATTCTGCATAGGTCTGTCCCTACCTTTAATAGGTGGGACCCTCTTTCAGATATAAACAAAGCGAATCAATGGAAAGACCTAACTTATTTTGCCATTAAACTTACTTACTTATATAATGAAATTAGAAATAAATAAATAATTGATGTTAGAAAATAGGGAAAGAATATCAATCAGGACTTGGATAATTTCGATGATCATGTGGAAAATACTTTCCAAAATCTTTGATTTATCTTATTACATGGGGTGTCACGAAACTAGATTTGGGATAATCCAAGAAAATAACAATTTAGATTTCAGGCATGTTTTAGATTCAAAAACACAAAAATACCTTCTTGTTTTGTTGTTCTTATGTTCTTGAGACAAATTGTAGAAAAATGTAATATGTGAAAAAGTATGTTTTGCAACAAAACCAACAATTGTATATACCCAATGGTAGTTAAGTTCAGTTAATATTTTGGAGGGAAAGTTGCATTTGTTCCAACTAGTTGTGATGGTTGTTTTGGTGGGACCGCTCCATGGGCTCTGCCAATTGGAACCCTATCAGAGAGTGTTGCCTTCAGACCCCCATGTATTCCCAAGTTTACTTTAGTTAATTTATCTAGACATGCACGCCACTCCTTCAAGCTCGTACTATAGCTAAAGATAAATTTAGTTTATCTTGATTTAATCCTGATTATACTAAAAGGCTTGATAACACTAAAATCAGTGATAAATGAAATTTGATAGATCTCCAATCAACTTTCTATTTGGAGACGGTGAATCCAACTCTATAAACCAACAAAGTCTATTTTCTAAACTATAATTGATTCAAGTTTGTGGGTAAACCAACAAAGTTATTTACATAAATAGCTCAAACCAGTGAATATCTAATCATTCCAAAGATGTGGGATGTAATGATATATTTTTACATGTAAAATTTCCTTTTAAATTATTAATCTCTATTTAAATATGAAATGATAACCGATAGTGTATTGAAAGAAAAATTGGTTCTCATGAATTGAAAACATAGGTATAACGGAATAACGGATGATATGTCTTATTATCTATCATCACTCTAAATTTCCACCGGATCAACATGACTGAAAAGTCTTTAAATTATTTTACATATTTAAAGAATTAGAATAAAGGTCTACAAAAAGATGACATGTTCAATTTATTGGCTATTAATGAATAACCGATACCAATAGTCTCATGAACATTTATCGTAGAGGTCTTATTATTTATCTTTAATATATTTGTTCAACTTTAATCATATCACGTGGTGACAGAAAGAAGCCATTTTATGATTTTGTTTAAGACCCTAAGTTTAAAATGTTAAAAATCAACCTCAAACTTATTAACATGGCACATAACAACCATACAATATTTTCCATATCTTGAATATTATGGCTCATTGGCTCACGTCATTATTGTAAGCCATGATTTTTTAATGGTAATGCAACATTTGTGACGCATATACATTTCCAATGCCACAACTTTATGGTTGACTTTCTATCAACATCAAAATTAATCAAGACATTTGACTTAAAAAGGTTGAACATGCTCAATAAAATCACAAAGATTCCCATGCTAGTAATTCATTTTTCATATTATTAGTTTTCTTCTTTTTGGATTTTAGCATCTTTAGAAAACGAAAATAGCAGAAAAAGAAAACATACATAAAAAACTGTTGTATAGAATCAAAGAATGGGAGAGAAGGGAAAATGACAAGATAACCGAAAAGAAAAAACATAAAAAGAAAGAGAAACATGAGGGCGGTGAGAATGGGGGCCAAGAAAAAGACATGAAAAAGGCTAAAGATTAGAAGAAATGAAAAACCGCAACAAGGTTTGTGGTAAGGATAAAAAGGTGAAGAAGGAAAAGAATCCTAGGTTGATGTTTGTCCTAATGATAAGAACATTACGCGTAAATCAGGTATTGGTGCCCATAAGAGAGCCCAAACCAACAATGAAAATTTTACTCTCACACAATGGCTATTGCGACTATAGCCCTTGTATAAGATGCATATCAGGTACACGGGTCACTGGGCAGCTGACACAACTCAAATCACATAAAGAGCCCAATCTACATTAGAGTTGAAACTCCATGTTGCTGTTGCTAAGACTCGAAACTGATTTATGCAAAGTTAACCACCACCGTGTAAGCAACTAATGTAAGCATAAATATAGCATAAATTACCAATCTACCTCTTTTGGTTTCAACCAAAGGGATGTATTAGAACATATTAATGACACCTATAACAATTTAATAACGCCATGGTCCACTCATTAAACTTTTAGGCTATGTTTGGCGGACTAGCTGAAAAGCTAGTTGTTAGCTGAAAAGCTAGCTGATGGCTGAAAAGCTAGCTGTTAAATAAAAAGCTAGCTGATAAAAAATAACGTTTGGTAAAACTAGCTGAAAAGCTAGCTGAAATATATAAAATTACATAAAAGGACATGTAAGAATATGTGTTTCTATAATTAATTAAGGGGTGTATTTGGAAAATTTTAAAAAAGCTCCTAAAAAGCTAGTCTAAGTAGCTTTTCAAAAAGCTAGCTTATAAGCTACTTTTTGGTTTACCAAACACGACAACATAAAAAAACTCGAAAAATAAGCTAGCTTATCAGCTAGATGTGGCGCGCCAAACACAGCCTTAGACGAATTCACACAAAAAATGTTGCATTTTTATTTTATATTTTCATAAAAAGATGAACCCCATTCCCCAGCATCCCAACAAGCAAATCCCACGACCAATATATTTTGTTTTTTTCATGAAGACTCAACCAAAACAAACATATAAACTATAGGCAAACGAAGGCAAGAAACAAAACCATATACATATATACTTATATACTTGCAGGATAAAGTTTTTTTTCATTAGGTGTTAGCGGAACCCTGAAGAAGTTCATCATGTATCTGATTAGCAACATCACGAACCGCACTCGATACCTGAGGGATAAACATAGTCAATGATTTAGAAGATGCACCAATGTCCTTCATTGTGTCAAAATACTGAGTTACTAAAACCATGGCTATAACATCTTTTGCAGTTGTTCCAAGAACATTCACCGAAAACCCCAACACACTATCTCTCAAACCCTTCAAAATCACTTGCCGTTGACGGCTATACCCAAACCCAACAAATATTTCTGCCTCCCCCTCCACTCTCTTGATTTAAAGAATTTTCTCCGCTTCTCACGAACCGCACTCGATCCCTGAGGGATAAACATAGTCAATGATTTAGAAGATGCACCAATGTCCTTCATTGTGTCAAAATACTGAGTTACTAAAACCATGGCTATAACATCTTTTGCAGTTGTTCCAAGAACATTCACCGAAAACCCCAACACACTATCTCTCAAACCCTTCAAAATCACTTGCCGTTGACGGCTATACCCAAACCCAACAAATATTTCTGCCTCCCCCTCCACTCTCTTGATTTAAAGAATTTTCTCCGCTTCTACTTTTTTAGTAGATGTCATCCTAAATCTTGCACGTGCAGATAAAGTATTGTCTGGATAAATGATGGTAAAAGAAATGTCTGAGAAAAATGATGCACACTTGGGGAAATAGGTATTTTAAAATTTGTTTTTTTTTTTTTTGGAATGTAAGGGTGAAATGGTCATTAGTCTTGTTTAGATGGTTTATTCGGTCTAGAAAAGAAACAAATGTTATATATACAATACTTTATCAAGATATACATCATTATACATTCAACAAATATATTATGGTTCACAATTTTTTACATGTATTGATCTCACTCGTTGCTTTCTTTACATGTTCATCTTGTTCTATATCAACAATGAACTATCGCATATCCATACGCAGACATCGCCTGCAATGATGAATCAGGATTTCAATATTATCAATACTAAAATATGAAAAACTGATAATTGTACAAAAAGCTCTTATAACTACAAAACAAGAACATGCATTAATAAATCAATGATAACAATATAAAAATGTATTATCTAAAAAAATGGATGAATGTTTATACCATCAAAAACATAGGCCCAATGTGTATGTTATGGTGTCATATAATTTTTTTATGCCACGTAGGATGGTATTAGAGAGTAGTAATGTGTTAACATGTCTTTGAAAGAAAACAAAATGTAAAATAGCCTATCACAATCAACATACACTCTCTCTCCTCTCTCATCTTGCTAAGCTATACACACCCCCTTAACGCACGTTAGAGGGAGGTCAGCATGCGCTAAGAGCTTGGTGAGTAGGCTTTGCGCACCTACTCATTTTAGTCTCACAATTCATGCTCCTGGCCATTATGCTACATCTATTTTGTTTTCTTTCTTAAAACATTTTAGATAATGCCTAAAGTACTGAAAACTTAAATACAATTAATCTTATTATTATTATTAGTTAATTAATTAATTCACATAACACCTTAAACACCTTATGAATAGTAAACTTTCTATCATTTAAACTTTTGCCACAAAAGTTTCATAACCTTATCACTTTTGGTTTCTCCTTAACTTTTTACTACATTAGTTTGTGGAGTTGACATTTTTGGTCCCCAACTTCAGTATCCGCTACTGTTAACCACAAAGGTTTCAAGAGTTTGTCACTTTTGGTCCCTGACATTTACAAATGTGACACATCAAGTTTTTGTCACATTAGTTTGTAGATTTGACGTTTTTGGTCCTCCTGCCTTCAATATTCTACTATACGACCATACTTTCCTCAAAACATAATACACACACAAAATGAAAACAACAAACGAGAAAAAACCAAAGAATCACTGAAATATGTAAGCATGAAAAAAAAAGGACTGTCACAAAGTGCGGATCACCTTCTAATTATATTTAAAGTGGAAAATAAATATATAAATAAATAATTACGTTTTTAAATGTAAAAAAAATACATTTTTATGTTTTAATAAATTGTTCTTCTTTGGCTATGGGCAAATATTTTACTTTCCATCCCTTTCTTTTGTTAAAAATACAATAATGACCTTCATATCCAATTTCAAATCATTAACGATTACGATTAAAACACTCACATCGGTGGTTTTTTAGTCTTTCAAGTCTCTCTTGCAAATGACATTGAGTGCCATGTCATTGATATTAACAATTCATCTTGCAACTGTTAAAAGACCATTTGCAATGTACCTTTGATTATTTTTATATTATTATTTTATTATAGCTATATAGGATAATTAAAAATCTCCATAACTAATGAATTAAAGGGATGGGTAGAGTTATTAACAATTTATTAAATTATATACTTTATCATAAAAGACAATTTAAAGATTACCATGTACTTAAATATTTATAACCAAACATAATTTATTATAATTGTTATGAATTGATTTATTTTCATATATTCACATAAAGGATATAAACAAATAAATTTTGTTAAAAAGTATAAAATGGTTGTTGATGTGGGAGTGAGTCTCATTTTGAAAGAGTGTTTATATTTCATTGATGTGTGTGATTATTGCAAAACTCATGGTAAATTTGAAAAATTGTAAACGTTGTACAAATATGGATGGTCTTATGTCATCTACCATCATGATTAATGTGGTATAGGTTTAAAATCAATACATATGCTCAAACAACCATTGAATTATACTTTGATATGTATTTATTAATTTGTATAACCAAATACCATGTTTTTTAGATAGCTAATCAACTATTTAATTACTCAAGAACAATGACACTTCCATGATCATTGATTCATTATAACAGTTTATGTTGATGATATCTTAGTCATAGGCAATAAAATAGAAGAAATCTCAGGTCTTAAACACGATTCAAATCAAAGACTTAGGAAACATTAGTTATTTTCTTGGATTGGAATTTAATGCCATCAATGAAGAAAATGATCGTGGATTTAGTTAATTCAGTTACTTTCCATTGTTCATTCTCCTTGTATATAAACCTGTACCAAGCTCATAGTTGATGGATAACATGAATGAAAAACTCTTTCGATTTTCTCATCTTTTTAATTCTCTCAAGACTCGATTACAACAAGCTACAGGCTAAAAAAACGCCAAATCAACAAGCAGCCATAGAATTGAGGGTTTAATTAGAAGAAAAAAAAAATACAGTTTTAGATCAAAAATAAGAGGTTTCTTGGAATTAACCCCTTTTTCGAATGCTACAGATCCTTGGTTTCCATCACGTGGCATATTAGTTATTGGCAACCATTTCATCGACTCCTGATTGGTTCTCCAGTTTCCTAATGCGCAAGCCATCTTTACCCAATGTGGATGCTTCTAGAATTATAGTATCATCTTCATTAAAATCCCCTCTCAATATCCCCATCGATATTTCATTCTCCACCATTTGTTGTATCACTCTCTTCACTGGTCGTGCTCCAAAGTTAGGATCAAACCCAAGTTTCCCAAGAATATCTGTAGCTTCTTCTGTGTAATGAAGATCGATTTTCTTCTGTTTCAACCTATCTTTCACCCGATTCAACTGCAATACAATAACAACCAAATTAGCCACCACCATTTATGACAAAATTGCAAAAATAGTCCCTGTGGTTGGCAAAATTTGTGTTTTTGGTCCAAAATGAAATGTTGGTGCACCACTAGTCCAAAATTAGATCTTTCTATTGTTTTTGGTCCCTATCACCATAAAAAGACTATTATACCCTTATATTTGTTTTTTTAATTTTTTTTTATATTTATTCAAATGTTTTTCATTAATTAAAATTGAGAAAAAGGTCTCCCTCTCTCTCTCCACTTGAAAAATCCTCTTTCTTTCATCGTCTTCTTCGTCAGAGCCATCTAAAAAAAACCTTAAGCCACCGTAGAGCTATTTACTCGATCGCAGACATTTCTGGAACACCTCTAACAGAGGGACAAATAGTCAATTTTGAAAGAACTTATTGTCAACCTCTTTCAGATATGAATCTATCTGATTCAGAAGGGAAGAACTTGTATCAGTATCTCAATTTCAATTCAAACATGGGTTTGATTCACACTCCATGTTATGAGAAATATTTACCATCTGAAAAGAGGAAAAAACGGAGTCTTTGTCTAAAGAAATGCGTTGAGAAAGGGCAGATGTATAGAACTTTTCAACAAGACAGTGCTTATTCAACTCTCTCAAACCGTCATTGAAAAGATTTCCTAGAAATCAATCAGGTGCAAGTTGGAGCAATTTTCGATCTCAAAAGGAAATCCCCCAAAAAAACAATTCTCATGAGAAATGGGGTCATGATCTTCTAAAGCATCTTAACCCACCCTTCCCAACCGGTAAACCCCACTCCTCCCTTTCTCTATCGGGTTCATCACACACAAGAACAACCACGAGCTAAAACCCATATCTGCAACACCGTCCGATGGTGAACTTGAGTCACTGTAAAAAATCAGAATCTACATATTGGACCTTCAAGAAATTAGATATTCTTGAAATCGATGGGTCTATATGGATTTGGGGAAAATCAAAACGGGGTCAATCAGGTCTTGGAATCGGAATCACAAACAAGATGCTTAAGCAGTGATCTACAAAGTGGATGGACGGAAGGCAGATCCGAGGGAGCAATGTAAGCAGCAACAGTCATGCAGGGGAGGGCTTTCGGCAGTAGTGCTCGAATGGAGAAGGTGAGGTATGCGAGGGGTGGCATCGATGATGGTGGGGACTGCCCACCACAGCAACGGCGACGAGTGGTGGTTTCACGGCAGTTTCGCTGCTTCCGTCTTTCCGGTCCAACAGTGATTGACGAGGAAGAGAAACAATAGCAACGGTGGATGGTGGTGGAGGTGTTTAGAGTTGGGCTTGGTCGACCAAAATAGTGGCTGCAACGGGTGTTGTTGGGCAGTAGGAAGTAGTAGAGTGTGACCGGAGCAAGGCAGAAGAGGGTCAGTAGTCACTGATCATCGATGAATCAAGAACTTGAGGGAGTAGGTTGTAATGTTGTATAAAGTCAGAAATGAGAGAGAGAGAGAGAGAGAGAGAGAGACGATGGTGTTATTTTTTTTTTATTTTTTTTATTTTTTAATGAAAATAATAATAAAAAGTTTAAAATAAATAAAAAAGAATTATCAAAGGGCATATTCGTCATTTCAGGTTGGGTCATGACTAAAAACACACAAAAATGCCAACCATAGGGACCAAAATCACACAAGTTATCTAAAACTGGACCGGTGATGCACCAACATTTCGTTTTGGACCAAAACTATAGAATTTTGCCAACCACAGGGACCATTTTTGCAATTTTGTCATTTATAAAAATCAGTTGCTCATAATATTATCTGAGTAAATCACATATTTTGTCCCTAGAAAGTATAGCCGAGTTTTGCAATTTTGGTCACAAAAAGTTCTGTAACATTTTTGGGTCCACATTTCAAGAAAGGACTATTTTCTGGACCAAATTTGAAAAAAGATGTTATACTCAAGGACCAAAAATAAGAATTTTATTTCAAAACAAGGACCAATAACGTTACAAGAACCTGAGAACCAAAATTGCAAGAGAAAAGTTTTTGGGACCAAAATTGCAAAAATCAGCTATATTTAGGGACCAAAAATCATCAGTTAACTTGAAACAGGGACCAATGATGTTTCAAGAACCACAAATGAAGGCTAAAACTGCAAGAGAAACTTTTTAGGACCAAATCTGAAAAATCAGCTACACTCAGGGACCAAAAATGTCATTTTACTTGAAACAGGGACCAAAATAATGTTTCAAGACCCTCAAATGACAACTAAATTTGCAAGAGAAAGTTTTTGGGGCCAAATCGGAAAAAATGGGCTACACTCAAGGACCAAAAATGTCATTTTACTTGGAACAGGGACCAAAAACTTTACTAGAACCTCAAATGAGAACCAAAATTGCAAAAATCAAATCAGCTACACTCCAGGACCAAAAATGTAATTTTACTTGTAACAGGGAGCCAAAATTGCAAAAAATCATCTATACCAAGGGAAGAATATTGTAATTTAGTCTAAAATATGGAGAAAAAGGTTGTACCTGGATCTGGACTATATGTCTGATTTGTGTGGCATCAAGTGGTTGGAAAACAATATACTCATCAATCCGATTCATAAACTCAGGACGAAAAGTCTGCCTAGCCAACTCAACCACTTGTCGTTTCATTAATTCATAAACCGCATCCTTACTATCATGTGTAGTTTGAAGCGTTTCCAGTATATAGTGGGACCCAATGTTAGATGTCATTATAACAACCGCATTTGTAAAACTAACAGTACGCCCTTGAGAATCCGTTATTCTTCCATCATCCAACAACTGTAACAAGATATTAAACACATCATGGTGCGCTTTCTCAATCTCATCAAAAAGAACCACCGAATACGGCCTTCTACGGACCGTTTCCGTAAGCTGACCGCCTTCTTCATACCCCACGTACCCCGGCGGTGCACCCACCAACCGTGACACCGCGTGTTTCTCCATGTACTCAGACATATCAATTCTCACAAGGGCGTTTTCGGTATTAAAAAGATAACTAGCAAGAGCTTTCGCGAGTTCGGTTTTCCCAACACCGGTGGGGCCCATGAACATGAAGCTTGCTATCGGTTTGTTTGGATCCGAGAGCCCTGCACGCGACCGGCGGATCGCGTCTGCAACCGATTTCACCGCAATGTCCTGCCCGACAACTCGTTTGTGGAGAACGTGTTCTAAGGATACGAGTTTGTCTCTCTCGGATTGTTGAAGATTTGATAAGGGTATTCCCGTCCATTTGCTTACAATTTCAGCAATGTCAATATCGGTTACTTCTTCACGGAGTAAAGATTTCCCCGAGTGCTGGTAGTCGGAAAGATTCTTCTCCGCTTCGCTTAGCTGGCGCTGAAGTGTCATCAATGTCCCGTATTTGAGTTCCGCAGCACGGTTTAGATCATAATCACGCTCAGCAGCTTCCATTTCTTGGTTCACCCTATCAATCTTTTGAATAAATTTTGTAAAGAAATGATATCAAAAGAACCTATAATATGCTAGTTAAGTTAGTAGTTAGTAGTTAGTTACCTCTTCCTTGATTGAGCGTATGCGGGTTATCAGTAACTTTTCACGTTCCCATTGTTCATTAAACTCTTTCTGTTTCTGTTTTAAAGTTTCCAAATCAGAATCTAATTTGGACAACCTTTCTTTTGATGCTTTATCCGTGTCGTTTTTTAAAGAGAGTCTCTCCATCTCGAGTTTCAAGACAGCTCGATCTATCTCATCTAACTCTGTCGGTTTAGATGTAATCTCCATTTTTAATTTTGCAGCAGATTCATCAACCAGATCAATTGCTGCAGTAGTAATAAACTAATGTCAATACATTAAAGATATTAATTAATATTAAAAAATAAAAAACTAAAACGGTTTTCAAAGTTGAGACCTTTGTCGGGCAAAAAGCGTTCAGTGATGTATCGATCAGCAAGAAGAGCTGCTGAAACTAAAGCACCATCGGATATTTTGACCCCGTGATGAAGTTCATATCGTTCGCGGAGCCCACGAAGAATGGAAATCGTGTCTTCAACAGAGGGTTGATCACAGAATACTTGTTGGAATCTTCGTTCCAAAGCAGGGTCCTTTTCAATGTATTTTCGGTATTCGTTTAATGTTGTGGCTCCAATACATCGAAGCTCACCACGCCCCAACATTGGTTTCAATAAATTCCCAGCATCCATTGCTCCTCCAGCAGCTCCTGCAATATCACATTTTAATGATAAGGGCATTCACGTCATTTGAACACATACAAAAGATCAAGATCGAGAAGATTGCTATTTTTGTTCCTAAATATGGGACATACCTGCACCAACTACAGTGTGAATCTCATCAATGAATAAAACAATTTGTCCATTTGAAGCTGTGACCTCCTTCAAAACAGCTTTAAGCCGCTCCTCAAAATCTCCTCTGTACTTAGCACCAGCAAGCAAGGAACCCATGTCCAGAGATATCAGCTGCAAAGTAGAAACATCACAATTCAAAATTATTTAATCAAACACAAGTGTAACAGGTTTGACTTTGACCAGCATTATTAAATCATTATAAATTCTAACCTTACGATTCTTGAGAGGCTCTGGAACATCTCCACGTACAATTCTTTGAGCTAACCTGGATAATGATGATGATGATGATGATACGCATAATTTCACACTTTAACAGCAGTTGATGTGATGGAATCATGAAAGATAGACACAAAAGGGCATCATAATCACATACCCTTCAGCAATAGCAGTTTTCCCTACACCAGGCTCACCGATGATAACCGGGTTGTTTTTTGTTCTTCTAGACAATATCTGGATGCACCTCCGGATTTCATCATCCCGGCCTATCACTGGATCCAGCTTACCTCTTCTAGCAAGTTCAGTCAAATCGTTCCCATATTTTTCAAGTGCCTCGTATTTCCCTTCAGGGTCTGTTAAAAAAAAAAAGAAGAAGAAGAAGAAGATGTGTTATGATTTATGATCAGAGGTTTGAGGATGTGAAACAAAGAAGAGAAATGTTTCTACTTTGATCAGTTACTTTCTGACTTCCACGAACAGCTTGCACAGCATCCTTTAATGACTTCTCACTTAACTGCAAGTTGCTAAACAGTTGCTTTCCGAACCTCTTATCGGAAGGGAAGGCCAACACAAGATGTTCAACAGAAACAAAGTCATCTCCCATTTCTTTTTTATACTTTCTTGCATTTTCCAACAGAGAACTTAAATGTGACCCGAGTACAGGGCTACTGGTGTCAGTAACCTGCAAAAACCATTATTATTTACAGGAACTATTAAAAAGCATAAGCTTTACAATCGCAATTTTTGAATCAAGACAATACCTTTGGTTGTTGAGCTATAAAATTATCTATAGCTTGCAGAACTGACGTGTTGTCTAACCCAGCCTTTGTAAGTATCCTTCTTGCCAAACCATCTTTTTGCTCCAAAAGGGCTTTCATTAAATGCTCAGACTCTACAATTTGTTGTTTGCTTCCTCGTGCTGCATCTACAGCACCAACAATCCCTTCCCATGCCATCTCGGTGTAATCCTTATTGTTGAACTAATGTCATTGTTTCAACATCAAAACATATAAGATTAAGAAGAATGTGTAACTCATGCAACAACAGATCAAGTTGGTCTAGTAAGTTGTAAGATCAACTTTTTCTATTTATTTAGTTAAAACAGATCAAATCTAATACCATTACTACAATAATCGATTATCACTAGCATCATCCCTTATGCTAAGAATCAAAGGCAGTTTTTGAAAAATTAACACCTAATATTTATCCACCAAATTTATTTTGATTCAGCATTACCGTTGTAAACTTTAAGGCAGTTAACCATATTGTCCCAAAGCCATACTCATTCAAAAATCTAAAGCCACAATTTTGAATTCCAAAGCAAATGGCGTATTATATGCAAATATGGTTTAAAACCCTAAGGAGTAAGGAGTAATTCATGAGTCCGAAGTTGTATCAGTAAGTTAAAATGGTAGGCGTATTAGATGCAGCCATAATCCAAAACACAATTATACTTTTGAGTTTTGACCGTTTAACTTGACGTTTCTCAGACACAAAATGTAATATCAGGACTCCAAAATGTTATTTAATATAAAACTGCTTCTTTCAATAAAAAAAGTTAGTTATTTCCAACTTCAAAATTTGGGAGGACATGATTTTTATAATTGATTCGACCAACTTTCATAACTATAAGATCCGTATTTTTACCTGGGAAGGATTGGCAGCAGTTGAATAAAGGCGAGGCGATGATGAAGAAATCCTGTTGTGTCCGATAGAACCGCTATGAAGAAAGTAAGGTATATAGCCCGTATAAACAGCTGGTCTAGTAGCAATGGAGGAGTGCAAGCGAGACTGAGAGCGAGAGACGCACGAAGCCGAAGAGCCATCAATGGCGGTGAGTAGAGCGTATCGGGTGAGCCTGACGGTGGCGGAGGTGGCCGTCCTTCGAATCATCACTGCAGCCATGTAAGATCAAAGCAGGAGTAATTGTTTGGAATTGGATAATTGAACGTAAATACCAAAACAAAAGGTTGCGATACTGAGAACAAGAAGATTGGAGAAGGGGAAAAAAGTTCTAGAAAACTCCTATTCAGAATTCTCTCGTTTATTCATGACACGAGATTAATATTTAAAAGAGTAAATTGCAGTTTTGGTCCTCTGGTTTGCACAAATAATTATTCTTGGTCCTAGTATTAGGATTTTGTCATGGATGGTCCCTTAAGGGTTTTGAAAGCCTTTGTTAACCTCCACTGAAATACCCTTAAATCATCATATCTTTCACTTACTGTACTGAGATCACCCTTGTATACTTTAATCCATCTTCATGACCCTTTATGTCGCCCTATCACTATTGTCGCTCCATACACCACCATTGACCACCACCTTCTAAAAGAACTTCATCCCCTTTTAAACGTTAAAAATTCATCATTTTTAATCAAAGATCTCATTCACATCCTACAAAAAATTGGTCATTCATGTTGCTATTTTCATGTTGTTGTAGATTGTTGGTGATTGATGAAAAGCCTCAATGGTTTTTGCAATTTCCCTTTTACATTTTTTAATTCAAATGAAACAAACATACATCAGTGTGCAGTCTTACCATTTTAGACTATTCAATTTAAAGATAATAAACGTTAAAATGATTTTTTGATAGAAGATTATTTATGACAAAGTTATATTATATGTTATAAGGATTTCGTACATATAAAGAACGCTGAAATCCAACTTATAACTAAGAAGTTATGACCCACTGAAGTTTCGCGATTAACCCAACACGACTCTGCGTAACGTAAAAAGTGAATTTTTGATAAATTAGTTTTTTAGCCTTCGTAATTTAAATTAAAGTCATAGTATACGTAAAATTAAGAGTGTGTATATAGAGAACGTCCAAATCTGACTTCATAAGAGGAAGTTATGATTTTTCGAAGTTTCAGCGTAGCAATATACAACTCAGAAATCGTATTTTGGATTGATCAATTTTTAGCCAAAATGATCTAAATGATAATTGAAGATCTCATCAATAGGAGTTCGACGATAAAAAGACAGTCGAAAACGGAGTCTGTATGTAGAAGTTATGAATTTTACACGGTCGTTATCAGTGTAATCTTCTCAGACTATAAAATATAAAACGGTCAATAATTAGCCGATGATGTCAAAAGGAAAGTTGTAAATCTTGTCAATATCTATGTGTGGATATAAATAACGTCAAAAACGGAGCTCGTATGTAAAAGTTATGAATTTGTTAAAATTTGTTGTTTTACATGCGTCCCGCCACGTGTGTGCACCAGGCGAACCCTTGATACCTACGCAAGCTCATGACGTGAGAGCCAAGTCTCACGACATGAAAGGCCCCTGGACAACCTATAAATAAAGCCAAAATTCACTCATTTCATCACACATTTCCATTCCATTCTCACCCAAACCCCCCAAGGTCCCTAGGCTTTTTCTCTAGAACTTCCTATGTGTTAGTAGCGAAGCTCCGAGGTGTTAGAAAGCTCCAAGAAGTAGAACTTTCGGCTCAGAAGTTATGCCCGTGCAAAGCCCGATTTCTCACTAAACCCCCCATAAGTGAGTTATGCTTATCATACTTTAAGTAAAATTTATGTTTAAGTTCATTATCGTTATTATGAACCTACAAACAAGATTTATCAGTGATTCCAAATCGTTATACTGACTGATCTACTTACGGGGGTGATGTCTAGGGTGTAATTTAGTGAGGTGTTTAAGGTGGGATTTCCAAACAATATACTTCGTATACCAAATGGACCCTACCTTCGATATGATCCTACATGGTTGTTCCTTACTTGATAGATCATGAAAGTAGACTTTGAGTTAATGATAAATCTAGTCTAATAATTAGTCACAATAAATATTAGACTAAGAATTAATAATAATGATACTAGGTTTCGTTACAAGAAAAGACAATTAATAGAAGCGAAGCGCTGCCTGAATTTAGAATCGTCACTTTAACAAGTGAGTGCATAGTTACTTTCATCTTACACATAGATATGAAGTATCTGGATAATTACATGTTTATGTGCTTATTATCTATGTCGAGAATATTATGTTTTAAATAAGATATTATGAGATGATGTTTAACTGATTTAATCGTATAAGTATTATATACTTATAAATATGTATTGGGGTGCAACGGTGATGATAACTAGGTGATGATAGACAGGTAATGATAAAAAGGTGATGCGATATGAGAGATGACTAGGAGATTCCATAACCTTGACCTGCGATGTTGCGATGTAGTCATCTACCAGAGTATAGATGGCGACCACCGACTAATCTAAATAAGTCATGTGGAAACATCGGAAGGCTTATAACCTGTAGGTGATGAATTATGAGTTCATGCAATATAGTGATTACTTATTCATGCGATGATACTCTAACCCTTAATGGACACGTATTGGGGGAGTAATCCCCAAATCAGTATTGTCTATGCGATGTAGGCGATGATCCTTATGAAAAGTCCTTAGGAACAAACATATAAGGAAATGCGATGTCTGGCGATGAGAGGTAAATACGATGTAGGAGGTGACCCTTAGGATAAATCTTTAAGGAAGAATAAATAAAGAAAATGTGGATAGGTAATCGGGCTAATTGTTTAACATGAAATATGTGAAGAACAAATTAACTGTATTATTGTGGTTTGGAAACCTTATGTACTCACCAGGTTTCCCAACCTGACCCACTCAGTTTATTGTATCAACCTTATGTACCCATGGTATCGACCTTGTTGTTCCTCTTGATGGAAGTGTTGGATTAGTGTCTAAGTCCATAACTATTTTGGTATGTACTTGACCCGATGGTGCATGGTCCTTTTGGGTTGCCTTCATCAAAGCAACTTGATAGGATGAATTATGGAGAGAGAGAGAGAGAGGATTAATTATGATTTATTAATATATTATGAGAATAATATATTAAAGGAGAAATCATATTGTTTAATTAATATTAGTCAATAGTTAATTAAGAATTAATTTTGTGGCTAAAAGATATTAATTAAATAAAGGGGATTGGAATTGTCAATTGTGTGATAGTTGAATATTGGGCTAATGAACTCCATATTAGAGGAGTGGACGAATTCTTTGGGGAAACCCATTAGAAATCACCCAAGGCCTCTAAGGAGGGAGTTCATGGGCTGCTTAGGGCCTAAGCAGTCAAATTAGGGTTTCCTTGTTAGATAACTCTAATAGTGTCACTATTTAAGGACCCCTAGGGCACCAAAAACGTGGCTAACTGATTTCCTTAGGGTTTCTAGACGTTTTGGGTGCCCCTCTTCTTCTCCCTCTTCATCCTTATTGCTTATGGTGTTTGTGACTCCATTAGAGGTGCAACACTTGAGACACTAAGCTTTCAGAAGCCAATTGCAAGAAGGAATAGATTGTTATTGCTATATAACAATCAAAGGTAATATCTAAACCCTAATTTCGTTCATAGTATGCTAGATCTAGGGTTTGAGAGCTTTGGATGATTATTGCATGTACAATTAGATAAACCTAGATCCAAAGTTTAGGTTTTGCATGTGCACCATAGGATTGATGTAGTGCTCATAACCCATCAGTGGCATCAGAACCTAGGGTGTTCTTCTATTGTATTTGATGCAAAATTATGTTTTCAAAGCTGAAAAACTTTGAACTTCGAATCTGACCTGATTCACGTCGTGAACACAGTGTGTTCACCTCGTGAATTCAATCTGTCAGCAGATTTTCGAATTAAACTAGACTCATGTCGTGAACACAGTGTGTTCACCTCATGAATTCTGTCTGACAACACAATTTTGAGATTTTTGCCTTAATTTGCTTTGGATAATTACCTTAAATTGTTTTTTTCAAATTAAAATCAGATTTTTATATTATGGTAATTGATATCCTAATCAAATTAATGGATAATTGTCAATTTAAGATAATTACTTGTTTTATAAGATTAAGATTGATTATTTGTAATTTTGATTTGAATTATCTTGTGAAAAATAAATTAGGTCAAATTTAGATTATTCAAATTATTTGATTAATTTAATTATTTGTAATTTGATCTAGATAGTTTTGAAAAGTTTCAAAACTTGCCCTCAAATTTTGGAATTTAAATTTTGATTAAAAGTTTAATTTTGAAATATTTAAATTCTAAACCCTAATGTTTTGAAAAAGTTCAAAACTTGCCCTCAAGTTTTGGAATTTAAAATTTGATTAAAATGTTGATTTTGAAATATTAAATTCTAAAACCCTAGTACTTTGAAAAGTTCAAATTACACCCTTATGGTTTTATCAAATTAATTAAGTGTATAATTAAAAGAGAGTTAATAAATCCATAAAGTTTTGGTTTACATTTAATTAAATTAAAAGTATAATTTATTAAATTAGACCACCTAGTATTTTAAAAGTGTAAAATACACCATTATACTATATATAACATTAAAAGTCTAATATTATATATGTATAACTTAAACTGCTAGTCTTATCGTTAGTAGGCCTCATTCACGAAGCCGATCTCTAAGGGGGGTATAAGGTTATGGCCTATAAAATGGTCGTTTAATGGGTGTCCACTCTCACCCACCGCTTGTAACACCCGTGTTTCTGAGCTTGCCATTTTTAGCAATGTAATAGTCTAGGTTAACCTTTGTAACCCATTTGAAATAATAAGAATGTATTATTTGCGAATTATGTGTTTTATACTTATCTGCTTAATTATGTGATTTGATTTAATCAAGAATAAAAATAAGCGTAAAAATGAAATGTCATATAAACCCGATATCGATGCACGACGATGTAGGGGTTGAGACGAGGTTTCCGAAAATATAAAGAATGTTGAAATTCGAGTTATAACGCAGAAGTTATGATCTGTCGAAGACAGAACCGGCAACGCTGAATGACGTAACAAGTGAAATTTACGTTAGAGCGATATTTAGCCTAATTGATCTAAGCGAAAGTCGTAGAGTTCGTTAAAAAGAGAGCGTGCATAAAAAGATCGTCCAAATCTGACTTCGTATGAGGAAGTTATGATTTTCTGAAGTTTCAGCTTAGCAGTATGCAACCCGAATACTCGATTCGAGATCGAGTGATTGTTGGTCGAAATAACCTAAACAAGAATCGAAGATCCCGTTGATAGTAGTGCATTGGTGAAAAAACAGATGAAAACGGACATCAGATGAAGAAGTTATGAATTTATAACGGAGTTTTCCTGTCCTGGCCTACTAAAAATAAATAATAAAAAAATGAACTCAAAATCATCCGACGGAGTCTAAACAAAAGTTGTAGAGCATATTCTCACCTATGCAAGGACATAAAGAACGTCGAAAACGGAGATCATATACAAAAGTTACGCAATTTAGAAGTTTGACGAGTCAAATTACGCCGAGCGTAATTTGAGTACGCCAAGCGTACTCGGATGAGTGCAAGTTGCCTGACCAATACTCGAGTGCCTCTAAGTGATGCATGCAGTGACGTGGAGTACGCCCATCGTAAGGCTTGGTACGCCCAGCGTAATCCCAGACCCAACACCCTATAAATAGAAACCGAGATCAGCCATTTTTCCTTTCCATTTTCTTCCTTTCTCTCTAGTTTTTGCCTTGGTTTGCATGCCAATTATATCCCGAAGCCCCGGTATCATTCCCGAGTCCCGAAGCAAGTTCCGAAGTCCCGAAGATCCCGAGAAGTGAGATTCCCGAGCCGAAACTCTGCCCGCGAGGAGCCCGGTTTTTGTGAAGATCTTCCAGATTTATCGAAGAATACTACTTCTACAAGTCATAGTACTGTCCGATCATCTTCTGTTCAAGTGAGTGTATAGCCCCTTTCAAATACACGATATTATACAAGTAATCGTTGAATGTATTTAAGAATACGGGTTGTGTGAGGGTATTATTATTACCTTCTAACACATAGACTTATATGACTCTCTTTGAAATTTCTTGTTATGTGTTTACGTATTACTTGCTATTTGGATGGAGTATTGAAAGAGCATGCTATACAATTTTTTTTTCAAATTATGTATAAAACATGTATATTTTTATCTACTAATATGTTGGGTAGAACATGGGTAGACAGTTGGTGTGCAGTGAAATAAATTGATGAGAGGCCTCGTTATTGGTGTTATTCTAGTCATTCAGCAGAGTACGGATGACGACCACGGATTATTCTAAACTGTCCAGTGGAACACTGGCAGGATCATAACCTATAGGTGTTGTGGGCTTGATGTCCACCGGTGTACTCTAATCCCCCACATGGTTGCCTTTAGGACACTTATTGTTGAGGAATCCCCTCTGCAGTAATGTCCGTCCCGATGAAAATCCTAGATTAGGTCCCTTGAGATAGATGTTATTTTAGGGACGTAAAGTGAGGATAACGGGAATTGGGTAATCGGGGTATTGTTGATTGTTGAATTAAATACAATTATTTATTGTGGGTTGAAAACCCTATATGCTCACCAGGCTCCCAAGCCTGACCCACTCAGTTTATTTGTATTACAGGAAGTGGCGCAAGGGCATAAGATGGATGAATCATCAAGTTGTTTTGTTTACAAGTCTGTATATGTATATATTTGTTGAATGACTTGTAATGTTATCGTTTATGCTTTATGGTCTGTATCGGAGCATGACATCCCGATTTTTGATTATGAAATGAAACTATATTTCTTTATGAAATGTTTTGATAAAAAACTATTTTATCATGTTTTGTTTTTGGGAACAAATTCCGCATCTCTTTTAAAATCAAAAGGATTCACTCTGAAAATGTTTAAAAAGCATAAATGAGACCGGTCTTTTCTAGCTGAGATTTTGGGGATGTCACAGTTGGTATCAGAGCATTAGTTTAAGCGAACTAGGAATTTGTAGGATTTCTAGACTTAAACTTAGAATGCCAAGTGGAGATTGTGAGATGTGTGTCTGTTATATTATAGACACGAGTACTAGTTTATTTTAGGAAAGTTGCCTAAAATACTTTTATGTGCTAAATGTTATATGTTGCCATATATGATATTATTTGTTCGAATCTATGGTCTGTTGCCGACCGGATCTGGAAACCTTATGTGTGTAGGATTCTAAGCGTATGTATACGTTATTAGAACTAGCATGTAATCGTTTGGAGTAATAAGGATGAATTGAAATTTTATCGTGAAATAGGATCAAATTTCACCTTATTCGGTGTATAGATCAAAAATGGTGAGAACAAGAAGCGGAGTTGGAAACGCTGACGAAAACAGGAATCAGCCGCCTGTAGTCGAGCAAGCGCCTGTGATTGAACAAGTAGCTGTTGCAACACCAGCACCAGAGCCAATGACAATGGCAGGAGTTCAAGTGATGATTCAGGCAATGTTGGATCGTCATATGGATGAAACCAGACGTCTGATTAGGCAGAATCACGAAGAATCGTCAATTCGAGTTGAAGAGCCCGAAGTAAATGGAGGGCAGTCCGAAGGAGAAAACCTCAGTGGGATAATTGGTCAAGAGAACCCACCTGTTAATAGACACAATAATCAAGATGGATTGGGGTGAAAGTACAAGGACTTTTTAACTTGCAAGTCGTCGACTTTTACTGGAAAGGAGGACCCGATCGGAGTAATGGATTGGATCTCCGAAATGGAGTTGGCCTTCATGACTTGTGGTTGTAGAGGCAAGTTGCAGACCACGTTCACAGTACGTCAATTCAGGAGTGGAGCTGTTCGTTGGTGGAACACTCTGGGGAAGACCCTTAGCCCTAATGAACCACTGCAATTGAGTTGGGCCAAATTCTTGGTGCTGTTTAAACCCAAGTTCTGCTCAGCCCAAAATCTACTGGAATTGGAAAACAAGTTTCTAACG
Organism: Lactuca sativa; assembly: GCF_002870075.4. NCBI lineage: Eukaryota > Viridiplantae > Streptophyta > Magnoliopsida > Asterales > Asteraceae > Lactuca > Lactuca sativa. The sequence goes on along the minus strand of NC_056625.2, from coordinate 32,721,114 downwards.
TTGATAAAAGGCAGCATTTCAGTCGACGAATACACAAACGCCTTCACATACAAAATGGAGTTTGCCTTGCGCATCGTCCCGGATGAGCTAACAAAGGTGGACCGGTATGCGAAGGGACTCCCATGGGAGTACGAGGTGCCCATGCGTCAGGCACATACTCTTGAGGCAGCTATCTGGGCTGCCAAGTCTGTTGAAAATATGATTAAGGGGAGAACCGCCAACAAAGTTGAGGGTGGTGAAAAGAGGAAGTTCGAGGGATCTTCAGGGTCCAGTAAGAAAAGTAAGTTCTCGAAATCTGGTTCGAGAGGAAGTGGAGGAAAGGTAGAGGCGAAATAGTGCGACAAGTGTAAGAAGAAGCATCATGGGAAATGTGACGGGGAAGTGGTCACATGCTTTAAATGTGGAAAGCCAGGGCATTATGCTAACGAATGCACCCTCACCAAGAAAGTTTGTTACGGGTGTGGTGAGGAGGGGCACATCTCGAGAGAATGTCCGAAGAAGAAGGACGCAACCAAGCCCAACATTCCGCCAATGCCGAAGGCTAGAGCCTTTCAGATGACACGGGAAGCTGCCAAAGAAGAAGCTGATGTCGCTTCAGGTACCTTTCTTGTAAACAAATTGCATGCCCAAATTTTATTTAATTCTGGAGCCAACTACTCCTTTATATCACATGAATTTGGTAGAAAACTAGCTTTGCCTATTGTTAGAGTAGATAATGCTTTATTAGTCGAAGTTGCTAGTGGCAAGTTTGTACCTATTAGCCATCGTATGAAAAACATCTTAATTGACTTAAATGGGATTAAGTTTCACGAAGAATTATTGCCTATCGAACTTAACGGTTTAGACATCGTGTTGGGAATGGATTCGCTTAGCGACAATGACGTCAGGATATTGTGCAGAAAGAAGATAGTCAAGGTAAACCCGCGAGGGAAAGAGTCATTTATGGTGTATGGGGACAAACGCAGAGTAAGTTCTAGGATCATTTCTCTAACGAAAGCCAAAAAGTGTTGGCTAAAGGATGTACATCATATTTGGCATTTGTGATTGATGCAAAGAAGGAGAAAAAGGAGATGCAGAGCATTCCGGTGGTGTGTGATTATCCGGAAGTGTTTCCCGAAGATCTTCCTGGATTACCGCCTGATCGGCAAGTAGAATTTCGTATCGACTTGTTACCAGGGACGACGCCAATAGCGAAAACACCTTACCGACTAGCACCGACGGAGATGAAGGAGCTGATGATGCAACTTCAGGAGTTATTGGACAAAGGTTTCATTAGACCTAGTTCATCACCGTGGGGAGCTCCGGAGTTATTCGTGAAGAAGAAAGATGGAAGTATGAGAATGTGCATCGATTATAGAAAGCTGAATAAGGCAACAATAAAGTATAAATATCCGTTTCCAAGGATTGATGGCATGTTCGATCAACTACAAGGTTCAAGTTATTTTTCAAAGATCGACCTGAGGTCAGGATATCATCAGCTAAAGGTGAAAGGGCAGGATATAGAGAATATTGCATTCAGAACGCGATATGGACACTACGAGTTCTTGGTTATGTCGTTTAGACTAACCAATGCTCCAGCAGCATTCATGGATTTAATGAACAGGGTTTGTAATCCGTTCCTTGATAAATCTGTAATAGTGTTCATAGATGACATTCTGATTTATTCGAAAAGCCAAGAAGAGCATGGAAGAGACTTGCAAGAAGTGTTGGAAGTCTTGAAGAAGGAGAAGTTGTATGCAAAGTTCTCCGAATGTGATTTTTAGATTAGAGAAGTCCAATTCTTGGGTCACGTGGTCAACCAAGAAGGTATAATGGTTGATCCGGCAAAGATTGAAGTTGTGACAAAGTGGGAGAAATCAAAGAGTCCCATGGAGATCCGAAGCTTTTTGGGATTAGTCGTATATTACCGAAGGTTTATCCAGGGTTTTTCTTCGATCGGTAGTCCATTAACAGCTTTGACCCACAAAGGATCCGTTTATGCTTGGAATGATAAGCACAGAGAAGTTTTCGAGTTGCTAAAGAAGTAGTTATGCGAGGCACCATTTTTATCTCTACCCGATGGAGTTGAAGACTTTGCTGTTTATAGTGATGTGTTGGATTGGGTTGTGTTTTGACCCAAAGAGATAAGATGATCGTGTATGCATCTCGACAGCTGAAAGAGTGTGAAAAGAACTACCCGACTCATGATTTGGAGTTGGTAGCGGTAGTTTTCGCTCTGAAAATATGGAGGCATTACCTCTATGGCACGAAGTGCAAACTTTTCACTGATCATAAGAGTCTCCAATATCTCTTTAGTCAGAAGGAATTGAATATGAGGCAACGACGCTGGCTAGAATTACTTAAAGACTATGACTGTGAGATACTTTACCATCCCGATAAAGCTAATGTTGTTGTTGATGCTCTCAGTCGGAAAGTCAATCTTGAAAGAAAGAGGCCAAGATCGTTGAGAATAGAAGTTGTCTCGACCATTGTGGAAAGTATAAAGAAAGCTCAAGAGGAAGCTTCTGAGAAGAATGACCAAAAGGAGGAACGTTTGGGCAAAATGTTGGTGTTCGGTATAAACAGTCATGGACTGAAGGTGTTCCAAGATCGGATTTGGATACCTAAGACAGGAGGAGTCAGAGATTTTCTGATGGAAGAATCTCATAAGACCATGTACTCAATTCATCCTGGTAGTACTAAAATGTATAGGGACCTGAAACTCTACTACTGGTGGCCGACGATGAAGTTTGATGTTGCAAAGTATGTGGCCGAGTGTGTGACTTGTGCGAGAGTAAAGACACAACATCAGAAACCGTATGGGAGTTTAGAACCATTTTCTGTGCCTATGGGTAAGTGGGAAGATATTGCTATGGACTTTGTCACTAAACTGCCCAGAACGAAAAGTAGTCACGACATGATTTGGGTGGTCGTTGACCGATTCACTAAGAGTGTGCATTTCATAGCAGCCAATGAGAAGTGGTCAATGGAAAAGCTTGCAAATTCTTAGGTGAAGGAAATTATGAGGCTTCACGGTGTTCCATTAACGATTATGTCAGATCGTGACAGCCGTTTCACCTCACGATTTTGGAAAAGTCTACAAGAGGAATTGGGTACCAAGTTGTGTTTAAGTACAACTTACCATCCACAGACTGATGGTCAGAGCGAAAGAACAATACAAACACTTGAAGATATGTTGAGATCATGTACCCTGGAATTCCAAGGTGATTGGGATGAACATTTACCTTTGGTAGAATTTTCCTACAATAATAGTTTCCACTGAGATGGCACCTTATCAAGCTTTGTACGGACAGAAGTGTCGTACGCCGTCTTGTTGGCTTAAGGCTGGGGAAAAGCAGTTTATGGGACCGAAGATAGTCCATCAAACTGTTGAAAAGTTGAAAATAATTAGGGAGAGAATGTTAGCAGCTCAGGATCGTCAAAAGAGCTATGCTAACAACAAGCGAAGACCGATGACTTTTGAAGTTGGAGATTCGGTTTTGCTTAAAGTCTCACCGTGGAAGGGGCTTATAAGATTTGGTAAAAGAGGAAAATTAAGTCCGAGGTTTATTGGACCATTTAAAGTTCTTCAAAGGATTGAGAACCAAGCTTACAAGCTAGAACTACCAGAAGAACTGAATGGGATTCATAACACATTTCACATATGTTATTTAAGGAAGTTCACGGGAGAAGTTCCCGATATGATTCCACTTTTGGAGTTGAGAATCGATGAGAACAAAAGGTTGATTGAAGAACCAGAGGCAATCGTTGACCAAAAGACTAAAAAGTTGCGATGTAAGATGGTTGAGTTAGTGCTTGTCCGTTGGAAACATGCGAATTGGTCAAATCTCACCTGGGAGACGGAGAGTGACATGATGAGTCGCTACCCGCATTTGTTTGTTGATGTGTGATACCGGGGACAGAATCATCCTAAGGTGGGGAGAATTGTAACGCCCGTGTTTCTGGGCTTACCATTTTTAGCAATGTAATAGTCTAGGTTAACCTTTGTAACCATTTGAAATAATAAGAATGTATTATTTGTGAATTATGTGTTTTATACTTATCTGCTTAATTATGTGATTTGATTTAATCAAGAATAAAAATAAGCGTAAAAATGAAATGTCATATAAACCCGATATCGATGCAGGGAAGATGTAGGGGTTGAGATGAGGTTTCCGAAAATATAAAGAATGTTGAAATCTGAGTTACAACGAAAAAGTTATGATCTGTCGAAGTTTCGCGACAAAACCGACAACGTTGAATGACATAAAAAGTTAAATTTACGTTAGAGCGATATTTAGCCTTAGCGATCTAAGCGAAAGTCGTAGAGTTCGTTAAAACGAGAGCGTGCATAAAAATATCGTCCAAATCTGAATTAGCATGAGGAAGTTATGATTTTCTGAAGTTTCAGCTTAGCAGTATGCAACCCGAATACTCGATTCAAGATCGAGTGATTTTTGGTCGAAATAACCTAAACGAGAATCGAAGATCCCGTTGATAGTAGTGCATTGGTGAAAAGACAGACGAAAACGGACTTTAGATGAAGAAGTTATGAATTTATAACAGAGTTTTCTTGTCCTGGCCTACTAAAAATAAATAATAAAAAAACGAAGTCAAAATCAGCCGACGGAGTCTAAACGAAAATTATAGAGCATAGTCTCACCTACACGTGGATGTAAAGAACATCGAAAACGGAGCTCGTATGCAATAGTTACACAATTTAGAAGTTTGACATGTCAAATTATGCCGAACGTAATTTGAGTACGCCCAGCGTACTCGGATGAGTGCAAGTTTCCTGACCAATACTCGAGTGCCTCTAAGTGACGCATCCAGTGATGTTGAGTACGCCCGGCGTACTTGGAGTTACACCCAACGTAATCCCAGACCCAGCACCCTATAAATAGAAACCAAGATCAATCATTTTTCCTTGCCATTTTCTTCCTTTCTCTCTAGTTTTTGCCTTGGTTTGCGTGCCAATTATATCCTGAAACCCTAGTATCATTCCCGAGTCCCGAAGCAAGTTCTGAAGTCCCGAAGATCCCGAGAAGTGAGATTCCCGAGCCGAAGCTCTGCCCGCGAGGAGCCCGGTTTTTGTGAAGATCTTCCAGATCTACCCAAGAATACTACTTCTACAAGTCGTAGTATTGTCTGATCAAGTGAGTGTATAGCCCCTTTCAAATACACGATATTATACAAGTAATCATTGAATGTATTTAAGAATACAAGTTGTGTGAGGGTATTATTATTACCTTCTAACACATAGACTTATATGACTCTCCTTGAAATTTCTTGTTATGTGTTTACGTATTACTTGCTATTTGGATGGAGTATTGAAAGAGCATGTTATACAAATTTTTTTTTTCAAATTATGTATAAAACATGTATATTTTTATCTACTAATATGTTGGGTAGAACATGGGTAGACAGTTGGCGTGCAATGAAATAAATTGATGAGAGGCCTCGTTGTTGGTGTTATTCTAGTCATTCAGCAGAGTACGGATGACGACCACGGATTATTCTAGACTGTCCAGTGGAACACTGGCAGGATCATAACTTGTAGGTGTTGTTGGCTTGATGTCCACCAGTGTACTCTAATCCCCCACATGGTTGCCTTTAGGACACTTATTGTTGAGGAAGCCCCTCTGCAGTAATGTTCGTCCCGATGAAAATCCTAGATTAGGTCCCTTGAGATAGATGTTATTTTAGGGACGTAAAGTGAGGATAACGGGAATTGGGTAATCGGGTTATTGTTGATTGTTGAATTAAATATAATTATTTATTGTGGGTTGAAAACCATATATGCTCACCAGGCTCCCAAGCCTGACTCACTCAGTTTATTTGTATTACAGGAAGTGGCGCAAGGGCATAAGATGGATGAATCATCAAGTTGTTTTGTTTACAAGTCTGTATATATATATATTTGTTGAATGACTTGTAATGTTATCGTTTATGCTTTATGGTCTGTATCGGAACATGACATCCCGATTTTTGATTATGAAATGAAACTATATTTCTTTATGAAATGTTTTGATAAAAATCTATTTTATCATGTTTTGTTTTTGGGAGCAAATTTCGCATCTCTTTTAAAATCAAAAGGATTTACTCTGAAAATGTTTAAAAAACATAAATGAAATCGGGTCTTTTTTGGCCGAGATTTTGGGGATGTCACACCGCTTCCTTGATTGGTGGAGGGACGTTAGTCGAACGGGTAGGATAGGGCAAACCCTTTCCATTAAAAGTATAATGAAGTATAAAGTAACTAAATGTTTTTACAAAATTCGCAATCTTAGTTACTTTAGGCAAAAAGTGAATTTGATGCAATTCCATGAAATTACACTTTGTACGTTTGCGAGGACATTAGTGGAGCGTGTGTGGTTAACCGGCACACTAAATGGTTCTAAGCAAAGGTAGCAAAGGGTGACTCAATGTTTGTTATAGTTCGGTGGAGCGTGTATGGTTAACCGGCACATCGAATAGGTAGCTGTAACATTGCGGGAACCATGTAAGTTTGCATGGTTATTCACACCCTGTTTTGTGATCCTCGGCATCTCAGTCACAAATCGAGGGGCATATGAAGGTGAAAGATCTAACCATGGTCTTCCCGAATTCTATGGAAAAGGTTTTCCTACTCAAAGTGAAAGTCTGTCACACAATGAAGGTGAAAGATCGATCCTTGCATTGTGGACTAGCTTGGTTTCACTTCCTCCACCTCCTTCTGTTGTTCTCCCAAACCCACAAGATCGAAGAATTGAAAAGTTCAAAATCACTCAAGCCCTGTTGGCAATAAAACATGAAGATGGAAAATTCGTGTGTGCTCACGTCCTAGGGATGAAATCACACATCGATAGGTTGAAAATGTTGGGTGCATATTTTCCAAAGAAGTTGGCTATAGACTGGGTTCTTCCGTCACTCCCTAAATCATATGATAAGTTCATAAGAGAGTATTATATGATGGATCTTGACGCAACCCTCATCGACCTAACTTACATGCTTATTGCTGCTGAATCAGAAATGATTTGGCAAAGTAATGGAGCATATTTGTCCGGTAATTCAACCAACCATGCTTCCATGGTTGCTCCAGAAGAAGCCGCCTGTTTCTGCTGCCAAGAGAAGAGGCGTTGGATACGAAGCTGCCCAGAGGGCCTGAAGAATCTAAGAGATGGGAGAGTCAAGAAGTATGGCTATACTTCAAGTAAAATCCACTATCTAACTCCATTAAGTTTCTATTCATTGATTCTTAAGACATAATGTGATAAGATTACATTTGAATGTTTTGCAGGATCAGAGAAAAGAGAGGAAGCTTGATTGAAGAGCAAGATGAGTCTGATCATGAAGAAATGGATCACGATCGCATGGGTTCAAAGATCAAATTTTGAGCTAGGAAGTTATGATATATTTATATATTTGTTAGGAATATTTGATTACATAGTTTTTCAGTTGATTTTGCATTGCAAGGACGTGTTTTCCGCTGCTTTTATGAATAAAATAAAATTTTAATTTGTCTTGTGTATATATATATATATATATATATATATATATCCTTGCAATGAAATCGTTGTGAAAAATTGATGTTTGTGTATTTGTATAAATGGATGTGATTCTTAGTTATGTTATTCATGGTAATGTCAAAATTTTCTAAGTAAGGAAAGATTCCCATCACCTAAGTTTCAATTGGACAGAAACTTGGAATCATATAATTTGACTCATGTGATGTATGGAAATCTTGGTACTTAGGAAATTAAGACTAATTCCTTGATAACACAAGTATGTGAGTCAAGTGAAGGACTAAAGGACTATAACACAATGTTGTGCACTAGTCAAGTCCACCACAAATAATGATGAAACTATTCGTCATAATTCACCAAAAGTCTGGTAAATGTGGTTATACTTGCAAGGTTAAGTGTAATTCTGAATAATTGAAAAGTTTCAATGAATAGCAGAACGAATAAGAAGAATAGTGAAGGCAGAAAGATAAAAGTTTTCTCAAATCTAAGAAGAAGGGAGAGTACTTTTGTATCAAATTTTGTGATCATTTTAATGATTAAGAAGCATATCACAATTGATCCTCTAAGGAGATCTTAGTGCACTAGTATGGCTAAGAAAGAGGAATCGGAAATTGTTAAATGGTTAAATCAAAAGGATGAGTCATACTCCGTTCAAAAATCAAGTCTTAGAATCGTACTCCAAGATTGTGAATTGAGTGACACACACTCATCAAATGTGAAGTAGAAAATTGTTTTTCCTACTCTTGCACATTTGAAATTAGTAAGTTGTGATGTCTTGGTGAAGACAAAGACCAACTAAGACCAAATGTGTGTAATGTTTTGTCTTGATATAGACACACACTAACTCTTGGATATTTGTTTATCAAGAAATGTTTCTTGATAAGAGAATCTAATATGTCAAGAGGTCAGTGGGAGTCTGAAGATATTGAAAAGATTCAAGAACTAATCAAGAGTAAACACTAGCACACAACTTGAGGTTTGTAACCTATCGTGTTGACAAAATTCTATTTCTGTGCCAACCCTGTTGAGTGATTATGCATATGAGTTATACGAGTTCTCAATAGACTGCATAGGTGAGCTGCTAGATAACTTGGAAGCAATGGTGGGACCCTTGATGACAAGAAATTAAGAATGAACAAGTTTTGTCCATAAGGTTTTGAATTTGTCACAAACATTATCTTTCGATTATGGTTATGGAAAATTCACATGGATAGGAACACATACACCATGAAATCTAAGTGTCATAAGGTTTCTCTCCCTCATGAAAATAATTGTGAGCAAACGCTTTCACTAAGAGAGATTTTAAGAAGATAGCGATTATGTAAATTGCATTCTCAAATTCGATTATGATTACGACATCCCTTTTCATAGTTCGAATTGTAAGATTTGGCAATTAGTTTGAACATTTGGGACTTAGTAATATAAGTTCTGAATTAGTTTAGACACACGTATGAGTTGTCTAAGGAAAGGTGTGTGATTTTGAGAAGCATAGATAAAGGCTCATCGAAGCACATCGTATTCGAAATATGAACTTTGGAAGTCAATAAGTATTTTCTTCTAGAAGTCCAACTATTTTCTGAATACATGTCAAAGCTAGTGGAAGCATAAATGTTATGTTGGAATGGATATAATCATCATGTTAGTGGGAGCATGATTATTATTTAAGTATTTCAAGTTGGCAATATTAATTATAGAAAAACAAAAGTTCCACTTTGCAAAGTTGCAGGGGTTGAAAAGTTGTTTTTGCTATAATTAAGGGAGAGAATGTTATACTTTGTTTCCAGTCTAAAAGCTTAGATCAAGAAATTTTAATTGTATTTAGTCAAGGGTATATTTATTATTTGCATTCTCAAAATACGATTAAGATTACATCATCCCTCTTCATAGTTCGAATTTTGAGAACACGGAGAATAGAAATATTATGACGATATTATAGTAAGAAACTGATAAAGTATCACGTTTTTTATGAATTGTATCCCATACGCTTCGGGTATAGGATCGATTACATACGCTATAATATTCGACCATTCTAAAATTTTCCAAATGCCTAGGGCATTTAGAGGGAAAAAGGAAAGAGAACCGGTTTTGACTAAAATAATTAAACATCTATTAAGGACAATCTAAGGTTCGCCAAGGATTGGTTGCTTATGGACAGTTGAAAGTATAGTCATAGATGGACCATATTGACATTATGAATAGATAAGATTCTATTTAATGAGTTGTCATATGGCAAATATGGAAATGTTTCCTTAATGGGAGTTGGACGTTGAGAATCTATGTCTGGATTAGAAACTTCTATGCAAGAAGGATGTTCAAAGGAATGTACTTTGAATGTGAGACTTCATGACTATGGAATTTGTCACGCCCCCGAACCATGATAACAAACGGCGGAAACGTCCGGGGGTGGATGACGTCATGCGTAGTATCACAACAATTGCATCATAGTAATCAAAGTAAACATAACCATTACATTATAATATGAATATTTACATTATTTTGGAAACATAGTTTATATACATAAATAAAACTAATAAAAATATGGTGAACTAAATCCTGAAGGTATTATTAATACCCTCTAGTAATCAAATCGGTTATCACTTTGAGGTTAGTTCACTTGATTCATTATTACAAAAGTAAATCTCTGTTATCTATGTTGCGAGTTTTCATAACCATACATTAACTTGATATGGCACGTATCGGGGCCAACATCCTTTATAACTTTGTCACCCCAGGCATTCCTGCCTAACTGTAGCTAGCAGTTCAGGTGCAGGATAGTCAGTCTCGTATAGATCTATACACAACAGTCACGCTCTCCCAACAAGAGATTCTGGTCATAAGTGTTAGTCCTACACTCAGATTATGGGGGAGTGTTACCAAGGACGTGTCTCCAACATTAGACTAACAAATTTACAAGTAATAATACTGAAAATCCTGTTTATGATTTGCATGAATCCCATATAAAATAATATATTTTACTACATGATTCATGAGTTTGTTACCCTAGTTTTGAAAACTGTTTCTACGAGTTGATTTCTTAATCATTTGGTAAAAACTGTTCTCCATGTTAAAAGCATACTGAAAATATAATTATCTTAGACAAAATAATATATTTTGAGCACAAGTTTCCTTGTACTTTCACTTGTATCCCCCCTGAAAACATGAAAACTCGGAAAAACATAGGGGTATGAACTCATAGTTTGACGTAGGATTCGAGTGTAAGATCAGTGTGGATGCTGAGTGTCAACTGATGTTTTGTACGCAAGTGGATCCTATTAACATATAGTAACACATATATGTATTAGATTAGGGTATTTCATGACTAAACATGACAGGAAACCACCCTAAGGACCTAGAAATGCTTGAACTAAGTGTCATAACCATTTGTGATCGAGTGAGGGAGGTGTACGGCCACCCTTTGGGTGTGTACGGCCATGGGTGTACGGCCCATGAGTGTACGTCCGTACACTCATGACGGGGAGTGCTTTTGAGGTGTTTCCAAGGTCCTACAAGCATCCAAGGAGTGTTCTAGGTCCCATACTGAGTGGTATTGCAAGTTTGAGGCCAAATATGAGCATCAAAGTGGGTGTACGGTCATGAGGAGGTGTGTGCGGCCGTACATAGGGGTGTGCGGCCGTACACTCTTCATATATGCTCAAAATGTCGTTTTTGAGGTGCTTCAAGGTTAATACCAAGTCCAACTAGTAGATGGAGGCCAAAATCTCACTTTGGAGAGCCTTTAAGGTGTGTACGACCACCTTATGAAGGTGTGCGACCGTACACCTTCAAAGGATGAAGAACATGATGATACTTGATGAATTAAGGCTTAGATCAGGAAGTCTTACAAGTATAACAAGCTAGATGATGGAACACTTACGTTTTTAAAGCCTTTGGAGGGTCCTTATATGAAGATTCTAGAGAGAGAAAGTAGTGTGTAGCCAAAAGGGGAAAAGAATCAATGAAGGGGTCTCCTCCTACATATAGAGATAGGTGTACGGTTGAGGGGTGGGTGTGCGGCCGCACACCCATGTGTACGGCCGTACACTCCTCCCAAGAGAGTGTATGGCCCGAATGTTGTACTATGACTTGGTATTACTCGACCTAGAACCCAAACTTTGATAGTATAAGGCTTAGAATACTTTAACAAGACCTTAAACGATGTTAAAAGGTGATAAAATCGAGTTTAATATTGATATAATCGACCAATTGTACAGGATAGAAGTTTCGGGTTGTCACATAATTGTCTTGTAACAATCTCCAATAGAGCCCTTTGTAATTTCATTGGGAAAGTCCTGGTGACTTTGGCGCTGTGATATTATGAAAGGACTGTTGCATAAAATGTTAGAATCTAACATATTCTAGTGGTCTCGAGAATTTTGTATTCTTACACTAATGGATTAGGAATTGTGAAATGAGCATCATTGGAAATGTGTTCATTTGATCTATTTCACAAATTAAGGACCATAGGTAAACATAGTGTGCATGATAAGAGCATGGGAGAACTGTTGTTATAATTCAAGTAAGAAGTTGATTACCCGAAACAACAAATAATGAGTAATCAACATGGTGATTAAATAAAATGTTTTATTTATTCTCAAAGGTTTGGGACTGTAACGACCCAAAAATCACGACTAAAAATTTATTTTAAAACATTACTAAACCATGTTTATAAAAACGTATCATAAGTCATAACATAATTTTCGAGTATTAAATTCAAAACATAATCTCATTATCAGAGTAAAACATTCCCCAGACTAACTGACTATGGTATGTGCACTGCAACCTCTCCGAGCTCCTCTTTTGAAAACTGAGTACCTGAAACCAAAACTGAAAACCGTAAGCATGAAGCTTAGTGAGCTCCCCCAAACTACCACATACCATACAACATATAAAGCACATACTGGGCCTTGCCCACTGCATCAGACCAAAGTCCGGAAACTGCATCGGGCCGAAGCCCAGACTAACTGGGACCATGTCCCCTGCATCGGACCGAAGTCCGGAAACTGCATCGGGCCGAAGCCTGGACTAACTGGGACCATGTCCCCTGCATCAGACCGAAGTCCGGAAACTGCATCGGGCCGAAGACCGGACTAACTGGGGCCTTGCCCCCTGCATCGGACCGAAATCTGAAAACTGATTGGGACCTTGTCCCCTGCATCGGACCGAAGTCCGGACTAACTCCATCGGACCGAAGTCTGGAACTAACTGAGCAAGCATAACATAAACATATCAACTAACATGGACACACATATACTGCATACTGCATCAGGCCGTGACCCGGAACACATAACACATAATTCCTGTCTGAGCCACGAAGGCATCAAACATACCAACTACTGCATCGAACCGAAGTCCGGAAACTTATGCTAGCTAACGGGCCGACATTGTGGCCTTAGACCCATTACTACTGGAAGGAAACTCACCTCGAAATGTTGACTGCTGAAAACTTGAGTGAAAGATCCCCGACTACTGTCCCGGCTGCTCTCCGGCTATCATGACAAGTCAAACACTAAATCAAAAGGGGAATCTTTTGATGGGTAAAATGACCATTTTACCCCTGCTATGGCATGGGTCACAATATAGCCCAAACCCTCAATTCCTTCCAAATCCATCTATGGCTCCGCTAAAGGCCCACTAATGGCCCAATTTGCTCCTTTGGGCCCAAAGCCCTTTATTGGACCTTACTCAAGCCCAATAATAATCCTTGGTCCTTAACAACTGAATTCTGATGGCCCAATAATGCCCAAGGACCCTAAGTCTCAACTCAGCCCACACCGAGGCCCAAAATGCAATAAGCCCAACTGACTGCGCTACGCAGGGCGTACTCTAATATACGCTTAGCGTATTGGCCTGCTAGAGCGTACGCGAGGCGTACCTGTAATTACGCTCGGCGTACTCATTCTGTTAAGACACTTTTCATTTAAGTGCTTAATACTCCGACTCAAGAGCCATAAACTTAGATCTAGGTCTTATTCTATGCATTAAGCCATAAAGTCACTGACTTGGTGACTTTATATGGCCCAAACCAACCCAAAGTCTCAAAACACTCTTCTACTTCCATAAAGGGGACTAGATCTCATGCATGGACTTAATAGGACCACAAAGGTCGAAACTTTACTGCTTCTGGGACTCATATGACTCTAAGGGAGGCAACCCTGGTCTTAGAAACGAGCTTAAGTCATAAAGTCCCAATCTTGGGACCAAAAGGTCCAAAAACTTGCACTAAGGAGATCTAAGAGGTTAATCATCAAGCTCAAGACTTTTTACCTTGCAAAGGTCCGAAATGAAGCACTTATCCCAGATCTACAAGCTCTAGCCTCAAAGGTTCCTCCTTGCCAATTTTCTTCTCTTTGCTTCTAAGCTTTAATCCACCAAAATGGGTTCTCCAAGGTCAAGATCTCATAAAATGAAGGTAGGGACGTTCTAGGGTTTCTTCTGAGGTTGGGGAGGCTTATATGGGGGCTAGGTTTGGAACCATAATGTTCTTTATATAGTGCTCAATCCGAAATTAGGGTTTCATAACTTTTAGCGTACGCTGGGCGTACCTCCTGGTACGTTGGGTGTACGCCTTGGACATCCGCGACCAAGCTGCCTCATTACACTGGGCGTAACCTAGCTTACGCTGGGCGTACCCACGCGTGCTCCAAACATGAATGGAGGGCCTTCCATGCAAACTTTTCCCTATAAGGGCCATTCTCGCCAAATCTTCAAAGTATCATAACTCCTTCGTTCTAGATCCGTTTCTGATGAACTTTATATCCACAAAAAGGTGGCGAGAAATCCTACGCTTCTAACAAGATAACCCGACCCGGAAACTTCTCGAATAATAACTCCAAATTAATAAAGGACTAAAACGCCCCTGGCCTTGGCCTCTAAAATTCCATAAACGAATATTTTAGAACAGGGCGTTACAGGGACCATATAGGATTAGTATTATTCTTGTGTTTCACTTTGCATGTTTTGACTTCCCGAATAATGAGATTATTCAAACCCTCCACAGTCGTTCATTCTTTGGAAGTAGGAATGAAAGAAGACTGTCATGAATCTGATTGTAGATTGTCTAGAGTGTTTTAGACACAAGAAAAGTTTGCTGCAGGGTTCATGAGTGTTGCTATAAGATTAGAGTATTGGAATAAACCCACGCTCACTTGGATCGCTTCATGGATTTTATCACGAGTGATTGGTGAGACGATAATATCTTATATTCTTGAAACCGAGATGTGTAAGTTGTATCTTGCGAGTCGGTTACACATTGATAATATGTAAACACACTAGTAACTTGGTGATATAAAACGTATTATTGTGTGTAATTCGGTGAGTGAGTACAAGCGAGCATTGAGTCAAATTTTATTCGTTCCTTTTACCCAAAGTGGGATAAAAGCGATATATGTGGGCCCCTCGATGATTTAGTGATGACACCCTAAGCGCTTGGCCAAGCCGAGACTAAGCTGATGTGTTCAATTGTAGTTTGTTGTCAGTATTCATAAATCGGAAGTCGGGAAACAATATATAAACAGATAGAATGATTTAAATCCATGTCTCAGTCTATACGATATCTAGAATGGAGGAATATATGATCCCTTATCTAAAGGACGCGCTTCTGATAAGATCAGAGTTGACAACGACTTTTGAAAGCTACGATTACGGATCAGGATCTGAAGTCATATGCAGAATAGTTATTAGACTTATCCAAGTGGGAGACTGTTGGATTAGTGTCTAAGTCCATAACTATTTTGGTATGTAGTTGACCCAATGGTGCATGGTCCTTTTGGGTTGCCTTTACCAAAGCAACTTGATAGGATGAGTTATGGAGAGAGAGGATTAATTATGATTTATTAATATATTATGAGAATAATATATTAAATGAGAAATCATATTGTTTAATTAATACTAGTCAATAATTATATATATATATATATATATATATATATATATATATATATATTAAATTTCTCCTACGTTAGCTACAGTAACTTCCTAACCATTTTGGCATAATTCACTCATTTCTTTTTAGGAAATACAATTTGCCCCCTGTGATATTTTTTTATTTGAGACCACGTGTTTTCCTCTACCGATTCTACCGCTTCACATCACTGCTACGTGTCCAATAGATCGTTTCCACTGAAAAAATGCTCTGAATCATCCACCATCACCCTTATCTGCTTATCTGCTATGTTTCCTAGACTTGAAGTCCTGCCCACCGTCACCATATTCTTTCTCCGCCATCATCAATATCTCCAATTTCTTTCCCATCGAGCTCCAAATGAACTAAGCATTTGACATGATACTTCGTCAATTAGTGGTTTGATTTTGGGTTTTCACATCTTAAAGAGAGACGGTTTGCATTTCCCAGGTACCTACCCCGATTTCATTCTCCAGCATCATCAAAATTTGCAAAGGCTGGTCACGAAGATTGGTTGATTGAAGTTTTGGAAACGTGTTTAGGTAAAGGGATTCCTAAATCAATTCTAGAAGGCAGAAGGTAAAAGAGTCTAGATTTCCGTTTTCCTTATACAATTTTGGTGGACTGTGAAAATCGCCACCAGGATAACTCAGTCTCAGCCACCAAGTTAAGATAGTATCCACTTCTCTTTCGTCATTTTACATAATTTATTGACTCACTTGACATTTTACTTCTGAAAATTCAATCTTTTTTTGAATACTTTTCTAGGGTTTGAAGTGGCACTTCCAAATGGAACCGACCTAGGGAATGATTTCAGTCTTCCAATTGATTACTACTTCTGTCAGTTTGGTTCACCCTATTCAGTCGATTCAAACATCCATTTACCTCACTTTCTGACATTTTCTAAAGATTTCTAATAAGATTCTTCATTGTTTGTGTAATTAAAATCCGTCATTTATCGTGAGTAAGCTTTATTATTATTATTATTTTTTAAATTTTGAACTGATAACCATGTTTAGAGTTAAATGTAAGGAACTGAGTCTGTGAAATTAGAGCAGTAAGTATAACCCCATAAAATATCTCTTATGTAAATTGAATCATTTTGTTTTTAATTTGCTAAAATTCTTCTCAAAATTCTGAGTTCTGGATTCCCACCCCCGGTGGGAAGAAAAAGATTGATTTGAAGATCTTGAGAAAGATGTACAGGTACTACAATCCTATCATATTAATTAGCATGCATTTTGATATTATATTTTGATTAATGGTGCTCCATCGTACTCTTTCTGAATGAATTTGATGGAAGTGTTTTTAATTTTGGATATAGGTCGGGAGTTAGGACAATCTATTAGAAGTGTGATGATTTTGGATGTTCCCTAAAGGTGGTCGATGAAATGTGGTTACATGATAATTGTTGTATAAGTCAAATTTATGTCAATTAATGTTGTCATATCTACATGAAAAATGTTAGTCTTTTGCACCCTACAATCCCAGTTAAGCACCAAGTTCATGATTATTTTGTATATATGTGTTTGCATATGGTTTGGAATTTAACGTGGCTTGCATTCAAGATATTACAGCTTCATGTTTTCTTGGTGATGTTTGCCAACATAGTAACATGCAGTTCTGTATTGGAATTGAATCAGGTTGCATTTGGTTTGGGGAAGTTGTATATAATTTGAGTTTATAAGATTGGAGAAAATCGATCTGTTAAAATATTTGCTAGGTAGGAGAGCTAATCGTTTTCTTTTTTTTTTAATCTATGTTAGGTTTAAGTGATAAGATAAGAAGGGACAACTTAAATGGAGGTAATCATTAATTCACTCAAATTGAGGTTTTACTAAAGATCATCATTTGTGTATGTTGGTTTTTTTACATGTTAATAAATATTTAAAATTATTTAGATTGATGTATTGTAAACATAAAAAAAGGGAATAAATATACAAGAAGATTTAAGATAATACATGGTTTTTATGTACTTCTTTTTGCTTATTATTGTTTATTTGTATGCTAACCCTTTGAATGCATTCCATAATTTTGACAAGGTTTCACATAATTCGAATAACAAGATTGATGTCACTTTTTTGTAATTTCATTTCATGTGTAACTTTTTTCTTTACTTTATTTATCATTTGAATGACCAGATGCCGATGGGGTTGAAGGTGGATTAACGACTTTCTATGGAAATATTCATAAAGTTGTGGAAGCCAATTCAATATACAAAAAATTACAATTATAATCAATAATATTTCCCTTCTGCAAGTGGCTACAAATACCATAGATTAACAAATGATCGAAAATGACAAAAGGATGGGGTGTAGTTTACATTGATGTCCAGAAGAAACAGAGTCGAAAGTTACTGACAGCAGGTTGTAAGAAGGTAGTTTGGCATTTTAATGTTGAAATGGTTTTACATGTATTGACTATTGAGTTTTATAAGGTCAGTTTTTCACTATTGAGTTTTATAAGGTCAGTTTTTCAGTGGAAAGCAATTCATATGCAGTCATTTGGTATCACGAGAGAAAGAATGGGACGAGCTTCAAAGGAATTCAGATGTTATTGAAATACTTCAAAAATATTTTACTTTGAGTTCTGCCAGTAGCACCTACTTTAAGCAGCATACAAATAAGAAAACTTCTTACCTGACTATGTAATTGCAAGAAATGGCAATATATTTCTATTGATTTGGTTTTTGTAGTATCCTACTTTTACTTCTTTCGTTTTTAATGTCATATTACTTTATTTTAATGTTTAGTAATTGTTTCATAAAATAAAAAAATTTTTCAGTAAATAGGAATTCTATTATTTTGTTTAAAATTTTTACTAAATGGTGTTTTGGTCATTTAACAAAAATTTCACTTTGATTCTTTTCATTAATTTTTTTTAATGCATATTCCAATTTTCTTATTTCAGATATAAGAGAAAGGGTGCAAATACACCTGTAAAGTTGGAAGGATGCCAATTCTTGCAAAATAAATGTGAAGAAGGAAAGCCAGAAGAAACCGATATGATTTTTAATAAAATTAAAGATCATATTTGTGAAATTAATGGTGGATGCACCCATGAATTATCCTGCTTAGAAGCTTTTCAAAGCGATTTCTATCTACCTCAATTAATTTATTAACTTAATTAATTATTGTAATGCCCTGTTCTTAAAGTATTTATGAATGAGTCCCTGAGATTTAAGAGAAAGGGTAATGATGGTCCTTTTATGGGAAAAGTGGAAAGGGAAGACCATGCATGGAAAAGAGGTCATGCTGGGTACGCTCAACGTAAGCTGCACGTACGCCCAGCGTAGTGGAGGAAAGAAACGCGGGTGTTTGGGGGAGTACGCCCAACGTACTCTCAAAATCCCCAAAACCCTAATTTTAAGGCAACCACTATATAAAGAACATAAAGGCTTCCTCCTTAGCCTCCATAATCACCCTCTTAACCTCAGAAACCCTAAGATAGCCATCCCACCTCCTTGATTGGGTGTGTTTGGTCTTGAAAAGCTTGGATTAACAAAGAAGAGCATAAAGGAAGAAAGGAGAAGTTGTCAAAGAAAGAGAGGAACGGTTGGAGCTTATAGATCTGGGAAGACATTATCCTTTGGAGCCTATTTGAGGTATAAAGCTTCTTGCTTGACATTCATATTGTGTAGATCTATGTATTGTGAAGCTTTGACACCATTCTTGTCCCAAAAGTCCTCATCTTGATGCATGTTTTGAGTTGGTCGAGATTATCTGTCCTTTCAAACCTTTGGAGAGGTCCTGAGTGAGAAAAATGAGGTCCCAAGGGCTGTGGTTGTTCCATGTGTGAGATATGTGGGTCTTAATGGATTAAGACCTTGGATTAAGAGCTTTATGGATGTCCCAAGTGATAAAGTTTGAGACTTTATGAATCTTAGGCATATTTGGCCTAAGGATCTGAAGTTTGGGCTTAGGAGCTTAAACCATTAAGACGTTATGAGATGTTGTTGAGCTGTGAGGTTACGCCCCGCGTAACCTATGAGTACGCCCAGCGTAGCGGGCCAGTGTCCCAATCCCATGTTGCGAGCATTATTGTACGCCCAACGTACCAAGAAGGGTACGCCCAGCGTACCCCATCTGTGGCATTTTCAATTTGGGCCTTATAGTTTGGGCTGTTATTGGGCTGGTGGATTTTAGGTTGTGACTGGACATTATGGATAGAGTATTGTTGTGACATCCCCAAAATCACGGCCATAAAAGACCGGTTTGTTTATGCTTTGTTTAAAAATCAGAGTTACATTTTAAATGAAAGTGTTGCGGAATTTGTCCCAAAACAAAATGTGATAAAGATTTATCAAAAGCATTTCCATAGAAATGTATTTCATTAAAAGACTTGGGATGTCATGTCCGTACAGATCAAAAGCATAAACAGTACAATATAAGCCTTACTACATTATTTCATATCTACAGGCCTATATCCGTAATCCCTCGTCCAAAACATCACATCTATGCTCATGCGCCACTACCTGTAATACATAAAACTGAGTGGGTCAGGCTTGGGAGCCTGGTGAGCACATAGGGTTTTCAACCCACAATAAATAAGTTTATTAATTTCATCAATCAACAATAACCCGATTACCCGTTCCCGTTATCCTCACTTTACGTCCCTAAACACCTATCATAAGGGACCTAGCCTAAGGATCATCATCGGGACGGACACTACTGCTAAGGGGATTCCTCAACAATGAATGTCCTAAAGGCAACCATGTGGGGGATGGAGTACACCGGTGAACACATCGTTCACAAACACCTACAGGTTGCGAGCCTGCTAGTGTTCCACTGGACTGTCTAGAAGAGTCCGTGGTCGTCATCCATACTCCGCTAGATGACAGAAACAACAACATCAACATCGAGGCCTCTCATCATTTTATCACACATCAGCTATTACATCTACCCATGTTTTACCCCAACATTTTCGTAGATATAAAATACATATACAGTTTAAATCATTGAAAACATGTATAACAATGTTCATCCAGCATAGATAGCAAGTATTCAGATAATATGCACACATAGCACGTAATTTATATAAAATACTTCATATCTATGTGTAAGCTGAAAGTAACTATGCACTCACTTGTTAAGGTGATGATTCCAAAATCGGGCAGCGCTTGCTTCTAACGATTCTATTTTCCTTCGACGAAACCTAACATTATTATCGCTAAATTTTAGTCTAATATTTACCGTGACCAACTATTAGTCTTAGTATTATTATTATTATATAAGCGTTAAACAATATTTTCCAACCACTATGTACAGACAGGGGCCAGACATAAAACACCGGAGGGCAGGACCATTTTGGCATATAGCACTTCTGAAATCCAACAACCCTATGCGGCCCTTTAAACCAGATTCCCCGTACCGCGAGTAGTTAAAAAAAAAAAATTATAACGACACTTATATAAGTTATAATAATAGCTCAAATATTTATTATAAGTTCATAATAACAATACTAATTTTAAATATAAGCTATATTAAAATAAGGTAAGCATAACTTACTTACAAGGGGGTTTTAGCTAGGAGTCGGGCTCTGCAGGGGCAGAACTTCGTCGCTGAATCTTTTGAAGAAAGATTCGTGCAGCGCTTCAGCGCTCACCTTACTATACTAAGCTACAGAAAGAGAAGTCGAATCACGAGGGACCGAAATGCTCGGGGGATAAGGAGAGAAAGACTCTTGAATCAAGAGAATGGTGCAAGAAATATGAGAGCCCAAGGCTCTTATTTATACTAATTGAATTTTCAAAAACTACCCTCCATAATTACTTAATGACCTTTTAGTTATATAAACAACTAAACACCCCTCTATAATACTATTATAAATGGATTTAATGATATTTGTACTAAACTAATGTCGAAAGAACTCAACATTAGTCTTATAATGACCGCATCGTCGATACCTTTCTAATGATATATACATATGTATATATATGTGTACGTATACATGATTTATACTTTATTTTAATACGTAAATATGTTATTATAATTTGTAACTCGTTCATACGAACTCCGTTTTTGACGTTCTTTATATCCACGCGTAGGTGAAGACGTACTCTACAACTTTCGTTTAGACTCCGTCAGCTAATTCTTGACCGATCTCAAATTTAACAGTAGGAGGCCTTTAGACTGTTAAATGACCGCGAAGAATTCATAACTCCTTCATACGAACTCCGTTTTCGTCCATCTTTTTACCGTTGAGTTCCTATTAATGAGATCTTCAACTCTCATTTAGGTTGCGTAGGCCAAAAACCGCTCGAACTAAAATTCGAGTTTCGGGTCGTGCACTGCTAAGCCGAATCTTAGAAAAATCATAACTTCCTCATACGAAGTCAGATTTGGGCATTCTTTTTATCGACGCTCTTAGTTTAACATATTCTACAACTTTTGTTTAGATTGCTAAGGCTAAATCTCGCTCTATCGTAAATTCACTATTTACGCTTCCCGGTGCCGTGCCGGTTTTGCCGTAAAACTTCGACGGGTCATAACTTCTTCGTTATAACTCGGATTTCGGCATTCTTTATATGTACGGAAACCTTGAGACATATTCTACAACTTTATGTAGAGATATTGGGATTATCTTATACTTTAATTTTGACGCTTATTTTTATTATTTATTAATTATACATTTATAATTAAATTATAAGCACATAAATACACATAATTCACATAATACTCAAATATTTCATTTTTATTACTTCAAAAAAAGAGTTACAAGAGTTGACCTAGACTATTACATTGACAAAAATGCTTAGCCCTGAAACCCGGGCGTTACAATTGTGGGCCCATTGGTTGTTATGGATCATGAGTTTAGGCCCATTTGGTGGGGTGGGCCCAATTTAGTAAATTGGGCCAATAGTGGGCTTTGCTTTGGACTTCTGGACTTTGGGCCATTAGTGGGCTTGAGAGTTTATCCGGTGTTGGGCCTGAATGAGTTAAGGGTAAATTGGTCAATTTACCCTTGGAAGGGTATTGTGCTTAGCCTAATGATTATCTGTGCTATGTTGGCTAGTTCGGGATTTTCAGTGAGGCGGTGATTCGGGAATCTGCTTCTTCAGTTCAGAGTTTCGGCAGTGCGAGGTGAGTTATCCTCACTATATCAACAGGGTCTAAGGCACCAAGGCCGACCTTTAATCGGATTGAGATCCATGTATTTGTTGTTATGTTATTGCTTTGATATGTTTGTATCCTGTTGCTAGGATGGTATATGTTAGAGACCTGGTTAAGGTCGGTATCCTGATATGTAGGGTGATGCTATGCTAGTGACCGGTTAGGTCGGTATCCTGGTTAGGATGATGATATGTTATGTGATCTGTTTGATCGGCTTGTTGACTGTGAATTGTTATATGATTGTATGTTTATGTGCACATGGTTGTGTGGATTGGAGTTGGGTTGAGGCGGGTCTTGCTTTGTGCTGTAGGCCAAGATACCCAGGGCGGACCGGTTGTCCCGAAGGCCCAGCGAGCGGTCCGGATAGGCTGTAGGTCCCAAAAGGGCGGACCAGACGTGCCGAGGCTCGGAGAGTGGACCAGGCCGATTGAAGGCCCGGTGCGGGCGCACCAGTCATACTGTAGACTCAGAGAGTGGACCAGGTGGATTGAAGGCCCGGTGCGGGCGGACCAATCACACTGCAGACTCGATGTATATGGCTAGACTCGGAGGGTGGACCAGGTGGACTGTTGGCCGGTTCGGTGAACCAGTCACACAGTAGACCCGAAGTGCATGGCTGTTCTGTGATCGGATATGATGTGGCATGTTATGCGTGTATGGTATATGTGGTTGGTATTTTGGGGATATCTCACTAAGCTTTCGGGCTTACAGTTGTGGTGTTATGTTTTTCAGGTTCTTCAGGAGACCGTGGCAAGGCGAAGGAGTGATCGTACCGCTCCTCATGTTTATGTTGTGATGTGATTCTGGGAATACTCTAAATAAATTGTATTGAAAACCTTTTTGTAATAAGTTAATGAAATCGGGTTGTTTTTGAAAAATTTAAATTGGTTGGAATTTTTCGGTCGTTACAATTATCAGTTTTTTTTATAAAATTTATTATATTATTAATCGGTTTCGTTTCATTTCAGAACTCAAGCAATGCAAAAATTAATTCAACTTCATCTCATTCAAAATTGGTTTGAAATTGTTCCATGTTAATGAATGTCAGGTAGGTATATTACGTATATGATTAATTAATTACTTTTATTTCATTAATTATTTATTCTTGCAATTGTATTTAGGGCAAATTTCCGGTAATAGCAATGTACTTTACCGTGAATTTCATATTTCTTATTCATAATATCAACTTTTTTGATATAGTAAGTCCTTTATTAGGATGTTGTACATGTTCACTTCACTTGGATCATATTTATTTATCATAATATTGATGGACTGATTTACCCTTGAGCTCGGATACATGTGCATAAGAGCAACAAAATTTTCAGCATGACGTACTTCCAATAAATGAAGAAACTCTTTCACAGCGACCACAACTTGAACTTCGAAATCAATCAGTTGTAAGCTTTTTTTTTTTCCTTTTCCCCGGAATCACCAATCCTCTATAGGGCGGAATCACTAATTCCGATCTTTTGTAGGCTCCTTATTATGATCTGTATTATGATGTGATTATGGCAGGTTATGGTCAACATTTTGTGAGAATGTTAACATTATATATTTTGATGAATTTGAATTCGTGTCAATTTTTGATTTTTTTTGGAAATACAAAAAACTTAGTGGTTTTTTCTTAATTATAAGGGATTGTTGCATAAAAGAGAACACATTTTTACCGACTTAACTCCTACTTTCCATCTTGCATATCCCTTCCATCTCCCCGATGAACTTTATCCCAAAACCCTTTATATTTTGCATATCCATTTTCTTAATGTATTTTTTTTGTTCAGATCTGTTCGGTTTGCCCATTGACATCGACCGAGTGAGCAGTTTATCATACATTTTTTATTTTTTTTCTTTTGATTTAATATACATTATTGTTTTTTATTTAAGAGTTTTTGGATTTTTTTTTCATTTTCCATTTCAATTTGACAAGACAAGTCCATCAAAGCATTCCAATTAGTGAACATACGTAATCTTTAAGTATGAATGTTTAAACCGTCTAACCCCCGCATAGCGGGGGACACCACTCTAGTTGAATATTGGGCTAATGAACTCCATATTAGAGGAGTGAACGAATTTTATGGGGAAACCCATTAGAAATCGTCCAAGGCCTCTAAGGAGGGAGTTCATGGGCTGCTTAGGGCCTAAGCAGTCAAATTAGGGTTTCCTTGTTAGATAATCCTAATAGCCTCACTATTTAAGGACCCCTAGGGCACCAAAAACATGGCTAACTGATTTCCTTAGGTTTTTAGACGTTTTGGGTGCCTCTCCTCTTCTCCGTCTTCATCCTTATTGTTTATGGTATTTGTGACTCCATTAGAGGTGCAACACTTGAGGCACTAAGGTTTCAGAAGCCAATTGAAAGAAGGAATAGATTGTTATTGTTACATAACAATCAAAGGTAATATCTAAACCCTAATTTCGTTCATAGTATGCTAGATCTAGGGTTTGAGAGCTTTGGATTATTATTGCATGTACAATTAGATAAACCTAGATCTAAAGTTTAGGGTTTTGCATGTGTACCTTAGGATTGATGCAGTGCTCATAACCCATCAAGAAGATCCCCCCTATATACTTTTCCTACCATATTTCGTCACAATTACCTTGATTTTGTTTCCATCAAAGTTTAAAGATGATATCAGTTTGCTAACATCTCCCACTCTTATAAATCTAACGAACGCGAAAAAGCCACTCACTATGTCTTTCTTCTTAGCAACATAAACATCCACAATGCAACCAAAAGGCATACACACCTTCCACAATCTAGAGGTATCACAACCCCCTAGAAGATTAGAAACAAAAAAGGTTGTCGTAATGTTCTTCCACTCTCCTGCACCATGATTCTTACCTTTAGACTGCCCATAGTTCTGACGCTCAACCCTCCTCCATCCGTCTTCATCTTCCTCGAAGATCCCTCTTCTACATGTGGCTTTTCGACATCCTATACCAGTTCCTGTCCACAACAGAACCAAGTAGTCTAATATTAGAAAGAATGTAAAACTCATGTAGAAACATATGAAAAGGTAATTTAATGTGAATAAAATTATTACAACTATTAATACATGTAGATCTCTCCAAGAATGTCTTGTGGTGAGAGAGAAAGAGGGAAGTCAAACATATATAACATTTATAAGACAATGTTCACATGAAACAACAACCATAAACACATGATGGAGGCAAACACATGAAAAAAAAAGTGAGAAAACTCCTTTGACATCTTTTTGCTAAAAAAAAATGAAAAATACAAAATTTTTATTATTGTGGTCAAATTAGATTATTTTTAATTTGTGTGATTTTAATGGAAAAGAAGCCACTTTAACATGATGTCATGCTAATTGGCAATAGGAAGCCATGATGGTCGTCATATAAGATCAGTGGGAGTGGTCATGGTTTGTACCGCACCAAAACACCACCCTTAGACTGCGGTTTGGGTATGACACCAGGCGGGAGCGGTTGGAGGGGCTTTGTGATTGGATGGCTTCTTTCTTAGCGTTGGGAACGGTCAAAATTTTTGAAAATTAATTTTTCTTTTTTGTACTAACACTATAAATACACAACCATTTTAACCAAAATAACTCACAAAACTTCATATTTTGTTATCTTTTTCTTTCAAAAACCTTTCAAAATGTCATCCTCCAAAAAGTCTACCAATCAAAAAAACTCACCGGAACATATCAGAATTGACTGAGGATGAGCTTCAAGTTGCGTTGATGATGAAGGAGGACGTCAAAAAACGTTATGCTAATAGTTTTTAATTTTCTAGTTTTTTTTCTAAGTTTTTAATCATTTGATGTGTGTTTTTTTAAGTTGTAGGTTTAATATTTCTTGTTTGGTTTTCTATTTTTTTTAAGTTATGCAATTTAATTGTAATTTTATTTTTAATTAATAAAATATTATCTTTTTTTAAAACAATAAAGTTTTTATTTATTAAAAAAAAACCTTCAAGTGTGGGCTGTGGCACCACTCCTTATGTATGGTATGAAACCATTATTTTGTGGTGAAGGATGAGATGATGCTAGGACTCCCTCCCGCTTAAGTTTTTTTTATAAATATGATAATCTTAATCGAAAAAGAAAATAACTTTTGATAAAATGATAAAAAAAATCATTTTGGACTTGTGGTGCAATTTATTTTTATTTATTTATTTATTTATTTGACTAAATTGAAAGAAAACATAAAACACAAAAACCAACTTTGCGGTTTTCTCTATATTTTTCTTCAGTTTTTTATCTATCTTTCTTATAAGAACATAAGAAACATGGTTTGATTCCATACCCTCTACTCCCGTACAAATGCAAGCTACAAAAATTCCCAATCATATGGAACTTTAATTGATGAGAACAAGACTTTTTACCGGCTTCTTTGCAAAAGACAACTAAATTAAATATGTTCAAGAGATTTATTGGCTGGAAATTAGAAACCCAAAAGCATTTGATTAAGAAAGATGGAATCACGAATTCCAGCTGGTTAATTGGTTCTTAAAAGTTGCTGGAACAACAAACCAAAACGAATCAAAAAAAAAAAAGTTGAATAAGAAGCCCGATCGAACCACTGGTTCTGAAGAGTGATTCATGTTCTCACAAATTTGTGTCATAGCAATAGATCTTACCTTGAAGATTGTTGCATACGTGCTACCTCCATGTTTCCATCTCCTACTTTTGTAATGCCATCTTTTATGACATTGATATCCAACTTTTGTCTATTTTAGTATAGTTAATGCTAATATCATATCCAAATAAATATATAATTAATGTTTATATATATATATATATATATATATATATATATATATATATATATATATATATATATATATATATATATATATATATATATATATGGTTTTGTGGTCTCAATTCTCAAACATCATAGAAGTAACATGCTAATTAAAATACCAAAGTTATCTATCTATAGGCTTGCAAGTTGCAAGGCCAACTTTGTAATAGCTTTTGGCTTTTGCTCGTCGTCATTAATTGCTTTCTTTTAAAGGAAATTTTATTTTGATTAACCCTTCATTTTTCTTTAGACACCGACACCTAGAACCCAATACACACATAAAACATTACAATAAGAGTAATGTTAATATAAAACATATTATAAAAGCTAAATATAATTCAAAATTTTAAATGGAGTCAAATTCAAAACAATAAATGTGTCTATATTTATTTATATATAAATCAAGTTCGTCAAATAATTACATATCATTTTGACAATTTTTATAGAACCAAAATAAATAAATATAATCCTTATATATATATATATATATATATATATATATATATATATATATATATATATATATATATATATATATATATATATATATATATATATATATATATATATATATATATGTTCAGGTTCATTTGAGACCATTCTAATTTTGTGAAACCGTGAGACCAAATCTAAAAATATTTTTAAAATGCAAAATAAATGGAAAAATCCAAAAATTCTTTTTTTAAATATTATTTTCGGAACTTGAATTAACTAAAAAAACTAAAAAATAAATAAAATAAAATAAATAAAAAAAATTCCGTTTTTTTTTAAATACGTGAAATATTCTAATAGAATATTACACTGACATATTCTAAAAAATAATTTTAAAATGCAGAATAAATGGAAAAATCTAAAAATTCTTTTTTTAAATATTATTTTCAGAACTTGAATTAACTAAAAAAAATAAAAATAAATTCCATTTTTTTTGAAAAATACGTGAAATATTCTAATAGAATATTACACTGTACATATTCTAAAAAATAATTTTAAAATGCTAAAAAAATTAAAAAAAAATAAAAAAATGCGTCACACGATCTCACAAAATTAGGCCATCTCAGATGAACCTAACTCTCTCTCTCTCTCTCTCTCTCTCTCTCTCTCTATATATATATATATATATATATATATATATATATATATATATATATATATATATATATATATATATTACAGGGAAAAGAAAAAAACTAAATTCAACTAAAATTGTGCCAAAATACGTTATTTTTTCATTCTACAAGATCTAATATTTAACTTGACAAATTAACATTTATAAAATCATTATTGTTTTTTATTTATAATATGTTTTTGATGTATTATATTTATATCGTTCTTCTATATTCACACACAGAATCTAGTTTCTAACTTTCTATAGGAAGTCTCACACCTAATGCCTTTTTTATAAATATTCGCTCTCCATGCACTAATAAAAGCCACATGTTGATTCTTTAGTTTCAACCTCCCCCCTACAAACCATCTCTTCTCGGGTTCTCCCCTCTCTCACGAGGACCACGATTACACGATACGATGTCAGAAATGGAGGTATCATCTCAAAACCATCTCAATTTATGCATTCTAATAGTCCAAATTACATTAAATCTTATATTTATAGTTCCAATATCTCATATGAATAATTGAATATGCATGTAGAAACCTCGAGTTACGGAGATACAAGTTCGAGTAGACTGTAATGGGTGTGTTCAGAAGATCAAGAAGGCTCTACATGGCATCAATGGTAAGTAACTTAATTAATGGTCTTAATAAACCCATCGGTTCTATTAATTAATGATAGTGCGCTAAATGATTTCAGGCATAGTTGATATTTATATCGACATCCCTCAACAGAAGCTAACAATAATAGGGTGGGCGGATCCTGAGAAGATAGTCAAGGCGATCAAAAAAACAAGAAAAGCTGCAATAATTTGTTCAGAAACACAACCAACAGAACCACCATCAGAAGACGGAGTACCACCTCCTGACCCTTCAAACCCACCCCAAGCTGAACCAGTGCCACCACCAGAACCAGTACTTGAACCACCAAAACAACCAGAAAATCTACCTCCAGAAGCAACACCAGAGCCAGCACATTCACCACCACCACCACCGGCGGCGGCGCAAGAACCTCCATCTACAGACTCTACACCAACACATATACCAGAAGAAGCTGAAGAGGTCCACGTCGTGAGCCACTACCCACCAGACCATGGCTATAGAAACAGTCATGATCGTGTCTATAATGCGTCCTTGGAACACTACTCGAATTCACCTAGTCCAGGGTACAAGCATGATCAGCTACCGCAACGCCACCCAATCCATGTGAACCACCGATATAGTACATACAACCCTACACCTTATATCACTGAATATAAACATATCCGGCAACCTCCACAATTCACACATTACAGCCGACCGGAGCCACCACAACCCTCCACGCATTACAGGAAACCGGAAGTACCATTACCGGAACACACACATCACACTAGATCGGAACCACCACAACGTTACACACATTACAACAGACCAGAACCTCCACCACAAGACACACATTATGCAAAATCGGAGCCACCACAACGGTATACACATTACAGCAGACCAGAAGCTCCACCGGAATACAGACGTTACAGCAGACACGAAGCTTCACCAGAATACACGCATTACAGCAGACCTGAACCACCGGTGCAGTATACACAGTACGCTAGAGCCCAACAACCACAACCGTTCACAGATTACTGCCGGCCAGAGCCACCAACACGGTATACTCATTACGGTGACGAGTATAGTAGCAACGTGAATGGTAACATTACCTCCATTTTCAGTGATGACAATCCAAATGCATGTACAATTGTGTAAAGGAATGGAGGGACTTTTGTGCAAAAGTCGCACTTTTTTGTGTGGGTAGGAGGTTGGCGAGGAAGTTAAGAGAGAATAAAATATTGATTAACACCATTCAGATGACATTATTAATCTCCATAGAAGCGCATGTGATGATGATGATGGGGAAGAATACGATACTTATCTTGTAAGTGCAGGAAGAATCTATGCTTCATTATGTGGATGAGAGGGCTAATACAATTCATTATTGTGAATAAATATATTCAAAATTATTTTAGTATGGCAATTTAACACAGCCCGGTGAGATGATACGACAGATATACAAACTTTTAAAACAAATTAAAAACAATTTCGAATTCATCGAAACTCCTCCGATTTACAAATTCGATGAAGCCACCTTTTACATGCATGCCTTTTCGTGAGAGGTTTTTCCATTTATTAAAACACTTTTCTTTTTCATTTGAAGAGTTATGGTCATTGAATTTCAAATCCATTGAATGTTAACGTGACATGTCACTATGCTAGAGTTTAATCCATTGAATGACAAATATATTTGTCATCTCATTCACTATGCTAGAGTTTAATCCATTGAATAAAAAATATATTTGTCATCTCATTCAACTCTCTTGTTGAACTTATCGTTGGATATTCTTAATTGAATTTTATAGAGCTTAAGATATCTTATATCATTTCCACATTATTCATAAAATATCAATTCAATTTTACTTTTAATATTCACAACCCATTAAATACATATTTATTCTTAATTAATCACCACTTTATTCTCTCTATTAAACCTTATTGAAGAGATTGGTTTTTTTAGAACCAACATATATATTAAAAGAACCCCTGTCATCAAGTACCTAGACGGGACAAAATAATAACAATTATAAAGTTTTTACGTACAAATAAATGGGTCAAGGCACCACTCAACCCAATTGTATGAATAATTTGACCTTATATGTATGATCCAAGTGAACACTAGGGATTTGATTTTATCGGTCATCTTAGTTGGGGGTATACAAAGCTTTTTAAACAACCTATCACGTTTCACATTCCATATCCATTATAATGTACCGTAGCATATGCTAAGAAGGCAATTCATTTTTTTCGAGCAATATCCCATTTTGCGGCAAAATTAACTAATTCGGCAACGTTTTCAAATCGAGGTATAAGAATACTAAACTAACTATACCTATTCCCATACAATGGTTGCAAACAAACACATGCATGGCTAACATCTTCAACCTCTTCTGTACATATTGGAGAGTGGATAAAAACTCCCATTTTCATGAACTCAAATGTAGCAAAAGGTGGCCTTAAATTCACTCTCCAGAAAAAACATGAGGCCTTAATTGGGATCTCACAGACTCATTCGAAAACGGTTTCAGCAGGAGTAGCCAAAAGCAATCAATTTTATTTCTAAGAATATCTACATAGTACATGTCATCATTGGAAATAAGGCAAGTCCAATGATCAACCCTCGTGGTTGGCTAGAAAGTTCCATTTACGGAGGAGATAATGGTTACTTCCCTTACATGTTCGTCGGTAGATGGAGTCGATTTCCATTCATATGGCAAGCCTCTAATTTGAACCCTATCAACGACCTTGCATTCTTTATGTCTTTCCAATTTATATAGGTCCTGGAACATAAATATAAGTGGGTTAGTTCCAATCCAATTTTAACGTCCTAAAAATTACAAAGAGATATTTCAAAATTTTCAATATAATAACCAATTAAAACATTTGTTTCAAAAACCATTAAGTAACAATCATATGTATCATGGTTAAGTTAACAAAACCGCGGAAACAAGTATCTTCAATGCGTGTGTACAGTCCCGTCGAGCTCTTCTCATAAACGACCTGCAAAATGTTCAGTCCACAATTATAAGCTTAAAACTTAATGATTTCTCCAAAATACCATATATTTCATCATACATATAATGCATCCACGCAAGTGTTCGACTTTAACGTCGAACAACTAAATCTCATATCCATATAAACATACATAACAATCATACATGTGTTGGATTAGTGTCTACGTCCATAACTATTTTGGTATGTACTTGACCCGATGGTACATGGTCCTTTTGGGTTGCCTTCACCAAAGCGACTTGATAGGATGAATTATGGAGAGAAATGATTAAATATGATTCATTAATATATTATGAGAATAATATATTAAAGGAGAAATCATATTGTTTAATTAATATTAGTCAATAATTAATTGGTAATTAGTTTTGTGACTAAAAGAGATTAATTAAACTTAAGGGACTGGAATTGTAATTATAAGATAATTGCAATTTGGGCCATGGATTGCCTTTTATTATAAGGTGGACGAATTCTATGGGGAAGCCCATATGAAATCGTCCAAGGCCTTAAGGAAAGGGCTCCATGGGTTGCTTAGGGCTTAAGCAACCAAATTAGGGTTTCCTTGTTAGATAACCCTAATTGCCTCACTATATATAGACCCCTTAAGGACCAAAAACGTGGACAAGCAACCTTCTAGGGTTTCACACGTTTTTGGGCAGCCTCCATCCTCTCTCCTCTTCATCCTCTTGCTTATGGTGTTTGTGAACCATTAGAGGAGTGACACTTGTGACTCTAAGCCTTCCAAAGTAAATACAAGGAGTTTTGGGATTGTTATTGCTACATAACAATCAAGGTAATATTATAAACCTATTCACATGTTAATATGATTACTTGAATGCTAGAATTAGGTTTATAGTCTTGGATAATTTGCATGTACAATAGAGAAACCTAGATCCAAGCATTAGGGTTTGTATGAGCATATAGGATGTTCTTAGGACCAAAACTCATAAGTGGTATCAGAGCCTAGACTGGTTTCTATTGTATCGATGCTTTATATGGTTGAAAAATTCGAATTTTTGATTTCTGGAGGCTGGACTCGTCGAGTCCATAGCTGAACTCGCCGAGTCCATGCTTGACTCGACGAGTCAACTCGTCAGATGGGGATATCTTCGCGATTTCTTGCTGTTTTTGCTTATGGAAAGTTGCCTTATCACATTAGATCAATATAAATCCGTTTTTTTGATATATATGAGTATATTCTTGATCTAATTGAAGATATTTATCAATTAATAAAATATTTGTTTCCTTATGTGATAATTGATTAATTATTTTGATTAAATTGGTAAATTGTTTTGCAAGAAATCATTAAATAAATCAAATATGGATAATTATGTGATTAAATGTTAAGTTAGATTATTTGTTATTTGATCCTTGTTGTTATGAAAAGTTTCATGTTTTCCCCTTTAGGTTTTATAGTTTAAATTTGAACCCAAAAGTTTTGTTGTTTTGAAATTTAAATAGTTAAAACCCTAATATTTTGAAAAAGGTTTCAAAACTTGCCCTCAAGTTTTGGAATTTAAATTTTGATTAATTGTTTAATTTTGATGTATATTTAAATTCTAAACCCTAATGTTTTGAAATGTTTCAAAACTTGCCCTCAAGTTTTGGAATTTAAAAGTTGATTAAAAGTTTAATTAGGATTGTTAAATTCTAAAACCCTAGTATTGTTTTGAAAAGTTCAAATCACACCCTTATGGTTTTATTAATTAATTAAGGTGTATAATTAAAAGAGGTTTAATAAATCCATAAAAGTTTAGGTTAACAATTTAATTGAATTAAAAATATAATTGTTAAATTAAACCACCTAGTATTTTAAAAGTGTAAAATACACCCTATACTATATATATAACATTAAAAGTCTAACATTATATATATGTATGAGTAAAAGTCAGTCTTACCGTTAGTAGGCCTCATTCACGAAGCTGATCTATAAGGGGTGTTTAAGGAAATTGCCTATAAAATGGCGATTGAATGGGTATCCACTCTTACCCACCGCACTCTTGACTAGTGGAGGGTCGTTAGCCGAACGGGTAGGATAGGATGAAACCTTCCATTATAAGTATAATGAATTATTAAAGTAACTAAATGTTTTCATAAAATTTCCAATCTTAGTTACTTAGGCAAAAGTGAATTGATGCAATTCCATGAAATTACACTTTGTGCCCTTGCGAAGACGTTAGTGGAGCGTGTGTGGTTTACCGGCACACTAATTGGTTCTAAGCAAAGGTAGCAAAGGGTGACTCAATGTTTGTCATAGTTCGGTGGAGCGTGTGTGGTTTACCGGCACATCGAATAGATGAATGTAACATGTGAGGGCACCATGTAAGTTTGCATGGTTATTCACACCCGCTTTGTGATCCTCGGTATCTCAATCACAAACAAGAGGGGCATATCGAGATTTAAACATGCCATTGAAAGTTCAATGAATCTCAAAGTATCTAGGAGTTTTCATAGATTTAAAACTTAAATTTCTTTTTCATTTTTCGTGGTGGAAAATTAGTGAATCGTCATTCACTTACCTTCAAATGTTCTGCAATTAGGGTTACGGCATCCCTCTCCCGAGTTGTGGAATATTGTGTTGGGTCCTAGCCTTAGTATTTCATTTGGGTGATTTACTAAGGACTCAATCTATCAACTAACTTGAATTTATTTTTCTCCCATTTTGTAGATGTCAAAGTTCGACAACTATGGTCTTCTCAAATCCCGTGGAACAAGCATTCCACATGAAGATGATATTCCACAATTCGATCAAGGAACAAGAGATCATACTTCACTTCCTCCTCCTCCTCCAATTATTCTCCCTAACCCACAAGTTCGTAGGCTTGAAAAGTTCAAGATCACTCAAGCCCTTTTGGCAAGTAAACATAAAGAAGGAAAGTCGGTGTGTGCACACGTCCTAGGGATGAAGTCACACATTGATAAGTTAAGAATGTTGGGATCCGTTGTCTGTAAGGAAATGGCTGTTGATTTGGTTCTTCAGTCACTTCCTAACTCATATAGTGAGTTCGTAAGAGAGTACTATATGATGAACCGTGACGTGACCCTTATAGATCTCACCTATATGCTTATTGCTGCTGAATCAGCAATGGTTTGGCGCAATAGAAAAGCAAAGTTGATTGGTGAATCTGCCTTCAAGACCTCTATGGATATAGACAATGGAAACGAAAGACATGCTATGATCGAAAAGTTTGATCATAAGAGAAAGGCAATGTCTGAAGTAGTTCCATGTCATGTTCCAAAAGAGTTAATTTGCTTTTATTGCCAATAGAAAAGACATTAGAGACGAAGCTGCCCCATTTACCTAAGAGATCTAAGAGATGGGAGAGTCGAAAAGTATGGCTCTAATATAGGTAAATTCATTAACTAACTCTTTTAAGCTTCTATTCTAGATTCTTAATACATAATGTGATAAGATTACAATTGATGTTTTGTAGGATCGAAGAAAAGAAAGGAAGCTTGAGGGAAGAAGTGAGCAGAATCTAACCGTGAAGGAATGGATTTCGATCGCATTTCTCGAAGATTAGATTCTTGAGCTACTACTTAAAGTTAGAATTAGATTGCTAAGAAAGATGTATTAGCATAGTTTTTCAATGAATTGCATTGTAAGGACAAAAATTTTCCACAATAAAATAAATTTTGATTTTATATTATTTATTTATCCTTGCAATGGTGTATATGAAAAATTGATGTTTGAATGTTTCTATTATTAGCAATAATGGATTTGGTTCTTATTTATGTTATTTATGGAAAGTCGAGAATTTACCAAATAGGGAGAGTTTCTCATCACCCAAGTTTCAATTGGACAGCAACTTGAAATCATGCAACTTGGTTGCATGATGAATGAGAAATTTAATATTTGAAAATTAGATTAATTCATTGACAAGGTGTCAAGTGAAGGACTAGGAGATCGAGTACACAAAGTTGTGTGTTGATCAAGTCCACCATAAGAGTAACAAAGATATTCGTCATGATTTACTAAAGGTTTAGTAAATATGATTATACTTATAAGATTAAGTATAATTCTAAATTGTTTGAAAAAGTTTAAATCAATAGCAAAACGAATAAGAAGAATCAAGTAGGCAGAAAGATAAAAGTTTCTCCATTCTAAGAAGAAGGGAGAGTAGCTTTTATGCTTTATGATAGGACTTAATGATTAAGAAGCATATCTCAATTGATCCTCTAAGTGAGTCTTAGTACAATTGTATGTATAAGAAGAGGAATCAAGAATTGAAGAAATGGTTAAATCAAGAAGTCAATCATACTTCGTTCCAAAACAAGTCTTAAAGTTAAGATTGTGACATTGAGTGGATAAGTATTAAGAAGGTTTATAACATTCATCAAATGTGGAAAGTTGTGATGTCTTGGATAAGATAAAGACCAACTAGGACCAATTTACGAAGAGTTTTGATAAAAGCTACACTAACTCTTGAATATTTGTTTGTCAAGAAATGTTTTGACAAGAGAATATTATATGTCAAGGAGTCACTAGGAGTCTTAATGGTCTTGAAAGGTTTCAAGAACAAATCAAATAAACCTTATCGATCATCACTAGCACACGAGTTGAGGTTTACAACATATCGTGTTGACATTATTTTGTTTCTGTGCCGTTCCAATTGAGTTAATTATGCATGTAAGTCCTATAAGTTCTCATTTGAATGCATAAAAGGCAAGGACCTTGATCAATGGAAAGTACATTGATAAGAAAAGGTGAGCTGCTTAACTACTTGGAAGACATGGTGGGCAGCTGTGCTACCATAAAGGCAAGAAATCGAGATCAAGAAAGTTCGATCCATATGAGTTTGAATTTGTCGTAAACTTTGGTTTTGACAAATTCACATGGATAGGAACAAATACACCGTTTAAATCTAATTGTCATAAGATTTCCTCCTTCATTAAAATGATTGTGAGGAAATGCTTTCACTAAGAAAGATTTTAAGAAGATAGTGATTGTAAAATTGCATTCTCGAATTCGATTATGGTTACGGTATCCCTTTCCATAAGTTGAATTGTGAGGTTTGACAATTGTTTAGACACACACATATGAACTATCTAAGGCAAAGGTGTATAAGCTCAAGAAGCCTTGATAAAATATTATCAAAGCACTAAGTATTAGAAACATGAACTTAAGAAATTCAATAAGCATTGTTTTTCTGAAAGTTAAGTTGTTTCTAAATACATGTCAAAGCTAGTGGGAGCATAAGTGTTATGTTTATAATAATCATCATGATAGTGGGAGCATAAATGTTATGATTGTATGATTATTAAGGCACGTATTGCAAGTTAGCAATATTAATTATAGAAAACAAGAGTCATACTTTGCAAAGTTGTAAGAGTTGAAAGGTTGTTTTGCTATAATTAAGGGAGAGAATATTATGCTTCATTTCAAATCTCAAGGCTTAGGTTGTGGAATGTTAATATATTTAGTCAAAGTTACATAGTGTGTTCTTAAAATTTTGATTATGATTACGGCATTCCTCTTCACAATTCGAATTTTGAGAACATAGCAAATAAAACATTATGCGTCGTGTCCCATACGCTTCGGGTATAGGATCGATTGCAAATGCTTTAATGTTTGACCATTCTAAAATTTTCCAAATGTCGAGCGCATTTAGAGGGAAAAGGAACAGAATTGGTTTTGACTAAAATAATTAAACAACTATCAAAGGACAATCCAAAGTTTGACGAGGATTGGTCGCTTATGAGTAGTTGGAAGCATGGTATTGGATGGACCATATCGACATTATTATGAATAGAAAAGATTCTATTAAGAATGAGTTGTCATATGGAAATTGTGGAAATGTTTCATATTTGATGGACCATATCGACATCATTACGAATAGATAAGATTCTATTAAGAATGAGTTGTCATATGGAAAATATGGAAGCGTGTCCATATTGGGAATTGAATATTGAAAACCTATGTCTAGATTAGAAACTTTTATGCAAAAGGATGTTCAAAGGAATGTACTTTGAGTGAGAGACATCATATCTAAGAAATTGTCTTGTAACAATGTCCGATAGAGGACTTTGTAATATCATTGGCAATAGTCTTTGTGACTTTGGTGCAGTGACATTACGAAAGGATCATTGCATAGAATGTTAGAATCTAGCATATTTTATAAGTAACAGGAATTTGATATTCTCACACTTATGAAAAAGGATTTGGAGTTGTGAAATGAGAATGATTGGAAATGTGTTCAATTTGATCTATTTCAAAAAAGTAAGAACCATAGGTAAACATTGTGTGCATGTTAAGAGCATGGGACAAGTGTAATAATTCAAGTAAGAAGTTGATTACCCGAAACGACAAATAATGAGTAATCGATATGGTGATAAATAAAAGGAGTTTTATTTATACTCTAAAGTTTTGAGGCCATATGGGATTAGTATTGTTCTTGTGTTTCACATTTGCATGTTTTGACTTCTAGAATAATTGAATTTATTAAGAATAATCGAATTATTCGAACGGGCCACAGTCGTTCATATGTTGGAAGTAGATATGAATGAAGACTGTCGTGAATTGGTGTGTGGATTGTCTAAAAGAGTATTAGACATAAGCAAATGTTTGTTGCAATGTTCATGAGTGCTTATGAATATGAATTTGAGCATTGGATTAAACCCACGCTCACTTGGATCACTCCATGAATTGCATCACGAGTGATTGGTGAGACGATAACAACTTATATTCTTGAAACCGAGATGTGTGAGTTGTATCTTGCGAATCGGTTGCACATTGATAATATGTAAACGCACTAGTAACTTGGTGTTATAAAACATATTGTTGTGTGTGATTCGGTGAGTAAGTGCAAGCAAGCATTGTATCAAAGTTTATCCGTTCCTTTTATCCAAAGTAGGATAAAAGCGATATCTTTGGGCCCCTCGATGATTTAGTGATGACAAACGTAAATGCTCGGCCGGGCTAGGGCTAATTTGATTTGTTCAATTAGTCAGTCGTCATAAATTGGGAATCGAGATATTGTACAAAGAGAATGATTTGAAATCATGTATCATACGATATCTAGAATGGAGGAATATATATGATCCCTTATCTAAGGACATACGTATCTGATATGATTAGAGTAGACAACGACTTTGGAAAGCTACGATTGCAGATCAGGATCTGAAGTCATACGCATAATAGTTATTAGACTTATCCAAGTGGGAGACTGTTGGATTAGTGTCTAAGTACATAACTATTTTGGTATGTACTTGACCCGATGGTGCATGGTCCTTTTGGGTTGCCTTCACCAAAGCGACTTGATAGGATGAATTATGGAGAGAAAGGATTAAATATGATTCATTAATATATTATGAGAATAATATATTAAAGGAGAAATCATATTGTTTAATTAATATTAGTCAATAATTAATTGGTAATTAGTTTTGTGACTAAAAGAGATTAATTAAACTTAAGGGACTGGAATTGTAATTATAAGATAATTGCAATTTGGGCCATGGATTGCCTTTTATTATAAGGTGGACGAATTCTATGGGGAAGCCCATATGAAATCGTCCAAGGCCTTAAGGAAAGGGCTCCATGGGTTGCTTAGGGCTTAAGCAACCAAATTAGGGTTTCCTTGTTAGATAACCCTAATTGCCTCACTATATATAGACCCCTTAAGGACCAAAAACGTGGACAAGCAACCTTCTAGGGTTTCACACGTTTTTGGGCAGCCTCCATCCTCTCTCCTCTTCATCCTCTTGCTTATGGTGTTTGTGAACCATTAGAGGAGTGACACTTGTGACTCTAAGCCTTCCAAAGTCAATACAAGGAGTTTTGGGATTGTTATTGCTACATAACAATCAATGTAATATTATAAACCTATTCACATGTTAATATGATTACTTGAATGCTAGAATTAGGGTTTATAGTCTTGGATAATTTGCATGTACAATAGAGAAACCTAGATCCAAGCATTAGGGTTTGTATGAGCACATAGGATGTTCTTAGGACCAAAACCCATCAACATGAACTAACGGGTCTGCTCCAATCCCAGGTGAATGCTATTGGCTAAATCATAGTCTTACATCTTTTCATGGCTACCTCCATGGTCTTTCCCTACAATGTCATGGACTAGCCTATGGTCTTACAAGCAAATGTCATGGGCTACCTGATGGGGTTTGAGCATATCAAACAATTCTTATGTGTGCATGCAACCCTAAAATCTTGGATCCATGTTTTCTCTAATTGAACATACAACTATTAAACATCAAATGGAAAACCCTAGGAGGTATATGCTATTTTCGAAATTCATATAACTAGGGTTAGAATACATACCTTAATTATTATACTGTAATAACAATGAATTCCTAGCCTTCTTGAACTTTGAGAGCAAGCGTTACAAGTGTCACACCTCTAATGGTTCACATCCAACACTAGCAAGAGGATGAGAGAGGAAAAAGAAGAGAGAAGACTTGAGAATTTCGGCTATTCCTCTAAGGAGTCAAGTGTTCGAAAATGAGAAGGGGTAAGGCTCCTTATATAGTGAGGTAGCTTACAGCCAAAGCTAGGGTTTTAGAAGGAAACCCTAATTCCTTAGCTTAAGGACCAAGAACCCATAAACTCCCATCCAAGAGCCCTTGGACGAAAATTCTAGGACCTTCCTAGAGATTTTCGTTCAACCTCTTCTAAGGAGGTTCTAGAGCTCAATTCCTGAACTATCAATAAATTGTCAAACAACCCATGCACTTTTAATTAATAGAATTAATCCTAAAATTAATTCCAATTAATTATTAGTTAAATAATATGATTTCTAATTAATATATCATTTTCATAATACATTAATATATCATTTATTTCAATTTATTAATCAAATAATAAATTCAACATCTCTCTCCAAAAGACATCCTGTCTAGTTGCTAGTTTTGAGAGCAACCCAAAAGGATTGTGATATTATCAATTTAAGTATATACTAATTATAGTTATGGGCTTAGTCGCTTAGACACCCAATTCAATAGTCTCCCTATTGAATAAGTCTAATAACTATATTTGCTAGTATAACTTCAAAAACTGATTAACAAATTGTAGCTCTCAAAAACGTTGTCAAACTCTGACCGAGTCAGTTACATGTCCTAAGATAAGTAATCATATATTCCTCCGTTCTACAAGATATCTTATAGACATGAGACATGGATTATAATTAATCTCATTGTCCAAATTTTTTTTCCTAATTTTTGATTTGACGACTAATTCAGACTACCAATTGAACACATCAATTCAGTCCAAGCTTGGCCAAGCGCTTTAGATGTCGACATCAAATCATCAAGGAGTCCACATATATCACTTTTCCCATTAGGGCAAAAGGAACGGATAAACTTCGACTGATATGCTTGCACTATTCACTCATCAAATCACATACAACATACATTTTATAGCATCAAGTTACTAATGTGTTTACGCATTATCAGTGCACAACTGACTTATAAACAACAACTCATATATCTCCGTTTCAAGAATATAAGATATTATCGTCTCAAAATTACTCGTGATATAATCCATGAAATAATTCTCTGAGCGTGGGTTTATTTAATACTGCAAATCCCCATTTTCAAGTACTCATGAACATTGCAGCAAAACTATTGCTATGTCTAAACCCTTAGACAATATAAAATTCAATTCATGACAATCTTAATTCGCTACTTACTTCCAAAAGTACGATCGACTGTGGATGTTTGAATAATCCAATTATTCGGGAAGTAAAACATGTGAAGTGAAACACAATAATAACCTATTTAATTATGGTCTCAAAACTACTAAATATAAATAAAACCCTTATTATTTAATCATCATATTAATTATTTCGAGTAATAAACTAAACAATTGGATTAAACATCATTCGTGCCATGTTAAAAACATGCATACTATGTCTCTCTATGGTCCTTCCTTCGTGAACAGATCGATCGGATATTATTCTAATGATGCTCATTTCACAATTTGTTACTACTAAATGTGATATAGTTCAACCTTACATGCAATATCCTTTTGTGATGCCAGGGCTTCTAACTCACAAAGACTTCGCCAACGATATTACAAAATGTTCCATTGAAACTTTGTTACTTAAAACAATTCCATGATACCTAAGTCTCAAATTCAAGATACACTCCTTGAACACCTTCCTTGCAATAAAGTCCCTAACTCACATGTAGATTTAATTAACAACTTCCACTATGGAAACATTTCCATATTCCCATATGACAATCAATTTTGAACAAGAGTCACCTCCATTCAGAATTATGTCAATATGCCCGTCCAAATTAATACTGTACTTCCAACTGTCCAAAAGCAACCAATCTTCAGTAAACCTCAGAGTGTCCTTGACAGTTGTTTAACAACTTTAGTCACACCATTTTCTAGTCCTTTTTCCTTCTCAACATGCATAGCATTTGGAAAAATAATAACAAGTGAATATTATAGCATATGTGATCGATCCTATATACAAAGCATATGGGACTCGACACATAATGTCTTACATAGAGATATGATTTCTGATCAGTCTATTGCTATAATATTTCCACATATTGAATTTCCTATCTTGAATCATTTCAACATGGTATTCATATATGTCCAAGACTAAGTTTTATTAAACTTCAATCTAAACTTTTAGATTTGAAATGAAGTATGAGTGCCCTCACCCTTGAGCCTTACTATAACTAAACAATTTCCAAACTTTGCAATTTATAAATTTCTAGACTTTGTTTCCTACAAATAATATTGCCAACTTGTAACAATCAGCATAACAAGTATACTCCCATTAGCTTTGACATGTACCAAGGAATCAGGACTTCAAGAAACCAATACTTTTTTACTTTCTTACTAAAGTGCAGATTTCTGATATGTGATGCTTCGATGAGTCTTCATCTAGACTTTTCAAGCTTATACACCTTCATTAGATAACATATGTGTGTGTTTAAACCCTTTCAGAACTTATAGTTATAAATCCTGAACCTTCATACTATTTCTTGCCATTTCTCATAATTCGAACTATGAAAAGGGATGTCATAATCATATTGTGAATTTGAGAACGCAATTAACACAACCACTAACCAAAATGATATTTATCAAATCTTTAAAATCTACCAGCGAAAGTATTTCCTCATAATCATTTTCATTAATTAGAGCGAAACCTTTTTCCAACTAGATTTTATGGTGTATGTGTTCATGTCAATCTATCACTTTCAACCTACAATCATAAGACAAGGTTTATGACAAATTCAAATTTATCTTTCATGGACTGAACTTTATTTATTCTTAATTTCTTGCCATCTGGCAGAACATGGGCCTACCAGTGTTTCCATGTTGTTTAAGCAGTTCACCCATATTGATCAATGTACATTCACTGACAAATTCAAATTTATCTTTCATGGACTAAACTTTACTTATTCTTAATTTCTTGTCATCTGGCAGCATAAGGGCCTACCAGTGTTTCCATGTTGTTTAAACAGTCCGCCCATTTTGATTAATGTACATTCATTGACCAATGTGCTCTTCCTTTTGCAGTCAAATGAGAGCCATAGAACTCATAAGCATTATCAACTCAACTAGAAGATGCACAAAAACAAGAATGTGTCAACTTAACACAATAGGTTATCAACCTCAGGTCATGTGCTAGTGATAACTAAAAGGTTTATTCTAGGTTGACTCCTGAGACTCTTCAAGATCAATAAGACTCCCACTGACTTCTTGACATATAAGTTTTCCTTTTAAGGAACATTCCTCGACAAGCTTAAACAAATATTCAAAATTCATAGTGGATTATCAACAAGAAAACACTTCACAGAATTGGTCTTAGCGTATCCTTTGTTTTAACCAAAACATCACAAATTCCAATTCCAATGTGCTAGAGTAAGAAAACATTATTACTCCACATTTCATTAGGTGTTATAAACCTAATTAGTACGAAACAAGCTTCAAGATACGATTTATAGTCACTTGAGCATGATTCTAAAATTTTAACTAGATACGAAGTATGACTCATCTCTTGATTGAACCATTTCAACAATATCTGATTCCTTTTCTTAGTCAAACAATTGCACTAAGATGTTCTTTAAGGATCAATTTGTGACATGGTTCCACAATTATTAAGATGATCATAAACACGATACTAAAATACTCTCTTTTCTTTTCAGATTGGAGAACCTTTATATTTCTGCCTAATAGATTCCTTTTATTCGTTCTGCTACTCTTTGAAACTTTTCAAAGTGTTAGAATTATGTTTAATCTTATAAACACAACCTTGTTTACAGAAACGTCGGTAAACCATGACGAATAGAGTTATCGTCCTTTGTGGTGGATCCCAAGAGTCCATATCAATATGTACTAGATCCAGTAGTCCTTCACTTTGACTCACATAAACATGTGATCAACGAATTAATCATAATTTTCCAAAGATAAAGATTCTCGTACATCACACAATTCGAATTGTATGACTCCAAGTTTCTATCTAATTGAAACTTGGGTGATGAGAATTCTTTTGCACTTGGTTGATTATGACATTTCCACAAACAACACAATTAAGAATCAAATCCACTTTTAACATTGCTAATAATAGAAATATAACCACCAATTTTCATAAATGTCATTGCAAGTAAATATAAAGTAAATCAAAATTCACTTTTATTGATAATAAGCAGAATAA
The DNA here is from genome assembly GCF_002870075.4 of Lactuca sativa. Classification (NCBI taxonomy): domain Eukaryota; kingdom Viridiplantae; phylum Streptophyta; class Magnoliopsida; order Asterales; family Asteraceae; genus Lactuca; species Lactuca sativa. The sequence goes on along the minus strand of NC_056625.2, from coordinate 32,676,512 downwards.
AATTATCCTTACAATGCAAAAATATGAAAACAATGCTTTTAGACATTTCCTAAGCAGTCTATTAAATTATCATAACTCCTAAGCAGTAGCTTCCAAAATCTGATCATCGAACCATGCGATCGAAATCCATCTCTTACGATCAGATTCAACTTACTCTTCTTAAGCTTCCTTCTTTCTCTTAGATCTTGCAAAACATCAAAATGTGACTATCACATCATGTATTAAGAATCTATGAATAGGAACTTAATAAAATAATGGAGTTAGATATTGGATGTACCTGAAGTAGATTTACACGACTTAACTTTACTATCTTTAAGATCTTTTAGGTAGCCTGGGCAGCTTCGCATCCCATACCCCTTTAATTGGTAATAGAAACATATGAACCTTTCAAGAATAGCACATGGGGCTATCTCAGAACTAGACTTTCTCTTTACCATATGGTCAAATTGTTTGACCTTGGCCAATCCTGTTCCATTAGGAAGAGAAACATTTTCTGTACTACCATTGTTTCCATTATCAATGTCCATGGAAATTTTGGAGATAGATCCTTCAAACACTTTTGCTTGACTTGTGCTTTTAATCATTTCTGCTTCAGCGACAATCAACATATATGTTAGATTAATTAGGGTCACGTTGTGGTCCCTCACATAGTAGTCTTTAATGAATTGACTATATGAATCAGGAAGCGAAAGTAGAACCAAGTCAATGGCCAGATCCCTCGGGAAAACGACACCCAACATCCCCAGACTGTCAATGTGCGATTTCATTTTCAAAACATGCGCACACACAGACTTTCCATCTTGTTGTTTACATGCCAACATGGCTTGAGTGACTTCGTATTTTTCAGCTTGAAAGAAACAAGAATTGGGGAGAGAAACTGGAAGAGGAAGAAGAGGAAGAGTTGAAGAAGCATGATCTCGATTTCCACCATTGCTCGAAAAAGGGAGCATTCTTTCATCTTGATCAACATGTGGAAGATCATCTTCAGATAGAGGAAAAACATTTCTAGAAAAACGAGGAAGGCCATTGTTGTTGAACTTGACATCTACAATAGGAGAAAAGAGAATTCAAGTTAGTTTGTTTTAATCATTAATTATTAACCCATAAATTTAAATTAAGGCTAGGATCCATATTTTCATTTCGAACTTTGACGAAGGATGCCATAATCAAATTCGAATATATTTTAGGTAGGTAAGACATTTACCAATTTCAATCTCATGAAACTCCTAGATCATTTGAGATTCATTGAATCTAATTAATGGCATGTTTAATCTCGATTATGCTCTCACTTTGTGACTGAGATGCCGAAGATCACAAACGATATGTGAATAACCATGCAAATTAGCTTGGTACTCTCGATGTCATTTATCAACTCCTTTTAATGTGTCGGTCAACCACACACGCTCCATTAATCAACAATAATTTTCGAGACTCCCATTACCACCCTTTATTAGTCCTATATTAGTGTGTTGGTTAGCCTAACGACATATAAAGTGTAATGTGCAATTTCATGGATTAGCATCAAATTCACATTTTTCCTAAAGTAACTAAGAGTGGGATTTTAGAAAATAGTTTAGTTACTTTTCATCGTGATACTCTTAATGAGGTTATGTCCTATCAAACCCATTCGGCTAACGAACCTCCACCAATCAAGGTAGAGGTGGGTAACAGTGGATACCCAATGACAGTCATTTTATAGGTCGCTTCCTTAAACTCGCTTATAGATCGGTTTCGTGAATGAGGCATACTAGCGGTTTGACTGACGTAGTCTTATACATATATTAAATATTAAACACTTAATTTTACATATAGTATAAGGTGTATTTTAATACATTTTAAAATTTCAATGGTATAATCTTTTAATAAATTTAAATTTAAACCATTTTATGGATTTATTGATTATCTTTTAATTAATCACTTAATTAAATTAATAATAAAATCCATAAGATGTATTTTAAACCTTTCAAAATAATAAGGTTTTTAAATTTTAAATTTAAATTTTGAAATTAAAATAATTTTATTTAAATTTAAAAATTAAAAAATGATTTAATAATTATCTATTAACTAATCTTTTAATTAATTTATTAAACCAATTGAGGATTATCCAATTGAATTACTCAAATAATTTAACCTAATCCTCTCCCCCTAATTTTCAAAAATCATGGGATGGATAATGCAAATTTTATAATTATCTATTTAATCAAATAAGAAGATAATTACCAAATATAAGAAACCCTACCAAGAAACCCTAATTTTCGAAATTTGGCAAATATTGAGGAGGAAGGAAAGGATTTCAATCCTTGACATATTTCAAAATCCTTGAGGGTTAAGGAAGCCTTAATTCGAAATTTGAGGGACAAGGAAAAGGATAAGATCCTTTCCAAAAGTTTCGAAATCTAGGGTTCAAAAACCATAGAATCGAAAATCCTAAGTCCCAAAAAGGGTTTAATTGCCATAAACCCTAATTGATCAAATTCAAAACAATTTGCAATCATACTCAATAGAAAACAAGCCAATGCTCTGATACCACTGATGGGTTTTGAGCATAACAAACAATTCCTATGTGTGCATGCAACCCTAAAATCTTGGATCTATGTTTTCTCTAATTGAATATACAACTATTAAACATCAAATGGAAAACCCTAGGATGTATATATATTTTCTAAATTCATATAACTAGGGTTAGAATACATACCTTAATTATTAAATTGCAATAACAATGAATTCCTAGCCTTCTTAAACTTTGAGAGCAAGTGTCACAAGTGTCACGCCTCTAATGGTTCACATCCAACGCTAGCAAGAGGATGAGAGAGGAGAGAAGGCTTGAGAATTTTGTTTATTCCTCTAAGGAGTCGAGTTTCCGAAAATGAGAAGGGGTAAGGCTCCTTATATAGTGAGGTAGCTTAGAGCCAAAACTAGAGTTTTAGGAGGAAACCCTAATTCCTTAGCTTAAGAACTAAGCAGCCCATAAACTCCTATCCAAGAGCCCTTGGACGAAAATTCTAGGGCCTTCCTATATATTTTCGTCCAACCTCTTCTAAAGAGGTTCTATGTCACACCCCAAAACCGGAACGGCGGAAACGTTCTAGGGTGGAGGACGTCATGTCAAGTATCACAACATATGCAGTATAGTAATCAAAGTACAACAATCATTGCCTTAATAGTAATAATTTTACATAGGTTACATTTAGCAACAACATCAAGTGTAAAATACAGAGATTAACATAAAGTGCAGCTCGGCACAAGGCTGTCTTCGCAGAAGCACTCGGAGTGTACCTATCTACCGATGACCTGAGAATACAAGTTATTTTGAAAGTGAGTATCAGCATTTTTAAATGATGGTGAGTTCATAAGTATTTAATGACATTGGTATAAATACATGTTTTCCTCAAAATAAAGTCAAAAAAAGTGGTGGTTTAGAATCTACAGAGTGTTAGAATTCTTTCCGGAAAATCCTATATTTTCTAATTTAAAAGCCGTCTTCTACCAAGACCAAATCGTTCTATGTTTAAACCAAGGAGTATCTTTATCAAAAGCAGTCTTTTACCAAGACCTGACAGTTTTATGTTTTAAGGAATAATTTCCCAAAAATACTATCATTATCAAAATATAGTTTTTACTTTTAAAGGAATTATGAGAAAAATCACAAGTAAAAGTAATAAGGGAAAATAATATTATACCTCAGCAGTAATACTGCTGGCTAAAAGTAAATAAAACATAGACTCCAGGCGGGACGTCTCACAAAGCCTAAAAGTAAATAAAACATAGACTCCGGGCGGGACGCCTCGCAAAGTCTAAAAGTAAATAAAACATAGACTCCAGGCGGGACGGCTCGCAAAGTCTAAAAGTGAATAAAACATAGACTCTAGGAGGGTATCGACTGAACAATGCGCATGGCTCAGTCTAAAGGGATATAAAAGGGTTGAATGTGAACTCGTATGTAACCATCCTGACTAACGATCGAATCCTTGATGACCCTACAGGTCACGTGTAGTGTTAGTAACATTATGTCACCCATGGGCCTTATCGGCTCGGACTGTAGCTAGCAGTCAGGATGCGGGAGTGTCTGTCCCGTATAGATCTATACACATGATGTCCGCTCTCCCTCCAGGAGACTCTGGTTACACGGCGATGGCGCTGTGAAGCGTCATATCGGGAAATAGTGCGTCACATTCCATTTAAAGTATTATAATAATAGTATAGACACATGAATGAACAGACTCCTGAGTAATTCAGCGTACTAGAGAGAGAGAGTGAGAGAGAGAGAGAGAGAGTGTGTGTGTGTGAGAGTGAGAGAGAATGAGAGTGAGAGAGAGTGTAAAGTCCCGAAAAACAGATCTACCAATGATCAAAGAGAATCACATATGCAAACACGAATTAATAAGCAAATATAGAACAAAAACCAAGCTTGGATACGCTTCAAAGCTATAAAACGTCTGATACAACTTGGGAGAATACAAAAGCATCAACAACAAACAAAGTCTGACACAACGCCCTATTTAAAGACTCGACTTACAACCGTAAAGTGTTTACGGCCATAAGGAGTTTACGGCCGTAAACACATCTTGACCGTAAACTCATGACAAAAGACAATCTTTCTATACATCCACTACTACCAACTACTATGCCTATACCAAACCACTATACAGGTTCTTTCAATCTCCCCCTTGGTTTGGACTAGCTCGGCCCCATTCCTTTCTTTACCAGCATGACATCCATTTGGCCCATTGCGCCATTCCACATCTGCTTGCTCAAGATCTCTGCAACCATCCTGGTATACGCCTTGGCTCCCTCCTCATAGGTATCTTCAACCACTTTGATCTGAAAATTGCTTAGGTAATGAATATCCCACTTCCTGAACTGCAACAGGTCTCTTCGATCATACAACCGTATGCACCCATTCTTGAGCTTAATGACTGCACCACAAGTACTCTCATCATAAACCCAGCACTCCATAGAACTGAGCGATCCATCTTGATAACCTTGAACAATGGGAAATTGTTTCACTTGAGTCGTGGGTGGCCACATAACCACCTGCAGAGGTTTATCAGAAGAAGCTTCAAACACATCTGGATGTTCCAGAATAATTGACTCGGCAGTTGGCATCGTTGGAAAACCCTTCTTGACTTGCTCATCCAAAAAGAATTTGAACTGCGAAACTTGAGGATTATTTAATAGATTGATAAAAGGAGCTTGTGATAGCTCCGTAAGATCAATTCTCGTCAATGAACTAAAGGCACGAATGTCTTTATACAGCTCTGAGTTACCACTCTTGCGAATGATAATCCAAAGTCGAAGAGGATCGTGAAATCCCCAATCAGCAACACCCGATCGATCCCCGAAAGTATCTCTGAATCGAACAAGTTCAAGGTCAGTCACAGTGATCAAAGGTCCTCCCTTCGAAGTACCCTGAGTAGCATTTTTCTTGAATAACAACTGCCCCTTTTCAGTATCATCTTCTTGATTTTTCCGTATTATCTCTTGAATATGAGGAGCCATAGGAGGAACAACTGCAATACGTTCAGCAGAGCCAGAAGATTGACCGGTTGGCACATCTACTGGATATGCTTGCACGTGTAGATTTATTCTTTGTTCTTCTACGTTTGTTTTATACTTCTCACCAAAATCATCCTCCAATTTCTTTTTCAATTCAAAGTAGCTCGAAGTTAGCAGATTGAAATGTTCTTGAAGATCAGAAATCTGCTTACTTTTCACTTTCTTATCTCTTTTAACTTCTGCCAGCTGTCCACCAAGATAAGTTCTATCTGACTGAAGCTTAGACACTTGAGTATGAAGTTCAATATTCTGAGCACGAAGTTCAGCTACTTGAATATCAAGTTCAATATTCTTCTGGCTTAGCACAGAGATCTCCTTTTGTAAACTAGCAAGAGATGGATCATCATCTGGAGCACCCCCTTCGTTTATAGAAATGCTCTTTCCTTGAGGACTGGGTGAACGAAGCTGTTCTTCTACCATGTGCAAAGCCAGCCTCTCAGAAGCAGCATCCCTATTGAATCTTGGAACTGGAAAGCCGGGCGGAGCTGAGGTGTCGCCAACATCAAAAACTGAACTAGGTCCAGTTGTGAACATCTTTGTTGCAGAAAGTCGTGTAGTAGCAGTAGCAATTAGCGGTGTAGGAAGACCACTGACCAAACTAGTAATTAGCTCGGATTGTCTTGCGTCAAGTCTTCTCCTCTTTGATTGAGGTTGGTCAGCTTGTAGAGGAATTACACTAACAAATGGTTCAGTTGTAGGAGAAATAGACATGGGAGGGGAACATCCCACAACTATCTCCATTGGAATCGAAGTTGACACCATCTGCTCAGAAGTTGGAGTAAGAGTTTCGCTTGACTTCCTCGTCTCAGTTGTCGGCAAAACAACATCATCGACATTTTGAAAACTTGTGTCAAGAATCTCGTTAGACACAACATTGGCACTACTAGCTAAGGAAGCCGCGATATCATCATTATCAAATCCTGTAAGATCAAGATCTTCAAATGAGTCATGTCTATCATCACCGGTAAACATTTCCCTTTCATCTTGTCTTTCACTCGATTCGTGTTCATGACTAGAAGCACTTTGGTCTTTCGGAGTTGGTGAATCTTCATCATCTTCAGTCACATCTATTACTATGTTTGCTGGAGTCGATCCCTCAGTAGATGTTTTCTCAGAAGAAGTCGGTTCTGACGATTCGTATGACACTGGCGTCTCATCTAATTCTGTAAACTTTCCAAATTTCTCCAATGGATAACGCCCTCGGAAGATGACTTTTCCTCTTCTGTTTTGTTCAATGAGTCCTACAGTGTGTGGACCCAAAGACTTCATATCCAAAGTATCTCCCGCCTTTCTAACCTCTGGAAACTGTATATCGACAAACATTTGAATGAAGCGAGGATATTGGAGAAAAGTATCCCTCATAGAAGCTCGGATGTTTATTACGAATTCTTCTAGGATGAACTTCGAGAAATTGAAATGAATTCCTGCAGCCAAAGACACCAACGCACCAGTTGTGCGTTGAGAAATTTCATCAGCCCCAGATCTTCTACCCGATATGCAACTCACGAACACATGAGCTAGAAATCTCCAATACGGATGGAGCATCTTTTTCAAGGTTGGCGGGTAGGTTCCCTCATAACTCATCCGTCGCAGTATCCTCTGAACATCTTCGATACCAATCTCCGTCGGATAGTTAGGTTGACCGTCAATCAACAACGCCTCTCGAACAAAGCTTTCATTGATCACGATGTCTCGTCCTTGCACCTTCGCCGCAACCGTGAAATTGCCATCATCATCCATTTGCGTCCTCGCCGTCGCCCAAAATTCACGAACAATGTTCTGATATATCACCGGGTTGATTGTTAATGTTGATGCAACACAACATTCACGCAGCCTGTGAATCATTGATCGCATATCAGAATGTATGACCGGTGGATCAGTAAGGACGATTGCCAGATTATGCATTTCCGCAAACTTGAGATTTGCCATTGTCTGCACTCAAATACAGTTGTATGACACCGACACCAAAAATAAAATTTATTTTGACCCAAAAAAATAATGACAATAAAAATATGATCAAAATAATATTTATCTATCAATATTTTATGATTACTGCCCTTCCCCCTTTTTAATAAAAAAACCGTGATTTATTGACAATTTTGTTCTTGGGCCGTAAACTAGAGTTTACGGCCTAAAGATCACTTCGAAAAAACAATAGGCAATTATCACCGAATTTGTTTAAACATTCCAAGGCAGTAACAACTCGAATTCATGGGCCGTAAACTGGGAGTTTACGGCCTATGAATATTTACTCCGAAAATGGCCAAAAACCGACTATTTCCTTTGAGATAACAAATGATAAGTATATATTCGTGAACACAAAGACAAATAGCATCACAATAAAATAAACTTGAATCGAAATCGTCAACTTTTGGAGTTTACGGCCTATGCTTACGACCGTAAACTCCCCGAATCGGTTTTTTTAACTTTTGACACACAATGGAGCGGTGAACTATGAAATAAAATACATATTTGAGATCTATACGATGTTACCTTCACGATGATGTATTTGTTTTTTGGAAAATCGAAATTTTTTTTTTCAGCAATTTGAGAGTGTTTATGAGTTTGCGGCCTGAAACTCGTGAATGAGGAGTTTCCGGCAGTGAACTCCCTCCTTTTTACTTTTCACCTTTCCTTAATTTTTACCTGATAACAACCCAGTATATCCAACTTCCACCAAATTAAAAAAAATCTTTTTGAGGATCAATTTAATTTCGAAAATAAAATAAACCAAAAAAATAAAAATAAAAAAAATAAAACTAACATAAAACTGAGTTAGAACAAAAATAAAATTAAATAAAATTAAAAATTTTAAAAATTAAATTAAAACAAAATTAAAATAAGAAATTGCACACCAAAAAAAATAAAAATAAATTTTAACTTCTTTTGTGATGCTTGGATCAAAGTTATTGGACGGTCTTCTTCCACTTGTCGGTACCCTTATCTTCACATCTTCGTCTGACCGATTGCCAGTATTGTGGTCCACTTAAGCACGAAAGATTTGTGACATTTTTGGACCTTTTACCAATGACATGATTCAGGCATATTCCTAATTGTAAATTTCTGTAATTATGATAACTCCTAAATCTTAAATAAATTCACCTTATGACCATTTAATTGACTACAACCAGGGATATTGTTGTCCACCTAAATCGAGCAGCGAGATCTACAGACAATCTGTATGAGTTCAATTTTAAGTGTACTGGAACGTGTTTCCCGCTTCCTGATATGCCCCAGCCATCAAGAACTTCCAAAGTACTCCTTACACCGGGTGAGCAGACAACCATTCAGAGAGAGAAGAGATACATAATTCTATTGCTAACTACTTTAGAGGGGTTGAGAAGAAGAAGGTTGCATATGCTGTGTACCAGGTCGGATTAGAAGTCGCGCAAAGGAGACAACATATGGCTAACAGATGAGAAGTATTTCACACATATATTTCACACACACATATATATATCCTGCAGAGAAATAGAGTTGCTTATGTTGTGTACCAGGTTGGATTAGAAGTCACGCAAAGGAGACATCATATGGCTAACAGACAGAAAGAAAGAAAACGATTTTCTACAGACCTAATTTATCGGAATTTACCAGTCGCCCCATCCAACCGGAATTAAGGACAGAATCCGCACATCAAGTAAAAGTTAAGCCACGGTTCCAAGTACGGGTTCAATTAATGTGACGAGTAGATTCTCATGTTTATCTCCCTGCTCAACCTATCCGAGCGTCGTGATATCAGATTAAATGGATCTAACTAGGTCAAAGTTTGTCGAGTCCTTAAGTTCATTAGGTTCAACTTTCCTAGTCAAGTCCATTTTAAAATCTTTCGTGCCTACCAGCACATCGAGTACATAGCGTAGACGATTCAACTTAGGTACGTTACGTCGATTTAGGTTGCCCTTTATCACTTGTTAATATTATTTCCCATCACAGTACTTACAACCGAGGTTGTCAACAATAAAATTTAAAATGCTGAACAAAAATGACACTATTTTTGGATTTTTGTAATTTTTGTTGTTTTTGGATTTTATTTCTCCCCCTAAATTTGTGCATGGTTGAGAAAATGAAAATTAAACGAAACAAAACAATGCGCAAATTTAAACAAACCTAACAAAAATTCAAAACATAGACTAATAAAACCAAAAATGAAAGAAAATGAAAATTAAAAAAACTTAATCCTCAAAACGTATCATTTTCAGAAATCCCACAAGCACATCGAAACGAGCTTTGTTAAAAGGCTTTGTGAACAAGTCGGCCACATTGTTATCAGTGTGGACTTGTTCGATTCGAATTAAAGATCGTTCATAACAGTCTCTGATAAAATGAATTTTAATATCGATGTGCTTGGTTTTAGAATGTTGGACTGGGTTCTTAGCAATTTGTATGGCAGCTTCATTATCACAATAGATAGGTGTTTCTAAGTAATTCAAACCGTAGTCCAACAGCTGATGTTGGATCCAGATAACTTGAGAACAGCAAGCTGATGCAGCTACATATTCTGCCTCTGTTGTCGAAGTCGAGACAGTATGTTGCTTCTTGCATTGCCATGAAACTAATCTGTCACCTAGGTGTTGACATCCTCCTGAAGTTGATTTCCTGTCAAGCTCACAACCTCCATAATTACTGTCAGTAAACACATAAAGATCAAATTCAGAATTCTTCGGATACCAAAGACCCAACTTAGGGCATCCTTTGATATACCGAAAAATTCTTTTAACAGCAATAAGATGAGAGAGTTTAGGTTTAGCCTGATAACGTGCGCATTGACAAAATGAAAACATGATATCAGGTCGACTTGCAGTAAGATACATCAGGGATCCGATCATCGATCGATAGAGGGTGTGATCTACGGGTTCGCCTTCTGGATATGGAGTCAGGAGAGGTCGTTCATCCATCGGTGTTGAAGCAGATTTAGCGTCATGAAGTGCGAACTTCTCAAGAATATCCTCCACATACTTGGCCTGATGTAGAAGGATGTCGGTTGAATTCTGTTTAACCTGAAGCCCCAAAAACATGGTCATTTCTCCCAAAGAGCTCATTTCAAATCTTTTCTTCATTACACTTTCGAACTCCTTGCAAAGCTGTTGGCTGGTTGATCCAAAGATTATGTCGTCGACATATATTTGAACGTGTATCTGGTCCTTGTCGACATGTTTTATGAACAATGTTTGATCGATAGTACCACGAGTGTAACCATGGTCGAGCAAATGGTTCGTTAGAGTGGCATACCATGCTCTAGGAGCTTGATGTAGTCCATACAATGCTTTGTCCAACTTGTAAACATGATTAGGAAACTTTGGGTCGACAAACCCTGGAGGTTGATCAACGTAGATTTCTTCCTTCACCTTGCCATACAAGAAGGCAGTCTTGACATCCATTTGAAAAACAATAAAGTTCATATACGAAGCAGACGCTAAGAAGATACGAATAGCCTCCAAGCGAGCTACGGGAGCATAAACCTCAGTGTAGTCAAGACCCTCAACTTGTCGAAACCCACGAACTACCAGTCTAGCTTTGTTTCGTACAATGACCCTTGAATCGTCCTGCTTGTTACGATAGACCCACCGTGTGTCAAGAGACTTTTTGCCCTTTGGTAACTCAACTAACTTCCAAACACCGAGTTTTTCAAATTGATGTAATTCTTTGTGCATTGCATCCACCCAGCTAGGTTCATTTAAAGCCATTTCTACATTCTTGGGCTCAATTTGAGAGATAAAGCAAGAATACAGACATGTATTCACGTCTCCGCTTTGACTTCTAATTTTAACACCACTATCTAGCTGGCCAATAACGTTCTCAATCAGATGATCCCGTTGAACCCTAGAGGGTATTTCTTGGTTGATGTCATTGATAGAGACAGGTAGAGTGTGAATGTTAAGACCTCCTTCATTTGCTTGTTGAGTAGAACCAGATGGTTCTGCAACATACTCATCTGCAATAAGGTCAGGAAAGAGTAATTCCATCAGGGTTGAAGAGACAACGGAAGCATCATTTGGAACGAACTCTTTCTCTAATGATATGAGAGGTCTCGATTCAGCATCAGAAGAATCAGTGTGGTCTGATTGAGGACTGTCATGTTCCAAGAACGGCCTCCCCTGAGAAGTAGCAGAGGACTTTTCCGAAGATGTTGCAGAAGACTCCCCCTCAATTGCAGCAGAAGGCTCCCCCTCAGATGAAGCAGAAGATTCTCCCTTGCGCAAGTCAGAGGACTCCCATTCGGTTGAAGCTTTAGACTTTCCTTTTGATGAATTAGAAGGTTTAGATACAGGCTTGTATACAACTTCTTCGTCTTCATCTTCATAGATACTCTTCCAATGAGAATCAGTTCTAGATACATCATTTGAATACACGTTTAAGGATTTGAAAAGTGACGTGTAATCAAACAACCAGTCCGGACCCACTCTAGCGTCTGTCTCATTCTCTTCCAACCAACGCACGTCATAGGATTCCACAATCTATTTGGTTTTCTTGTTATAGACTCTATAGGCGGTACGTGCAGCATACCCAACAAAATAGCAGTCATCGGCTTTGGCATGGATTGGCATCTAGGTGAAGTAGGGTGCAAGGACAGCCAAATACTCGAAAATGACTGACCGATGGCTTGTGACCATAGTAGATTTCATATGGGGTTTTCATTTGAGCTTTGTTGATGAGCACTCAATTCTGAACATAGCAAGCAATATTTATCGCCTCCGCCCAAAAGAAAACAGGTAGCTTGGAGTCACACAACATTGTTCTTGCAGCGTCTTTGAGTGTTCGGTTTCGCCTTTCAGCGACACCATTTTGTTGAGGTGTATGAGTTGAACTAAATTGACGCAGGATACCCTTTTCAGCACAGAAGTGATTAAGAACAGAATTCTTAAACTCTGTTCCATTGTCGGTACGAAGTTCCTTCACCCTTTGATTGGTCTGATTTTCAACAAGTATGATAAAATTTTTGATCAATTCAGTGACGCCAGCTTTGTTGGATAGAAAGAAATGCTGGATAAGGTGTCTAAGTCCATAACTATTTCAGGTGTGTACTTGACCCGACCCGGCATGGTCCATTTGGGTTGCATGGCACCATGCAATTGGATAGACTAAATGAGAGAAATAACACTTGGAGATTATTAATATATTATAAGTTCTAATATATTAATAATATTATTTGATTAGTTGATCAAAGAATTAATTTGGAATTAATTAAGTGATCAAAGAATAACTAATTAAATATATGGGTTGATTATGTAAATCATCCATATCTTGTATAGTGGGCTAAGAGGCTCCATGGATTATCAAGTTGGGTTCTACCCATAGGATGCTCCATGGATGCTCCATGGGAGTTACAAACCCATGGGTCATGGAAATGAAGAGTCATGACACATTAGGGTTTACATGGTGTAACCCTAGATGTGTCAACACTATATAAGAGTCCCATTCTCCACAAAATTGGCTACACAAGTTAGACAAAAAGAAACAAGAGGGCTTGGCCGATTTTGAGAAGTGTGTATTATCTCAAGAGTCTTTCCAAGAGCATTTGGTGTTGTGTGAAGCATTTGAGGCATCACACTTGGGGTGCCAGGCTCACAAGGTTTCAAGGAACATAAGCAACAACAAGGTAAGTTATTCTATCTATGATTCAAGTTAAAATTGTTCCCCATGTATGCTAGATAGGAATATAACCTTGGAATTCAACTTTGCATGGTAATTAGACAAACATAGATCCAAGGTTATTAGGGTTGCATGTACACTTAGGAAGTGTTAGAATGCTCAAAACCCATCAGTGGTATCAGAGACTAGGCTTGTTTGTTTGTTATTTGTGCTTAAAAGTTGAAGAAAGTCGAAAATTCTGCTGTCTGACTGATGGACTCGGCGAGTCCATGGGGAGGACTCGTCGAGTTCATGTGTATCTTCAACCTACTCGGCGAGTAGGTTTATGCACTCAGCGAGTAGGGTCAACAGAGTACAAAATTTCGACTTGAGTTGTTGGAAATGGATTAGAATCATTACCCTAAAATGTTTTGGTACTTGAAAACTAGTTTTAGAAGGTGTAATGTCTTTTCTAACTCATTTACAACAACTAGTTATCAAAATTACAAAGATTAAATGTGATTTTGATTCTTGAAAGTGTTCATATTCATATTCTTGTTCTTATGATGTTTAGATGATCATAGGAATTATTTGTAACCTATGTGGTAGATTAATTCATGATCATAATGTGTTTTAATGGAGTCCATAACTTGTCCTCAAGTTATGGAAAACCAAAAGTCTCTTGGATTAAAAACCATTAAAAGAACACAAGAGTTAGGAAAAATGAAAAGTCCTCATTTTATTACTCTATTAAACTCATAAGTTACAAGAAATGAAAAGTTTTGAAAGTTTACAAAACTTGCCCTCAAGTTTTGGAACAAGTAAAGTTAAGTTAAAACTTTAGTTCCAACCCCTAGAATTTTAAAAGTTAAAATTCAACCCTTATACTTATATTATTATGATTTAATAATTATATATATATATATATATATATATATATATATATATATATATATATATATATATATATATATATATATGTATAAGAACAAAGTCGTCTTACCGCTAGTACGCCTCATTCACGAAGCCGGTCTATAAGGTGGGTAAAAGGTTGTTGCCTATAAAATGGTGACTTAATGGGTGTCCACTCTCACCCACCGCTTGCTTGATCGGTGGAGGGTCGTTAGCCGAACGGGTAAGACAAGGACTTATTAATTCTCATTCAAAGTATGATGAATATTATAAAGTAACTAAATGTTTTATTAAATTCCCAATCTTAGTTACTTTAGGAAAAATGTGAATAAGGTGCTATTCCATGAAATTACACTTTACACTTTGATTAAGTCGTTGGTGGAGCGTGTGTGGTTAACCGGCACACTAACTTGGACTTAACAAGGTAGGTAAAGGGTGACTTAGGGTTTATTATAGTATCGATGGAGCGTGTGTGGTTAACCGGCACATCGATTGAGTGATAAACTTTAAGGGTACCAAGTGATTTGCATGGTTACTTCACACCTCGTTTTGTGATCCTCGGTATCCCAGTCACAAAACTTGGAGGGCACACTCGAGATTGAAACATGCCTTTGAAAAGTTCATTGAATCTCAAAGAATCTAGGAATTTCTAAGAACCATTCAAAAACCTAATACTAAAATATTGCGGTTTTCGTGGTGGAAATTGGTGAATCGTCATTCACCTACCTTTCAAATATGATATAGCTTAGATTACGGCATACCTCTTCTAAGTTATATTATATTGTGATTGGATCTTAGCCTTAATATTACATTTGGGTGTTTTATTAAGGACTCTCTTATATCTAAACTAATCTTGTCCTTTTTTCTTCAGATGTCTTTCAACAATGCTTCTGGCTCTAATCCTAATGGCTCCTTTACCCTTATGAACTTGTGTGGGAAAGTCACCTTTGATGGATCCAACTTCAATGAGTGGATCAGAAACATTAGGATGATTACCCGCTACGAGGACAAAGAATATGTCCTTGACAAGGAGCTTAAGGAGATTGATGAGTCCACTGCAACTCCTCAGGAGATCGCTGAATTTCGGGCACATGAAAGGGATGCTACGAAAGTGGCTTGCATCATGATGGCCACGATGACAGCGGAACTCCAAAAGTCTTATGAGGATTTCTACCCTTATGAAATGCACCAAGATTTGATGGAAAGATACCATCAAAGTGCACGACAAGAGAGGTATGAAATCATCTGCTCCATGATAACAACCATGATGAAGAACGGGGAATCCGTCATGAGCCACATGCAGAAAATGCAAAGGTATGTGGATCGTTTGCTGAAGCTTAATGTGAACTTCCCGGAGGATCTTGCAATAGATATTATTTTGCATTCCTTACCATCGTGCTATGATCAATTCCGCATGACATATCACATGAACAAGGAAGAAGTCACCCTCAGCAAACTTCTGGGACTTCTCAAGACCGCAGAATCAGGTCTTAAGGGGAAGTCGGTTGCTATCACTCCTACTCAAAACTCTACTCCGGTTTTGGCAATCGGGAAAAGTCGAGGGAGGAAGAGAAAGAGCTCTTCTAAGGGTACCAAGGTTCGGACCCTTGATGACTCTTCTTCAAGTGGAACCAAGAAAGGTTTCATTACTCCTTCTTCTGACCCAAAAGAGGCTGAATGCTTCTATTGCCATGAGAAATCTCATTGGAAGCGGAACTGCCCAAAATACCAGCAAGATGTGAAGGATGGGAAAGTTAAACCCAACCATGCAGGTATTTACACTATCATTTCTAATAACTCACCCCATTCTAATTCTTGGGTCCTTGATACCGGGTGTGGTATTCATATTTGTTGTGACTTGCAGGGACTAAGAAGAAGTGAGGATGTGGAGCAAGGAAGAATAAACTTGATCATGGGGAATGGGAAAGCTTTACCTGTTACCAAGATTGGAGTTTATACTTTATCGCTAAGTAGTGGGTTTAGTTTAGATTTGAATAAATGTTGTTACTCGCCAGGAATGGCAAGAAATATTATTTCCTTTCATGCTTTGTACAAACAAGGGTTTACCTTTTCATTTAATAATGAAGTTGGTTCTATTGATGCTTTCTTTAATAATGTTCTTTATTTTAAAGCATTACCTTGTGATGGTGTGTATGAAGCTGTATCTGTTGTAGATAACTTAGGAAATAATGTTTTGTGTATTGATTCTATGAATAATAATAACTTGGATAAAGCATCTTTATGGCATTGTCGTCTTGGACATATAAGCAAGAAACGCATAGGCCAACTCCAAAAGGATGGAGTCTTGGAGTCATTTGACCTAAAGTCAGATGATAGTTGCGAATCGTGCTTACTTGGAAAAATGACAAAGTCACCCTTCACAGGTTCGTGTGAGAGGGGTGAAGGTTTGTTGGACCTTATACACACGGATGTGTGTGGACCATTCAAACATGCCACAAGGGATGCTAATCGTTATTATTTGACTTTTACTGATGATTATAGTAGATATGGATATGTCTACTTGATCAAGCATAAGTCAGAGACTTTCGAGAGGTTTAAGGAATTTAAACAGGAAGTCGAGAATCAATTGGGCAGGAACATTAAGATGCTTCGATCCGATCGTGGTGGTGAGTATCTTAGTTCAGAGTTCCTCGACTATCTAAGGGAATGTGGGATAGTCTCACAATTGGCACCTCCCAGGACACCACAGTTGAATGGTGTGGCTGAGAGGCGTAATCGAACCTTGTTAGATATGGTTCGTTCCATGATGTGTCGAGCTACGCTACCAATCTCATTCTGGGGGTATGCCTTAGAGACTGCCGCCATATTCTTAATCTAGTCCCTACAAAGAAAGTTGCCAAAACTCCTCACGAGATGTGGACTGGTAAAGTACCTAAACTAGACCACATCAAGATTTGGGGTTGCGAGGCTTTCGTGAGACGCGAGACTCATGATAAGCTCGAACCTCGAAGCGAGAGGTGTATTTTCATCGGTTACCCACAGCGATCCTTTGGTTACCTCTTCTACAGACCTAGTGACAATGTGGTCTTTGTAGCAAGAAGAGGAGTCTTTCGAGAAAGAGAGTTTATAAGCCAAGGAGACAGTGGGAGGCAAATTGATCTTGATGAAATTCAAGAATCAAGCGGTGAAGGAACTTCAAACTCTAGCCCTCAACTTGAGGAGGAAACTCCTGTTGAGCCAATTGACAAATCTGTACCTCTGAGACGTTCCACGAGAGTTAGGAGTGCACCTGAGCATTACTATGGATTCCATATTACTGCAGAAGGTGAGACACTTATTAGTGATGGGACACTAGTAAGTCAAGATGACCCTAACAGCTACGAGGAAGCCATGGCAGGCCCCGAGTCTGCTAAATGGAAAGAGGCTATGGATAGCGAGATACAATCCATGTATGACAATCAAGTTTGGAACTTGGTTGAAAATGTACCAGGTCGTAAGACAGTAGGGTGCAAATGGGTCTTCAAGAAGAAGACCGACATGGATGGTAAAGTACACACTTATAAGGCTAGACTGGTTGCAAAGGGCTTCTCTCAAATTCCTGGAGTGGACTATGATGAGACCTTTTCTCCGGTAGCCAAGATTAAGTCTATTCGGGTTTTGTTAGCCATAGCTGCATTTCATGACTATGAAATATGGCAGATGGATGTCAAAACCGCTTTCCTTAATGGAAAGTTGGCTGAAGATGTTTACATGAGTCAGCTAGAGGGTTTTGTCAGCAACGAGCACCCTAATAGAGTGTGTAAGCTTGAGAAATCCATTTATGGATTGAAGCAAGCACCTCGCAGATGGAATCTTTGCTTTGATGAAAAGGTCAGGGAATTTGGCTTTTCTAGGAGTGAAGATGAATCTTGTATGTATGTCAAGGCTAGTGGGAGTATAGTTAGCTTTTTGGTATTGTATGTGGATGACATACTACTCATAGGAAACGACATTCCAACCCTGCAGGAAGTAAAGTCCTGGCTTGGGAAGTGTTTCGCTATGAAGGACCTTGGTGAAGCTGCCTATATTCTAGGGATAAGGATCTTGAGAGATCGGAGTAAAAGACTAATTGGACTTAGTCAGAGTACCTACTTGGATAAGGTGCTGAAGAGATTCAGCATGCAGGATTCCAAGAAAGGAGAGTTACCCATCCAGAGTAACACCAGATTGAGTAAGACACAAAGCCCTAGCACTGAGGCTGAGATAGCAGAAATGAGTCGAACACCTTACGCTTCGGCTGTAGGATCGATCATGTATGCTATGACGTGTACTCGACCCGATGTAGCTTTTGCCTTGAGCATGGTTAGCAGGTATCAGGCGAACCCTGGCAAGGCACACTGGACTGCGGTAAAGAATATCCTTAAGTACCTACGGAGGACTAAGGACTGGGTTCTTACCCTTGGTGGGAGTGATGACTTGAGAGTTGTAGGGTATAGTGATGCTAGCTTCCAGACTGATAGAGATAATTTCCGCTCTCAGTCGGGCTGGGTCTTTACCCTAAACGGAGGAGCAATTTCTTGGAAGAGTTCCAAGAAAGAGACAGTGGCTGATTCTACTTGTGAATCAGAGTATATTGCAGCTAGCAAGGCAGCAAAGGAGGCGATATGGCTGAAGAACTTCATTGGAGACCTTGGAGTTGTACCAGCTATTAAAGAGCCAATGGAAATTTTCTGTGATAGTGAAAGTGCTGTTGCCTTAGCCAAGGAACCAAGGGATCATGGGAGATCCAGACACATCGACAGAAAATACCATTTCATTAGACATCGGATCGAAGAAGGACACCTCGTGGCAAAGAGGGTATCATCAGATGAGAATCCGGCAGATCCCCTCACAAAGGGACTGACTCAGGTTAAGCATCTTTAGCATGCTCGGAGCATAGGGCTGAAGGATGATATTAGATTTAGTAGTTAGATAATCTCGAAATTTGTAAAGTGTAATTGACATTTGATGATGAATAAAAGGTGTTTTATTTATGAGTAAAGTGTTGCTATCTCTTGTCAATCGTTTACTATATTTCTTTTGCATGTTTTGACTTCCAGAATAATTTTGTTTGGTATAACATATTATTCAAACCTCCACAGTCGGTCATATGTTGGAAGTAGATATGAATCAAGACTGTCATGTTTGGTTGTAGAGGTCTTGGACAAGGCTACAACAATCATGAGTGCTCATAAGTTCTGAGTATTGGACTCAACCCACGCTCACTGGAATCACTTCATGGAATTCTATCTCGAGTGATCGTGAGACGGTAATATCATATAAGTCTTCAAACCTAGAGATATGATTTGTTACTTACAAGTTGGTTATGCATTGACTGTACGAAACCGCATTGGTAACTCGATGTTATAAAACGTACTTTTGTGTATAATTCAATGAGTGGTAGAACAAACATATGAGTCGAAGTTTATCTGTTCCTTCTTGGATTAGAAGCTGATATCTGGGCCCCTCGATGATTTTGTTTTGACCCATGTACCGGGCCC
Organism: Lactuca sativa; assembly: GCF_002870075.4. Classification (NCBI taxonomy): domain Eukaryota; kingdom Viridiplantae; phylum Streptophyta; class Magnoliopsida; order Asterales; family Asteraceae; genus Lactuca; species Lactuca sativa. The sequence continues at coordinate 32,656,995 of NC_056625.2, read as the reverse complement.
GGTCAGAACTAAGTTGATGTGTTCAATTAAGTTCTATGTCAAACAAATCGGAAATCGGGAAACAAATGCTGGACAATAAGCAAGACAATGTTCCATGTATTTGTCCGGCTGATATCTAGAACGGAGGATTATATGATCACTTATCTTAAATGGCGTACCATCATCTTCTCAGTTCCGAGAGACCTTGAAAGAGCTACGATTGCCGGTCGGTTCCTGAAGTACTAGAGATATAGTTATTAGACTTATCCAAGTGGGAGACTGTTGGATAAGGTGTCTAAGTCCATAACTATTTCAGGTGTGTACTTGACCCGACCCGGCATGGTCCATTTGGGTTGCATGGCACCATGCAATTGGATAGACTAAATGAGAGAAATAACACTTGGAGATTATTAATATATTATAAGTTCTAATATATTAATAATATTATTTGATTAGTTGATCAAAGAATTAATTTGGAATTAATTAAGTGATCAAAGAATAACTAATTAAATATATGGGTTGATTATGTAAATCATCCATATCTTGTATAGTGGGCTAAGAGGCTCCATGGATTATCAAGTTGGGTTCTACCCATAGGATGCTCCATGGATGCTCCATGGGAGTTACAAACCCATGGGTCATGGAAATGAAGAGTCATGACACATTAGGGTTTACATGGTGTAACCCTAGATGTGTCAACACTATATAAGAGTCCCATTCTCCACAAAATTGGCTACACAAGTTAGACAAAAAGAAACAAGAGGGCTTGGCCGATTTTGAGAAGTGTGTATTATCTCAAGAGTCTTTCCAAGAGCATTTGGTGTTGTGTGAAGCATTTGAGGCATCACACTTGGGGTGCCAGGCTCACAAGGTTTCAAGGAACATAAGCAACAACAAGGTAAGTTATTCTATCTATGATTCAAGTTAAAATTGTTCCCCATGTATGCTAGATAGGAATATAACCTTGGAATTCAACTTTGCATGGTAATTAGACAAACATAGATCCAAGTTTATTAGGGTTGCATGTACACTTAGGAAGTGTTAGAATGCTCAAAACCCATCAAGAAAACCCACGTGAATCGAGAGAAGTCATCAATCACAACTAAACAGTAAGAACTTCTGTTAATGCTTAGCATGTTCACTGGACCAAATAAATCCATGTGAAGAAGTTGTAGAACCTGACTTATTGAGTTAACTTGCTTCGGAAAATGTGGCTTTTGATGATGCTTTCCTTGAGCACATGACACACATTTCTCAAACGTGATAAAGTCTTTGACAGGCAATCCACGGACCATCTCATTCTTTGCAAGACGATTGAGATTTTTGGCGTTAGCGTGACCTAATCTTCGGTGCCACAACATTGCAGTTTGCTCGGAGATCTTGGAAAACAAAAAAGTAACTTGCTCTGGGAGATTGCTATTCATATTGATAATGTAGGCATTCCCATCCCTTTTTGACTTTACGAGAATCCATTCTTCAGGGATGAAAAAGCCTGGCTTTAAGATCATGCATTCCTTGTCAGTGAAATGCGTAGAATAGCCCTTGTCACAGATCTGCGAGACGCTTAGCAGGCTGTGTTTTAACTCTAGAGCGAAATTCACATTTTCAAAACTCAAAACTCCATTTGATACCGTGCCCTTTTGTGTAATTTTTCCTCCGTCTCTACCCGCAAAAGAGACATACCCCCCATTAAATGATTAAATGTTGTTCAGTTGGGTGATATCTCCCGTCATGTGCCGGGAACAGCCGCTGTCGACGAACCATGGTCTGACGACATTTCCCCGCAACTGCCCCTGCAAAATGTGCGGGTTTAATTAGATTTGGGCACCCAGGTCATGATTTTCCTGGGTGTTCCCGATGCCTTTTCAAATTTATCACTAATAATCTTCTCAGGGTGCGCAGATGATGTATAGGGAGTAGATTTAGGCTTCCATTTATAATTAGGTTTTCTGAAAAATTCAGTCAACTTTGTCATTTTATGTTTAAAAATCTGCTTAAAGCATGTGTTACTTCTACCAGAATTGGTTGAAGATCCACTACTGCTTTGGGATGAGCTTGACCTTGGCGTGGCTATGCTCCTTTTTGACAGACTGCTCGGGACAAGGTGATTAAAAAACCTTTTATGTCTGTGAAAAATATCCCTTTTTCTATTTCTTTCATCTACCCAAACATCATTTCGAGAGCGACTTCTAGAAGAATTTCTATTTAAAGACCTTCCTCTGAACTCGTTCTCCCATCTTGGAAGATTATGACTCACAAACATTCGATTAAGACAATTTCTAGCAATATGACCCCTAGTACCACAATTAAAACAAATCTGCTTGTTATTTTTAGAACTTGTGCTGCATTTATCAGTTTGTTTTCCCTACAAACACCCTTGCTTGTCTCACAGAAACATGCAACATTATTAGGTGGTGAGGCAAGTGAGGGTGCTATACTTATTGAGGGTTGTGAAACTAGAGGTGTCTCAACATTTTTATCACAAACATTCAAATTGTCAACCAAATTGTTCAAAAATTTATCAGACATATTAGAAACACTCAAAACTGTATCAGAGGTAGCAGCTACTGTATCAGAATAATTAAAAACACCACAAGAGATATTGTCACCTTAAACATTCGAAAAAGAATTGTCTTTATTTAAAATGAAAGCTTCAGGTTTGGACTCGATTTTATTTTCAGAAACACATCCTTCAACTTTGTGCTTTGACTGGTTCAAGGATTGATCTGCAGGAGAAGTAGAAATGTTAGTACTTTCAACATTAATAAATCCTCCTGAAACAAAACCGGAGGGCTTGCCATAAATCATAAATGATTCATTGGCAATTTTTTCTTTGGACAAAGGCTTGGACACATATGAATGATTGAAAGGGGGGGTACATGATTATACCCTAGACCTTTTGATTGATTCCTTTTAAACTGCATACTTTGGTCTATCATATTTGCAACCACCTCACTTGAGAAATCATATTTTCTAACATCAAGTTTGGCGGCCTCAAATTTTCCTTTCAACGATTCAACTTCAGCTACTAGCTCAGCATTTTGTTTGACTACATAATCATAGTTTTCACATTTGTTGCTGTAGTCTTCTTGGAGTCTCCTAAAGTCTTTAATTTTTTATTCTAGTTGAGCTTTAAGTGGTTTTTGCCCTTTTCGAAGTTGGTACCCTTCATATCTAAGGTCTTCTACGTCTCTTATTAATTTGTCATTGAGTTCATGAAGAATCCTAAGATTTTCTACTTCATTGCCTAATGTCTCAATTTTATCATGTAAAGTTTTCACATAATCTATACAAGCCTTGGACGAATTAGGTTCATGGGAAGAGGATACCATCAAACCAAATTGTAGCTTCATCATACTGTCTTCAGCTACTACAGTCCCTGCTGGAGTGTCGTCCCTTACTTGTGCTAGATGAGCATTTTCTGGTCCAGACAAATTTAGAGCTTGTATTTGATCATCCCAGTCAAAATATTGTGCAACCATAGCCTTTTCATTGTTTGCTTGACTACTGCTTCAGTTGTTCCCAACTGCAACCATTGTTCTGTCATTATTAACCCTTCTATCGGGGAGTGGGCAATCACGAGCAAAATGCCCTGGCTCGTGGCAATTGAAACATCGAAGCTTTCCTTTGTTGAATCCAACCTTCTTGTCAGCGCTCATTCCCCAATTGTTCTTCCCTGTCTTTTTGGCAAACTGTTTTGCCCTAAATACAGCCATGGCAATTTGCCATGTGATGTCCATTTCCTCAACGTCCTCCGGATGGATTTGATCAAGATCTGTAAATGACAATTGAGGTGGAAGTTCCCCAGCTACAAGAGCATTGTAGTAATTCACAAGCCCTGCTGCAAAGACAAGGTTTTCATCACCCTCGTTTCCCTTTGAAGAGGAAGCCACATTTGAGGATGAAGCAGTTTGGGTAGACATGAGAGGCTGGCTTTGTGGGTAGGGAATGACCGGTGCAGAGGAAGATGAACCTGCAGGATTATAAGAGAAAGAAGAAAGAGCATTATTAGTTGAAATGCCAAGATTGGCAGCTGAGTAGGAGTTCGCATGATTGATCTCTCGCTGCTTGTCATCAATATCACACGCTTTGATGACAACCATCACTTCAGCTAGAGAAAGGCGATTGAGATCCTTAGTCTTCTTAATCACATCTACATTCATGTCCCAGGATTTTGGGAGAACATTTAGTAGCTTCTTATTAATTTTTGACTTTGTATAGAAGATCCCTGCTACAGTCATCTCTGTGTTGAGAGTTGTAAATCGTTGCAGTTGAGCTTCGAGAGTCTCTCCGGGAACATAATTAAACATATTGAAGCGTTGCCTCAGCATATCTTGGCGACTTTCTCGCATGTCTTCATTTCCCTCATATACTTCAATAAGGGCTTCCCATAGAGCTTTAGCAGAAGTATACTCTCTGAATCCTTGAGCAATGTCTGGAGATAAAGCCATAGTCAAAATGGCCAATGCCTTTTCTTGTTCTTCTACACTCTCAAAGTCTTCATCAGTGTAGTTTTCGATTTTCTTGTCGACCATCTGCCCCCCCCCCCCAACTGTAGTGGTGATTCTGATTGGATCCTTTAAAACACATTTCCAAATCTTGAAGTCCTTCATCTTTATATATTTCTCAATTCTATATTTTCACTCGGGGAAACCATCAGCGGACATAAGTCTTGGAATGCGCGTGGTTGTTCCCATCACAGCATCAAGTTCTTGGTATTGAGTTGAATTTTGTGTTTCCATTTTTATTAAAAAAATTCTATCTGTAATAAATATAGGCCGTAAACTGGAAGACAAATTCTGGCCGTAAACACTAGTTTACAGTCAAGAGAAAATTTTATTTTTAATTCAGGAATTAATTTTAATTAATATGTAGCAATTGACTTAGCCGTAAACCTTAAGGCCGTAAACTCGAGTTTACGGTCCAAAGATACCTTTTGATTTAAACTCCGAAAAATTGATGGTGTGATTATCATTTAACAGAAAATCGATTTTTAGTGAATAGCGAGTTTACGGTCAATGAAAGTTAAATATAAAAGTTCGATTTTATTTTTAAAAACAACTCAATTAAAAGCCATAATTAAAATTTGATCTTGAGGGCTCGAATGATGTGAAAAATAATTGTTTTCGAAGGATGAACTTGTGGCTGTGAAGAGGAGTTTACGGCCGTAAGCTCAGGCCGTAAACTTCGAAAACCTTTGAATTTGACCGGAAAGAAACCCTCTTTGTTGCTGTGAATATCGATTTAGTTGAAAACGCAGCTGTTGAACGTCTTTGACACTGGTTTCGCTCCGATACCAATTGTAAAGTCCCGAAAAACAGATCTACCAATGATCAAAGAGAATCACAGATGCAAACACGAATTAATAAGCAAATATAGAACAAAAACCAAGCTTGCATATGCTTCAAAGCTATAAAACGTCTGATACAACTTGGGAGAATACGAAAGTATCAACAACAAACAAAGTCTGACACAACGCCCTATTTAAAGACTCGACTTACAACCGTAAGGAGTTTACGGCCGTAAACACATCTTGACCGTAAACTCATGACAAAAGACAATCTTTCTATACATCCACTACTACCAACTACTATGCCTAGACCAAACCACTATACAGGTTCTTTCAGAGAGTGAGAGTGAGAGAGTAAGTAGAATCTCCTAACTATTCCTATAATAGTTACTAGTGTTCTAGAAATATGAATAATAGAAGGATGCCTTTGCTACCCAAAGGAGATGGACTGGATGAGAGAACTTTTATGACCATACATGTATACATGATATATAACTAATATTTAAACGACCTTCAGACGGATAACCGATACCCTAGAGCCACATCCAAACAAGGAAAAGGAGGTAGGGCAAGCTAGCCTTCCTAAGTCCTTTAAATATTACTTATATAACTATACATAAACGGGCATGCATTTTATAATATAAAAGCATAAAAGAAATTTTGGTAAAAACCTTTGGAAAACTTATGAATAAGAATTTATAATTTGATGTCCTTTTATAAAACAAGCTTTGAAAACCTTTGGAAAATCGTTAATAATCTAAAAAGGGACATTCATACTTTAACGAGACTCGGAAACATGATTTGAAAACCTTTAGTTGGATAAAGCAGTTCAACATGCAAAAATCTATTTTGCTATACAGTTATTAATCACATGTGATTGATCTAATAACTGTATAGTTCAACTTGTATCCCCCCCTAAAAGCAGTTAAAATCATTTAAAAGGTTAATTTAGGGGTATGAACTCACCTGACATGGGTGATTCGGATGGACGGACGATATAGGATGCTATGTGTCAATAGAGGACTTGAACACACACTCGGATCCTATTTAACAAGTAATGATACATTTAAGTATCCAATTAGTCATTAAATAACTAATTAAGCAAGTAAGGATGTCCTAATACATGAAAACACTTTGATGCAAGTGTTAGGAGTACCAATGGTTGCATATGAAGAGTGTATGGACTCACATTGGAGTTTACTCTTCAAATGATGGCCCTTAGGGGTGTTCACGGTTTCTGGACCATAAACCCCATGAGTTTACGACTTTAAACTCATGGTAGTGGTGCCATGGGGTGTTTAAAGGTCTTATCTCACTCAAGGAATTATACTAGACTCGAATCAAGGGCTATGGAAGTGACTAGGGCTCAAAATGGACACTTTATGGAGTTTACGGTCCTTGGACCACTCCCTTGAGTGTTTACAGTCGTAAACACATGGGTTTACGGTCGTAAACCCATGTTTGTCCATTTCTCTTGTGTTTTGGTGGTTCTAACTCATGCATGCAAGGTTCTAGTCACTTATACGAGCATAGGAAGGTGTTAAGGGCACTTAAACACCCTTTGGAGGTGTTTACGGTTTTGGGAGGCCTCCCCAAATCGTAAACCCATATGAACATGGGGAAATGATGATTTTCGAGTGTAAACAAGATCATACTAAGCACACAAGAAGTTAGGGCAAGTGTACTTACGTTCTAGGAGCTTGAATGATCGATTTTGGCCAAGAACACTAGATTAAGTGTTACATGAACGAATATAGGCAAGAAACACTTACGTTTTGGCGGATTTGACGGAAAAGAATTATGATACTTGAGAGGATTTCTTGAGTGTTCTTGAAGTGGAAGTTGGAAAAATGAGAGAAAATGACTAAGTGTCATATTTATACTCTCGGGGGTTTGCAGTCGTAAACTCCAAGTTTTCTCCCGTAAACTCCAAATTTTTGGAGTTTCGCGACTTCGACTTACATTAAACACGGTAATTCTAAATTTTTACTTCCTTATTTTTGGTTCGCTTGACGAATATTATTTAAAATATTCCAACGGGATTAAATCCGGCTAAAAATGTTTTGAAATAAATTTGGCTAATTTTTGGATTGCTTAATTGCGGAGTTTATACAAATAAAAAATTCGAGTTGTCACATTCTAGAGCCCAATTCATCAACTATCAATAAATTACCAAACAACCCCTACACTTTTAAATAATACAACTAATCGCAAAATTAATTCTAATTAATTACTGATTAACTATTAATTAAATAATATGGTTTCTAATTAGCATATTATTTTCATAATACATTAATAAATCATTTATTTAAATTTATTAATCAAATAATAAACTCAACCTCTCTCTCCAAAAGGCGTCATGTCTAGTTGCTAGTTTTGAGGGCAACCCAAAAGGATTGTGTTACTATTAATTTAAATATATACCAATTATAGTTATGGGCTTAGAAACCTAATACAACACTACCCGCATGGTCTTTCCTTGCAATGCCATAGGTTACCCTTATGGTTTTACAAGAAAGTGTCATGGGCTACCCTCATGGTCATTCCTTACAATTCCATGGGCTACCCCTATGATCTTACAAGCAATTACTATGGGCTACCCCCATGGTCTTTCCCTACAACGCATAAAGTCATATATAGTCAGCAATCAGATAGATAGTGAAATAGATGATCCACCCGAGAGCAAACAATCAAACAAGAACTTCTCAATCAGACATTAAACCAAGAGTTCTTAGGCTATCCAACTTAGACTACATAGAACACAAGCTTTGACTACCACATAACCATATAGCATAAACACGTATCATAAGCTAACATAGTATATTCCCCCCCAAATATGAAAACTGTAAATAAGAGGCTGTAGAAACTCACCATTGAAGAGTGAGTTCGATTTGACTAGAGTTGGTTCATTCGTGTGAAGCTTCGCGTGAGAAACCAAAATCAACACCTTCTTGATCTAAAACAAATATCAAAACTAATTTTGTAATATTTTAAATTAAAGGGACTTGTTTTGAAATGTTTTACATTTTAAAAAGAGGCTGTTTTGTAATATAACTAACTCAACGACTATTTTTGTGATAAATTATATCCAAAATGGACCATTTTTGTAATGCCTAAATCAATAAGGACCTAGTTTGTAAAGATTTCTATCAAGGGACTGATTTTAATTTAAAACTACAATTGAAGAGAGTGGTTTTGCCATATTCACCAGATGTACAAAGGGGGATAAGGTCTTCGTCGTCAATTGATCGGGAAAGGAAAAGGATCTAACGGTTTTCGTCGACCACAATGGCGTCAAGGATGCTTCGACGACTTTTTTTTTTCTATTCTGATCGACAACAACACATAAAGGAGGAGGAAGGAATTCGATCCCCTGCCTTCATTTGATCGATAAGAGGAACATGATTGGAAGCAGCAACACGGGTGGATCGATGGTCTGGTGGTGGTTGTTCCATCGTGAAACAGAAAGGAGGAAAGGGGGAAGCCGATCTCCGATGACCCTTGTGGTTTAATCTTCACTGTCGGCAGCCACGAATCAAGAGAGAAAGTAGTTGAAATGGGGTGGTTGGGAAATGGTTGAAGGAAGAAGCACTGTTTGGCAGGTCGAGGAAAGAAGGCGAAAGCAACAGGTGGATGATGTCGCCGACAGTAGTGGTGAGAGAGGCTGCTCCGATAGCTCCTCATCGTTCGATCCGCCAGAAAACGCGAGGGAAAGGGTTTGCTTGGCTGATGTTGCTCGGAAATCGTCATCAAGGTATTTTGGGTGGTGTATTACGACAGGAAAAAGGGGGTTGCTGGCCCTTTGGTGGTCAGAAAACTTCGTTTCTGGTGGGTGTCTTCTTCCACCGTGAGAGAGAAAGAGATGAGAGGTTTAGAGATAGTGGTAGTGAGGGAAGATGAAGGTGGCTTCACTTTAATTTTCTACTGCATTTTGAAAGTCAGATTGACTTTTAGAAGATATTTTTTTTGTATAATCAAATGCAGTGAAATTCCGTGATGTAAATCTCGTTTCTCGACTCTCATGTTAATAAATCCCGATATGTATTTTTTTTTTGAAATTGCATGCATATAGTTCCATTCGTGGTGGTTCCAAAAATGCACATATAAATCAATTTCAATATATCAAACTCTGGGAAAAAGCGGTTAAACTTCCGCGATTAATTGGATCTGATTCGACAGATTTTACGAATATGACTTTGGTTGAGATTAAAAATGTCATAAAAATGAAATAAAATAATAGAACACAGTCTTAGTTCAAAAACGTGCTCAAAAGTGATTTACGAGGTTCATATCTATTCCAAACTAAGCAGTGTACAATTCGTTTCAAGAAAATAAGATAAATATTGATTTTATAACTTAAAATGGACATAACTTCTTCATACGATCTTTGTTTTGGACGTTCGTAATATCCACATAATTATGAGAACATGGTTTATTCAAATTGATCACAAATTAGTCCTAGATATACTTTATGCAAAAATTTATTTTTAACGTCACAAATAGAAATAAGTTTTGGTGATTTTCGATTCGGTCCTTAACGATAAATGGTTGGTTGAGTAGTTTGTGACGTTTTAAAGGTAATAATGAGTATAATAATTTTAATATACATTATAAAAATAAAAATTACACATATTTGGTCCTTAATACATAGTGGTTCACGGTGGTTTAACCGATGAACTCTGACCATTTTTTTGTCAACTGTTACATAGTGGATAAATTTTCCTACTTTATTCATTTAGGACTTCACTAATATGACCAAAACTTATACATGGGACCAAGAACTCTCAAACTAAGACCTTTTTCTTACTTAACAAAAGTCCATGACCATAAGAATGTCATACTAAGCTATGGAGTTCCTCAAACTCCAGGAACATCTGTTCCTAAGAGTGGGACCAAAACCAACCAATAATGACCAAAAACATGAATCTCAAAAGAACAATGTTGATATGCAAGCCTTTTTCCTCGAAAGGTCCAGAAACTTGAAGAAGATGATGGATATAATCTTACCCTTTTCTACCTTGCACCATGAAGGAGTTTAACGCTATTTTTCTACCAGAGTACACCCAAAAATTCTCTTTTTTGCTAATCTTGGTGTACACTGACACTCATGCATACAAGAAGTTATCATAATGATCGTACTGGCCACAAGTACAAGATCAAGCCAGGCGTCACAAATAATCTACCTACAAAATAGATCATCATAAAACCGTAAGTCTTACAGCTTAGTGAATAAAAACTACAATAACATAAACACGTAGATCATATAAATTAAATAAATCATATATATACAAAATGGCTCATTATTTCAGATATGTAACAATTGAATTTATATCAATAAGTGGTATTTTCATAACCAACTTCTCTGTAATGATCTATCACTCACTCATAATGTATTTTTCAATCATTTATCTCATCTAGGTTCTATCTTACTTATAATCAATCTCTCATTCGTGATCAATATCTCCATCATAAGTAATCTATCAAATATGTTATATCTCTCAATCATAATCTAATTATCAATCAAATATCAATCTATCAAAATATCTCATATAATAATATACTTCTCAATTTTCATCAATATCTTATTTGACAATCAATCACATATATCAAAATATATTTCGCATAATGGATACACAAATATCCCAACAAATGATGTTAGAGTAGTCTTACTCACCTGGTCAGTCATCAGACTAATTCCAGTTCTGACTTCAATCCTTCAATGCTTATCAATCGTCGCATGGTAACAACTTAATGAATCTCGTAACTTGGCCCCATACTACCCTTGAAATGGTAATGAATATCGTAACTCAGCCTCGTATTACCCATGTAATGGTATATCTCATTTATTATATTCTCTTGAGAACAACTCTCGAGAAACATCTCTGATTGAACATGCCAAAATCCCTCAAAATGACACCGAGCTCACGTATTTATAACTTGGGGTGTGCCATGTCGTGGCCACATATGTACCACATTGTGTTGACAAAGTAAACCCTGATATTTCCATGTGTTGCACTCTCTCGCCATATGTATCGGTGACTCACCTCATGCCACGCGGTGATGAACCTATTACAACATCGTGAGGATCAGTTTGCCATGTGTCACACTCTAGCTGACACATGTCTTAGTGAATCACTCATTGCCATGGCGTGTCAAGTAGACCACCATGTTGTGGTGGTTAAAAGTTGAATGTTAACTTGACTTTCATTGAATTTCTCGAAATAACAACATACTTTCATCTCAATCTTCAAACGAGTATAACTTTCTCATACAAACTCTATTTTCAACAATTTTTGTATCCACACGATCATCTTGAAAGATATATTATTTTCTCAACTTTATTTTGCTAAATTGAAATTTCTCAATTTAAACCAACTCTATGCTTTATTTCATCTACTCATATAATTCACATGTTTTGAAATAATACTTGTTATGAAAAAACATGTGTTACAAAGTTCCTTTCTTCTTACGCTTCACGAATTCAATAAGAACAACCTCAAACTCAAGCAAACAAGCTCTTAATATTCCATGGAGGTTACAGTTTCAAAATGGATAGGTGGATGATGAAGGAGATGCCCTAAAACCAAGAGTTAAAGCCTTTAAATATGGAAGAAATCCTAAAAATCATGGGCTTGGCCTGCAACAGCTGCCACACCGTGGTCATCACCTTATCACGTCGTGGCAAACAAGCCAAAAACATTTCCATTATATTGTCATGCCACGCTGTGATCATTAACCCACCACATCATGGCACGTGGTTTTCACTAAAAACTATAACTTTGACCTATTTAAGTCTTTAATGGATCCATTCTGGAAAATGGGCATTAAAACTTTCCGTCGCTTAAATTAGATTTTGTCATTGAAATTTGTTGTTAAAAGTTACTCTTAAAACACCCTTAGAACACCTTGTGGGTTTTCCAATCCCGCTCCCTTCAACCTAAGTTGACGCTACTGTGAATGCCCGCACTTATGACTATAGTCACAAGGATATCCAAACCCAAGTGTATAAGCCAAACCCGAGTGGAAACTGTCAATGGTCGAAATCATATTCAATGTAAAATTGAGACAACACCTTAAGCAAATGACCACCTTCATATAATAACATCAATACGTCACCATTAAACCACAACGATAAGAACCAACTTCCTTGCCCATATATTGAGAATTACAAAGTCGTAACTGACTCCCAGGTAGACAGAGCCACCTCATACGTCACATATGCTAAGCAACAACTCATAAATCTGATCCGACTAATACCTCCCCATCCTCGCACTGTGTTACCGATAGTTGGAGAACAGACTCCATGACTAACCGTCGGTGTCGAGAAACTCATACTCGATACAAAGATCCCTAACAAAAAAGAACAAACTAACTTATACATCAATCCTGCTGATCGGAAATTCACAAATTATGTAACATTCAATTTCAAGTACTTCTTTTTTGGTTCTTTAAGTTTGAAAAATTATGCGAAAATGGTCCCTCGTACTCTGGGCGTATGTTTAAGCACGCTTAGCGTACATGCACGTTTTGGAGTCGGGGAGCTTAACCATGTACGTTGAGCGTACGTGGTGTATGCAGGGCGTACGACAACCAAGACCAAACCCTAATTTTTAGGGATTAAGCCCTATTTAAACATCGTTATAGCCTTTGGACCTTTATTCTCATCAGCCTCCATTGTTCATCACGTCCCATTGAAACCCTAATTCATCCTTTGAGTGTTTTTGAGCATTGGAAGTAATTTTATGGCATTTTTGTGTGTATTCAAGAAGAAGGAACTTGGAGGCCAAACATTTGTTGAGCTTGAGCTTTTAGATCCAGAGTCTTCATCAATCTTGGGAGCTAGATAAGGTATAAAGTTCTTACCTTGATGATTCATTATGGTAGTTTGAGTTTAGGGTTGTTTGTGAGCTTTATTTGGTCCCATGGGTTCTCCTTGTGAGTTTGAGAAACTCCAGGAGTTAGATATGTTAGATCTTAGTCTCTTTGTTGCTCAAGATGCATAAAAATGCCATCTTGATGGTTGTTATGAGTCCATGCATGAATTTGAGTCCTTAATATGATCATTGATGGAAAAAATGGATGTTGGGTTCCATTAAGGTTGAATGTATTAAGCACTAAATGAATTAAGGTGGCAAGCAGCTCAGTATGTTGAGCGTACCAAAGAGGTACGCAACGCGTACCACCAAGCAGTTGTGTACGTCGAGCGTACGCCTCGTTGTGGCTCTTCGTGGGCTTTTGTACTTCGATTAGGCTTTAGAAATTTGGGCCTTAGCAAGGTTTTGGGCCTTAGACTGTTGAAGCATTAGTGGGCCTCATAATTTTATTAATGGACCTTAAGTCGCATGAGTTGGGCCTTTATGGGCCTTGGGGTTATCGAAAATTCAAAAAAAGAAGAGAATCAAGGAGACTGTATCAGAATTTTCTGAGCAAGGAGAAGAAATTTTCACACGGAATTGAAGGATTGAAACTGTAGAAATTGTTAGTTAGGCAGTATTTTCTAAGAACTGTCGTATTTAAGGAATTAAAAGTCTGAAACTATACAAATGTCATGGCACCAAGTCAATGCACCTTGCAAGGCACGATTATCGCTGAATGTCTCGCCGAGGGCCAAGTTAACTTGTTTAACTTGAAAAAATGTGTTGAGATCTTTGATCTAGGATATACAGGGGCTAACATCAAAAAGGCCATTAGTAGTTCTCTGATACTCAACAAATCGCAGTACGTTCCTCCGTGTTCACACAGATACTGCGAGTAGTCTCCTTCTAAGCCAAGGCTGGGTCCTTGTATAACTGTGGTGAGGAGGATTTTTATGACTCGGTGATCCACATGGTTTTTTTAGTCCTGGTTACTTTTCAAGGTGCAACGGTGATCATTAAAGAACTTTCATTCGAAGGAACTGGAAGTGAAGATTATTTTTCAACATTCAATCTTTCAACCCCAGAAACAAGGTGAAACTGTTCTTTAAGTTATGTGATAGATTGCATTGAAGTCTCCTCAATCAATTTGCTGCTATCTATGAACTTGCTGAAGTGATCCAGAAGAATTGATCTCTCTGTAATTATTTTCTCTGAAGTATTTCACAGCTGAAAGTGCTGATTTTCAAGAACCTTTACAAGAAGCCTCTACACCCAATGTGCATTCAAGTTAAAATCTTTGAAGAAAGTCCAACCGTTCAAGATAAAGTCATTCATGTTGAAATTCATATGCTTATCTTGAGTTTGTGAAGAAATTGAAGATAAAAGCTCAAGTTAAGAATGAAGAGAAGATTGAAAAGAAAAGAAAACTATAAACCAAGGGGGAGATTGTTAGGTCATAAATTGTGGTTTATACTTTGCTTTTCATAAGCTATTAGAGTTCTCAATCTAGGACCGAAAACACCATGTTTTGGTGTTGTTTGGACCGAATTCACATGTGATTTTGGTTAGGCTTAATGTTGTCTTGTTTGGGTTTTGGGTTGGGCCTTTGTTATTAGGTCTAGGTATATATAGTGTTATTTTAGCCTTGCAAAGGGTGAAAGATGTTTTTGTGTGACTCCATAAGCCAAGAACACGTTCTAGAGAGAAACAGAGAAAAAACCAAGTGTAATCTGAATCTTATGTACCAGAATATCATCAATATAGTGTGTATCGAAGATTCATCTTGTGTTCTTATTCTATATCATGTTTTGCATTAATCACTAGATTGGGATTCTGCACTAATTCTAGTGAATCCGATTGGTACGTCACGATTTGGGGTTTTACAATTATTTTGTTATTGGGCCAAGTTTGGGTAGGCCCATTATGGGAAGGGTAAAATTGAATTTTATCATAGGAGTTTGGGTTTGGGATTTAGACCCACTAATATGGTTTATAACCTAATTTTGATTAGGGTTATTTGTTTGTGTTAGTTTGGGATCTTTCAGTTCTGTAACCGAGCATCTAGTTATTTATCAGCGGACTGAGGTGAGTTCTCTCACTGTATTAATAGGTCAAAGGCACCAATGTCGGCCCATTAATTGTGATATAGGATGCTAGTTATATTTGTGATATGTGTATGAAAGACCAGGATTTAGCCCCTGACAATTGTATGAAAGACCAGGATGTGGCCCATGACATTTGTTTGAAAGACCAGGGTCTGGACGCTGATATCTGTTTGAAAGACTAGCGTCTGGTCCTTGACACCTATATGGAAGACCGAGATTTGGCCATCGGCAGGAAATTACTTGTAAGACTATGATTTGGCCCATAACACTAACTTATTTATGTTTGGTATGTGTTACTTGGGGAAACTTACTAAGCTTTTGCTTATAGTTTATATTTATGGTTTCAGGTACTTCCGGTACTAAAGGGAAGAGCCCGGTGTGATGACATGACATTCTCCCCTTACTATTTTTCGCACTTTTGATATTGTTACTCTGATTATTTGACATTGTTATTATATGATGGTTTTTGGAACAATTTAATAATTGTAACTCTTGTTTAAAAATGAAAAATTTTATCATGGTTTTTGGGCTGTTACAAATTCGATCTGTCCAAGATCTTCCCGGCCTTACATCGTCCCACAAATAAACTGAGATACATAATCCATGGCCGTCTGTCGTCGTTGACAATCTCTCATACTGACGGAAAAGCGAACCCTTGAACAAGAACCAAACTAACATATCATCAACGTCGCTTTAACAACCCTTACCCCTAATAAAGGGCCGACAAACAACCAAACAAAGAGAGGTCTACTTCAAACCAATTGAAATGCTATGGGTCACCCATATTCTTACAATCACTCATGTTGCTATAGCCCAACTACAATCTTTCCTACCATGATCCGACCAAGGTCTTCCATATGTGAATGATATGATCTAACCATAGTGTTACAAACACTTTTATTGTTGCAGCCTACATGCAGTCTCTCCTGCCATGATCCAACCTAGTTTTCCATATGTAATTGCTATGATCCAACCATAGTCTCACAGTCACTTCCGACCTATTTCAACCAAACGAATGCTATAAGCCAAATCGTAGTATTACAACACTCATGTTAATGTTATAGGCCCGATTTCACCTTAACAAGGAAAAAGAAAGAAAATCTATAGAAATAAGAAGAAAGTAAAAACAATTAGTGTTCTTGAGTTTTATTAATGGAAGAAAATAAAAAAAATAGCTACTCAGTGCCGATTCAAACCGATTTGATGCCTTGGACAAAATAAAAAAAATGAAGCTCTTAATAGTAAACTTTTTTCCGTTGCATGCGATGATTTAATATCAAACATTTTTTTATAATAATATTAGTACATGCATAAATAATGGACCCTATAAATCTGGAGCCTTTGTAACATCATTCATGTTGACCCATACGGCCTTGTTTCTACTTTCCTTCAAATTTGAAAAAAGAAATAAACAAAATATTCAATTTCTTTTAACTTCTTTCCTTTCCAACCTCGGAACACGATTTTTTTTTGCTAGGTGAAAGCAAGGGCATAAAGTGTTAAATATAACTAAATGAAGGGTTAAAATTGTCAAGCAGGAAAATTAAATCTTATGATCTTATCGGCGGACTTAGATTTTGAAATTTATGAAATCCAAATTATATCCATAGCATATCCGAGTGTTCACACGTGTGTCCATTACTGGCTTCCCAAAATAGCATTTACTACCAGTTTTAGTACTTCTTTTTAGATTATTTAAAAATTAAAATAAAAAAACATCAAATATATTTCTATATTTCTAGTTCGTATTAAAAAAAATCATTTTAATAATTAATGCCTTCACAGTTATATCATATCAAATATATTCTATTTCAGTAATAAAATTAGATTTCATATACTATTAATGACGGTTATTTATATTCTTTGGCAGTTTGTATTAATTGCCTATCCATTTAATTACTTCAACTAAACTTAGGTGTAATATGATAATTTTTTTTCCGAAGAAATCGAATAATATTTTGACAATATAATTTAGAAAATAATAAATAATAATATTTATTTTGGCAAAATTCTAAAAGATATGAAAATTGCACTTTTGCTATGTAATCCAAACACTAATTAAGCACCAATACGATTTTTCATATCACGAAACATGTATTAAACATCTATTTTAAGACTTATTAATAAAAATAAAAAAACCACCTGTACCGCGCAACATATACGCAACACTTGATCTTTCGTATTTGTTTGTTTTTTTATAAAACTTTTGATTTAAAAACTGATGTGTGTGTGTTACGTGACACAACACTGATTTCTCCTCTTCAAACCACTTTCCACCATATTTTAGGTTATAATATTATTCAACATAGATTTGTTTTTTTCTCAACATGTTTATTATTCTAATAATATTATAAAAGATATTATAAACAATTTAAGTATATTTTACATAATTTCAAAACCATTTGGTAAATTTCATATATATATATATATATATATATATATATATATATATATATATATATTACATTGTCTATAACTAAATATTAATTATAAAGTTTAATCATTAAAATTATCAAATTTATTCAAGTTAATCGGAAAAATAACCATTGTCGTCGAAAATTTAACAGAATGAACATCTTGTTCGTTAAATTAACAATTTTATTTATTATTATTTAGCAAATATTATATTTAATTATTTTATATAAACGTTTTTAAAAATCATATCATCACAATGATCTTTATATTTTATATGTATTTGACTAAACTAAATAATTTTTTGATTTAGAATTATTTTTAATTATCATATGGTTAATTTCAGTTTATTGCAACAAGCTACAGACGTTAAAAAACAAACAAACTTCTTATTATAAACTACAACCGTTTGGTCCATCTCTTCTGTTATAGATGGTTGCATATGTGATATTTCAGCCATTTTTGTTTAAAAAAACAAATAACACCTAAGATTTGAAGATCTTTTAGGCCTTATTTATTCTCTACGCCCATGCGGAAGAGTTTGATCATAATGTTTACAAAAATAATTTAAATACTTGTTTATAGATATCTAATTATTTTTTTTGGTTTTAAGTTACGGTATTACATGTTTTATCTTGTGAAGTTGACTTGAAACAAAGTAACCAATAAAAATGTGGTTTGACTTGGAAGAAACTATCTATATTTTCTAAACCATTATTTTAACGGTTTTTGGCCTGACGATGATTCTTTCAATTGAGAGGTTATGGTTCAAATCTCATTAAAGATATATGTGGTAATTTAAGAATAATTTAGTTTGATGTTCAAAAAAAATAATAATTAAAATATTATAATATTTTTTAAAAATCATTTATTAAAGATCATTTATTACAAGCTATAACTACAAAATAAACATTCAACCGTAAAAACAAAAAATTGCAGAAAAGGACCTCGTCTTTTTTTACCTATAAATAAATCTTGTGTAGAGCCTAGTACGCACACTTGTTCCTTTTAGAATTCCTCAATTCTCCTCCCTGTCCACAAATGTTCACAAAAACAAGCCCTAATTTCCCTCCTTTTATGTCTCAAAAGCAATGGATAAATTCTCTCTTTGAATGCTGTTATAGTTTCTTTCAGTAGAAAATCAACTGTTTTTGCTGTTCCATCAAAGATCGTGCTAGATTTCTAGGGTTTTTAAGGTCATTGAAAAACCCCTTCAAAATTTTAGCCTATTCTACTTCAAATTCGGTAGGGTTTTTGTTTTTTGTGCTTACAACGAGTTTTGTTAGGGTTTTGAATGGTACGAGTAGACTGAGGTGCATCAGACTACTTTTTGTCCGAGGAGAAACCTAAGATTGTGAGAGAATTTGAAAATGGTGACGACAGATGTTGAGCTGCAACTAACGCAACAGCTCAAGGAGGCAGGGAAGCGGCTTTTACGGCCCCCGACTTCCGATGATGAACTTCTCCATGTTCTTGATGTAAGCCCTCATTTCTAAACCTTCTGCGAGTTTGTTTGTTCGGTTTGTTTCTAGCATCCATTTCTGGAGTGTTTGTTGGGCAGTCTGAAATGTAATTATTTGTACTTTTGAGTCTTGCATGTTGTTTCTTGCTTTTTATATCACCAATTTGGACATTTTATGGTTAATTTGAGATTAGATAGTATCTTAATTTTGCATGATTACACTGATTACTTTGTTCGGATTTAGTAATTGTCGTGAGAACATTGCTACATTTGTAAGTTGCATTTACGTTACTTTTATGAACAGAAGTAACAAAGTTTAGGCTCTCAGTGATCGTCAGTACTAGGGCGTATATTTAAAGGGTTAGAATCTAGCAATACTTGATTTGCCCTAACTCCTCAAAAAGGAGTCTCACTACATACCGAGAAAAACCCATATCCTTCACCTTAGATGGAGGGAGTAGCTTATCTGAATATGTTATTGTTCCTTTCATAGAGAAATTTGAAAGGCGAAAAGACCATACATAGTAATTAACATAGAAGTAGATCTGTAGATGAAGCTATATGCTACCTATAAGGTGTATGCAACTTCTGTAGCATTGTTTTACTCTTAACCTTTATAATGCGTGTGTGACAATTGTCAAACTTGACCTGCATGATAGTTTATCTACCTTAATGCTCTGAATTTGAAATGAATCCTTTAGGCCATGGGGATCCTTCAGATTTAGATATGGGGATCCTTCAGATTTAGATAACCAAAATGAGGTAGTACAAGATACATCAAGAACATAATGTCTATATAAATCGTCTTTAGGTCATGTCTGAATCTGAATATAGGTAGTTTATAAATATAGGTTATCTGTAGAATCAAACATGATTATACTCGCACAAAAGTAAACTGTATGCGCAATAGGTAGTATGAAATAATAACAACAAGCATTGTAATTATGAGAACTAATCACGCGGGTATCCAGTATCTGATAGGATCTTAGCGGCATTCAAAGGCTAATGCAGTTAAATTAATGCATGCCTATAGTTATTTGTTTTATGTTTATTCCTTAATAAAACTTTAGAAGTCGGATTTTGTTGATCTAATTGGTTTTCGTTTATTTGTACATTTCAGCAAACGGATAAACTTCTATCGATGGTGGATCAATCACCGAATGATTTAATGAAAGAAGTACTAACTCCATTACAAAAGTGCTTGGTTGATAGAAGTCTTGTAGATCATTCAAATGTGGATGTGAAAGTTGCAGTGGCTGCATGTCTCAGTGAAATAACAAGAGTCACAGCACCTGAAGCCCCGTTTGATGATCAGGAACTGAAGGTACAACAGATCAAACATTAAACTGTCTCATAATACTCTTTCCAAAGATTCAGTTTATTTATATTTTATATTTATATCTACAGGATGTCTTTCGCTTGATTGTTTCTACATTTGAGAATTTATCAGACAAGTCCAGCCGCTCGTATATCAAGAGGGCATCAATTCTTGAAACTGTTTGCAAAGTCAGATCATGTGTTATTATGCTTGATCTTGAATGTGAAGAGTTGATTGTGGAGATGTTTGAGCACTTTCTGAAATCAATAAGGTATGTTATTTGTTGTAGAGAGTATCTTAACTACCATTTCAAGTTATTTTAGTAATGACAACGCATGAATACCCTTTTTTAAATTTTATCTGTGTTACCTAAAACGTTTTGCTTTCTTTTCAATTTCAGGGAACATCATCCTGACACCATATTTTCATCAATGGTAGATATTATGAGCCTTATTTTTGAAGAAATCGAAGAAGTTTCAGATAACTTGCTTAAACCACTACTGTTTAGCCTTAAAAATGACAGCGAGGTATTGTTTTTCCCTAAATTTCCTTTCTTGTTTTTTTTTTTGACAAATGACAAATGACAAATGACAAATGACTTTCCTCTATGTAGGGAGTTCTACCAGTGGCACGGAAATTGGGGGAAAAAATACTTGAGAAGTCTAGAACTATACTCAGGCCATATTTGAGTAAAACCCTGCCTGATTTGGGTGATTCATTAGATAACTATAGCCCAGTTTTGGCTGCTGTATGTGAAGGGGCAACTGTTTTTGAGCAAAATGATGAGAGTGATTTGGTGCAGCAACAGGTATAATTTGAAAGTTATCTCACTACATGCTTCTTGAAGTAGTTGTATTGATGACAATGACATGATGTACATTTTGTTTAAACTCTTATATTCCAGACTGATGAGAACAAATTGGCCAAGGAACGTTCAGAAGAGACACCACAGGCATGCATGCATGCTATTTATTTTATTTTCGATCTTGTAAAGTTCCTTTTCTATTATGTAACATGCTTTCTTTCTGTATGAATTATGAAATGTTACAGGCTGATGAGAGCAAGATTACAGTAGTATCTTCGGAAGAGACAACTCAGGTATGGTGTTTTTGCCATTTTTGAACATTCAACATTCTGAAAATTTATTAACAAGTTGAAATATTCCCCCCAATTGTAGGTGGTTAAAGAGACTTCAGAAAGGCCTGCAGAGACTGTTGCCACCCCCACCAGAATTTTGAAAATAGTTATGAGCAATGGAGGAAGAGTTACTTTGACTGAAAAAGATTCATCACCTGTTAAAGAGTCCTCAAAGAAGCCTGAAGAAGCCATTGAACATCAAGATTCTAGTTTGGCTAGCAAAGCCGACATTAATGATTCAGTTGCTGAGTTGGCAAATGTAGAATTCGACAAGGAAGGAAATAAGATTGATGCCACATTGGAATCAGTCCAACCTTCCGATGGTGAAAACAAAGATGAGAGAGAAAATGATATTCAAGTTTCTGTTCCAGAATTAGAATCAAAACCAGAAGAGACTTCCAATAAGGAAGTAAATAAGACTGATGTCACCATGACATCATCCGAAACTTCTGCCTCTTATGGTGAAAGTAAAGATGAGAAAGCCGATGAAAAGAAAGATGAGAAAGCTGATGAAAAGAACGATGAGAAAGCTGATGAAAAGAAAGATGATGAAAATAAAGATGGGAAAAATGATGAAAATAAAGATGAGAAAGCCGATGAAAATAAAGAAGGGAAAAATGATGAAAATAAAGATGAGAAAGCCGATGAAAAGACAGATGAAAAAAATGACGAAATTCAAGTTTCTGTTCCAGAAGTAGAAACGGAGGTTGTAAATGGTCCATCACAAAGTGGAAGCCTTCTGGAGGAGATGAATGTTGAGAAGGTAGAGGAATCTGAGGTGGCAAATGCTGGTTTAGAATCACAAAGTGGGGGCCTACAGTATAAGATTCATATTAGAAAAGGTCCTCGTTCAAAGAAAAAGAGTATGATTAAAGATGATACACCTCTGATAGATGTTATAAAGAAAAAGAAGGCCGAATCGATCTTTCAGAAAGATAAACTTCCGGTTCCAGCTACAACTGCCACACCAGAAGACGAGAAAAAAGCGGATACAGTTGCTTCAGGGGCAAAATCGGGTAAGAAAGTGGGCGGTGGCTCGGTGAAAAGGAAGCGTAAGATGTCTGGTAAGAAAAGTGGTGGTGGAAAGTCAGGGGCAAAAAAGGCAAAAAAGCCGTTGATTGAAAAAGATGACGAGAGTGATTCTTTTGATAAACCACTGAGACAGTCTTCTGCTGGTAAAGAAGATGAAACTGATTCAGATTCAAAACCAATTAAGTTACCTGCTATTGCTAAAAAAGGTAACAAAAACACTTCTTCTTCAGCAAAGAACAAAGATGGAAAAAAGAACGCCTCAAGTGGTAAAAAAAAACTTGAAGAGAAGGACCAAGCAAAATCCTTGCCTGAAGATGATGATAATGATGCAATTGTAAGTTGTTTATTTTACTGATTTCCCTTTTTTACCCTTTTTTTTGCACTTGGAGTAATTAAACTATTTACCTTTTTTAAGGGGATGGATATTTCTCCAAAGCTTGCGGTAAAAACAGCTACAGAGGAAGGTAAATCGGAGGAAAGCTCAAAACGAAAAAGATCTGTTGGTAAAAATAATGTAATGTTCATAACTCTGACTTTTTGTTATTTAGAAGAAGGAATCAAAAGTTGACTTTTTTTTTGTTTACTTATTATAGTCACAGAGTAACAAGAACGTAAAGTATGATGATAGCTTGATTGGTTTGAAGGTTAAAGTTTGGTGGCCTGATGATCATAAGTAAGCGGCCTAAAACCTAGTTTTAAAAGTTTATTTAAAGATTTGACATATTTTTATCTCATGATTATTATTCACATTCTTATTTCTTAATTGCAGGTATTACGAAGGTGTTATTGAATCCTTTGATTCTGCTAAAAACAAGCATAAGGTCATTTCGATACTTACCTTTTAATTTTTATAAAGTTTTAAGTTATCCTTTTATATCACTCATGTTATGGGAGTTTAATTAATAAAACAGGTTTCATATGTGGATGGAGATGTAGAAACATTGAATCTTAAAAAAGAAAAATGGGAAATTTTGCAAGAGTTTTCTGCACGAAATGAGGTGAATTCTATTTCTATTTCTATTTCTATTTCTATTTCTATGTATGCTGATTTTTTTCTCAAATTATCTTTTTCTTTAAAAATATTATTTATTGATTCAATAACAGAAGAAACCCGCTGAAGTTCATAGCACTGATGATGATGAGACATTATCCAAAATTATTACTTACAAATCAAAGGGTAAAAGTGACTCCACAAAGTCAAAGCCAAAGTCAAAGTCAAAATCAAAGTCAACCGGTGTTGATGAAAAAGAATTAGATGATGATGATGCTGCTGCAGAAAAGTCAACCGAGGGTGAAAAGAGTGGGTCAAAGAAGAGAAAGAAGATGTAGGGACCTCTCGGATCTTCTGTGATATACTAGTTTTTTACATTACAATGGATTGGTAGATGTCAGTAATTAGTTAAAGTTGAGATATAAGAGTAGTCAAGGTAGAAGGTAATTGTGCTTAAATTTGTACCTTATATATAGTAGGGTAAAATTTAGTTGTATCTTTTGAAGACTTACAGTAGGGGGGTAATTAGTAGGCTAATTTCTGTTATAAATAGCGTTGGATGTGTAATGTGTTGCCTGTTATGATTTCTTCTAAAAACTTGGTGTTTATTCTTGCAAATTATATATAACTTTTGCTTATCTTTCTAAAAACATCAAGTTTTCAGCTCAAAATGGTGAGATATGTGGATCTGAATGAAATTGTGAGGTTAAATATCATAAGTGACTGTTTAAGATCCAATAAATCGGTTCCTTTAAACGAGGTAACATACAACTCTGTATTGATTTATATCAATTTCATTCAGCGAAATGGTTCCATATTAAAATCAACAATCTTGTATTAATTTTGTTTCAGTTATATAATCATTGGTTGGAACATTTAATAGTATAAGTTTTATTTCTTTCACATCTAGAAAGGGAAGAAATTACACTTTGATTTAGTATAATTGGTTGCATTTGAAATTTTATTGTAAAAGTTGTACATGATGTGTTTAAAGTGCAAGTGATCTATCAAATATGTAATCTGAAACACGTCACAGCCCAAAAACCAAGCTACTTTTCCAGGGGATTCTTTATTAACTTAATGAATAAAATGTACATGAGAAAAAGAAATTGCTGATAAAAGAGGAAAATTGTGTATGTGTCTAATGGCTAATGACTCCTTTATATAGCAAAACTTGTCATATTTCCAACTATCTACATTATCGAAGTCCAAGTTTTGCTTTTGGGGATTAGTTAATATACATGTTGGGTTTTCAAACATAAACTCCACCTCATCTTGATTCTTGAGGTAAAAAGGTCACTAATGAGGTATGCCACCTCCCATAAACTAGTCCGGACGCGCCGAGCCTGAACCTTGAACTAAAGATCGAAGCACTAGGGTCGACGCGATATACGGCCATATTGAACGAAACAATGAAGCTTTAGTCGAAGCATTTGAATAATCAAATACGTTGTGAACAAGCATCCGAGGACATCAGATCAAAAGGGCATGGGGATGACATACGACAACCTGTGATTGCCTAACGGTTCGTTGTAACTCGTGTATTCATAATGACAAGACTGGCTACACTTCCTAAACACTATTTTTGTACCGTCGACCTCGACTACATTAATGAAGATGAGATGGACACCTGCTTGACCCATTTCTATTGCAATTTCCCCATGCACAAGGATATAAAAGGAGTCCAGCTTCAACACGAAAGGGGTACATAAACTTAAGCCTTTTCCTCAATTTGTATCGATTAATTACCTATCTTGCTTTGTAACTTTGGCATCAGAGCATTCTCCCGGGTTAGAAGCCCGATAGACGTTTAACGATTTGTTTCGTCTCTCAAGTTCGGACTATCTCGGACTAAACATCACAACATCATTATCCAAGACTCAATACTCGAGAAATCTGAGATACAACAAGGGGCACCATCCGTGGAACCTCGAAACAAATGGTCACCACCGACAACACTACTGATAATCATAGTATCGAAGCAAGCCCAATACCAAGAATGCAAGACTTGGAAGCACAAGCAGAAATGCCACAAGTGACTACTGTTGTTAAGAACCACAACGTGATAGGTACCTCGATAGATCACACAGACGAGAATAAGGAATTGGAAGAATTTGAAGCTTTCAAAAGATACAAAGCGATGAAGAAATGGTGCAAAGAAAAAGAAAAACAGAAAAGGAAAAGAGATGAAAAGGATTAGGATTATGTATCTGTACACTCGGATCAATCCGGTGACTCAAATGGAAAACACAACAAAGAGAAAGAGGGAGATAATGGGGGGGGGGGGGGGGTGATGAACGAAGGAAAATAACCTCATAGTGAGTAAAACAAGCGAAAGAGTACCATCAGGGCCTTTAGAGGGTTGAACTTCAAGTCTCCGTTTACTGATGAAATAAACAACACTCCAATTCCAGTCAGCTTAAAGCGACCCATAGTGTAGCATTCATATTCGGGCATGTCTCTTTTTAACCCTAAGTGCAAATTCTTTTCATTTTGGCCTTTAAGCTAGTATGTAGGGCGTATAGGGTGGTACGCTTAGCGTACTAGCCTGAAGATGATTGCGCCTTTGGTCTACGTACGCTCGACGTACATTGAGTACGCATGGCGTACGTGTGGTTAATGAAACCCTAATTTCTAGGGTATTGCACCCTATTTAAGCCTTATGATAGCCTCATTTGGTCATGTTTAGACAACCTCCATCCCCCCTTGTCCAGAAATCAAAAGTTCTTGAGAGTTTTGAGCCATAAAGTGTGTTTATTGGTGCTTTGTGAAGGAGAAGAAGAAATGGACCATTTGGAGTTGTGCTTGGAGCTTGAGGATCTGGGATTAGGCTCGACTCAACCACTTTGGGGCCTCTAAGTGAACCAAAATGTTGGGGACCTTTGAGATGATTATTAATTATTTGATTAATAATAACAATGAACAATCACCAAGATGACTACTATAAGTATAGAAGATATGGATTAGCCAATTAGGAATTTAGGATTATACCTGCTGCCTTGAGATTTGGTAATAGAACTTTAGAAGATAATGGAAAGCTTAAATCTGGAAAACTGAAGTCTAAAAACTCAAATTCTGAAATTCGTTAAACCTGATTCATATATTATATAATCTGTTGTAATCAATGAAGAATAGAATAAAAAATCCGATAACTGAAAAAATAAAAACTGAAAAACATTAATCTTAATCAGCTTTAACTATTAATTCTAATTAGATGTTAAGTATGCCCGATTCCAGAAACAATTTCAACAATACAATGTGACAGTGACACACCCTGATTAGATAATCAGATTCTAGGATTCGGATGACAAATAACGGAAAAATAAAATTGAAAAGTGAAAAAATTGTACATATTGTTTTCATTGACAACCTTGAATGATTATTCATCAGAATTTTTTGAACAATGGAGTTGAGTTATCAGTTAATCAGAGTTGAGAGTCCGAGAATGGAGAAGGATGAAGAAGAAGAACAAAAGGTGATGTGTGTATTTCAGCGGTTCTGAATTGTTAATCAAAGTCCGATTTTTGAGCCGCCCCTAAGAAGAAGAAGAAAGTGTTGGATTAGGTGTCTAAGCCCATAACTATAATTGGTATGTACTTGAATTGATAGCAGCACATTCCTTTTGGGTTGCCCTCAAACCTAGCAACCAGACAAGGAAATTATGAAAGGAGAGATATTAATTTATTATAAGATTAATAAATTAATATAAATGAATTTATTAATATGTTAAAAGATTAATATATTAATAAGAAATCGTTTTGTTTAATTAATTGTTAGCCAAAAATTAATTAGAATTAATTTTAGGGTTAAAAGAATTGATTATAAGGTGCAGGGACTAGTTTGCAATTATCTAATAGTTGAGTGGAAGGCTCTAGAACCCCCTTGGATAAGGGTGGACGAAATCTTTAGGGGGAAACCCTAATAATTTCGTCCATAGGGGCTTGATAAGGCCCTTGGGTTTGCTTTGGCCCTAAGCAAAGGATAACTAGGGTTTCCCCTAAACCCTAGATCCCTCAGCTATATAAGGAGCCTCATGGTTCATGTTTTGGTCACTCTCTTTCTTTTGAAGAAACCCTAAGGGCCGAAATTTTGCATACTCCCTCTCTCCTCTACTTTCCTTCTTGCTAGTTTGGGTGCGATTCCATTAGAGGCATTACACTTGTGGTGCTGAGCTTCCAAGAAGATCAAGATCAAGATCAAGGGAATTATCAATTGTTTACTATAACAATTGAAAGGTATGTAATTACTAAACCCTAGCTTGTTAATTTCGAAAGTAGCCTCTCTCCTCTAGGGTTCTTGTTTTGCAATTCAAAGTTGTATGTTCAATAGTTAAAACATAGATCCAAAGTAGGTTGCATGTGAACTTAGGAATTGTTTTCTAGTTTATTTGTTTTACCTAAAACCCATCAGTGGTATCAGAGCCATTGTTTGTTTTAAATTGAATTGCTATAATTGTTGAATTGCAAATTAGGGTTTATAGCTATTAAACCCTAAAGGCCATTTTTCGATTTCTAGGGTTTTGGATCAAAGGGTTTTCGAAAAACCCTAGCCTCCAAAGAACCCTAATCGAAATTAGGGTTAGGGTTTTGAAAACCCTAGCCTCCTCCCTTGTAAATTTCGAAATATGCTAGAGATTTTAGGGTTTCTTGTTTTGGATAATTGTTACTTGATTTGATTAATTGGATAATTATCCTTTACCCCTAATTTTCAAAATTTAGAGGGATAAGGATTAGGATTAAATTAATTGATTAATTTGATTAGATAATCCTTACAAGATTTAATAAATTAATTAAAAGTTAATTAATAGATAAATATTAAATCTAATTAATTGGTTTATTTAAATTTAAAATTTAATAGTTTAAATTTCGAAAAAACTTATATAAACCCTTGGAGTTTTAAAATGTTTTAAAACACACCTTATATATATTATAATTAAAAGTTAAATATTATATATGTATAAGAATATGGTCAGTCAAATCGCTAGTATGCCTCATTCACGAAGCTAGTCTATAAGGGGGGTATAAGGAAACTGCCTATAAAATGGTAGTTGAATGGGTGTCCACTCTCACCCACCGCTTCCTTGATTAGTGGAGGGTCGTTAGCAGAACGGATTTGATAGGACAACTACTTCCCATTAAAAGTATAATGCTATTAAAGAAAGTACTAGAACACTATTTTTCAAAATCCCAACTCTAGTTACTTTAGGAAAATGTGAAAAGTATGCTAATCCATGAAATTACACATTATACTTTATTGGTCGTTAGTGGAGCGTGCGTGGTTAACTGGCACACTAAAAGGCACTAATAAAGAGTAGTAATGGGTATCTTATAATTATCATTTTGATGGAGCGTGTGTGGTTTACCGGCACATCAATAGTTAATGATAAAGACAATAAGGTTACCAAGCACATTTGCATGGTTATTCACATCTAGTTTGTGATCCTCGGTATCCCAGTCACAAATAGTAGAGCATAATCCGAGATTAAAACATGCCATTAAATAGTTTTAATGTATCTCAAAAGAATTAGGAATTTCACTTCGTTTATTTTGTCTAATGGTGGAATTGGTGAATCGTCATTCACCTACCTTTATGAGATTTGAACTTGGATCTCGGCATCCCATTTCTAAGTTGTAAATCGTCATAGTTGGGTCCTAACCTTGATATGATATCTTTGGGTTATTATATTGAGGTGTCTTGGAATCTAACTAAAACTATCTTTCTTTTCAGATGTCTACTCCTGGAAACACTTCTGCTTCATCATCCTCCAGCCACAACTTCTCTATACTAAACATCTGCTCCAAAGTCGTTATGGATGGCTCCAACTATAACGATTGGATACGTAACATCAAGATGGCGCTTAGATTCGAGGACAAAGAGTATGTCCTTGAAAAGGAGCTCAAAGAACTTGATGAGTCAAAAGCTACTCCCCAAGAGTATGCTGCCTACAAGAAACACTGTGATGATGCTACCAAAGTGGCATGCATCATGGTTGCAACCATGTCCCTAGAATTGCAGAGGTACTATGAGGACTACTGGCCTTTTAATATGAACAAGGACCTTATGGAAAAGTACCATAAGCGAGCTCGTCAAGGAAAGTTTGAGGTAATCAAGTCACTCATGGCTTGCAAGATCAAAGAGGGGGAATCGGTTGTATCTCATGGGCAAAGAATGCAACGCTACATAGAGCGTTTGGTCAAGCTCAACATTCACTTCGATGAGGAATTGGCCATTGACATGGTCTTGAACTCGTTGCCTGATTGTTATGGTCAGTTTATCTTAACTTACCATTTAAACAACACTGAGCAGACTTTGGCCCAATTGCACAACTTGTTGCAGACAGCTGAGGCAGGGATGAAGGGTAAAAGTATACCCTCCACACCTGCAAGTGCCCCTGTCTTGGCTATTGGACAGGGAAAGGGGAAGAAGAGGAAAGGTCCTCCCAAGCAAAACTGGAAGAACAAGGCTCAAGTTGTCTCATCTAGTAATGGCTCGAAGGCTAAGCCCAATGGTTCCACTCCCCATGTTTCTGATCCAAAAGAGGCCATTTGCTTTTACTGCAATCAAAAGGGGCATTGGAAGAGATCTTGCCCACAATATCTGCAAGATATCAAGGATGGCAAAGTGAAGCCATCCTCGGCAGGTATTTACACTATTTCTGCTAATAACTCATTATCTTCTCGTTCATGGGTCCTTGATACAGGATGTGGATTTCATATCTGTTCTGATTTGTAGGGGCTAAGGGAAAGTGAGGAGATAGAGCATGGGAGAATAAACTTGATCATGGGGAATAGAAAGTCTTCACCAGTTACCAAGATTGGAGTTTATCAACTTTTGCTCAGTAATGATGTTAGATTAGATTTAATAAATTGTTTCTATTCATCTGAGATGACGAGAAACATTATTTCATTTCATGCATTGCTCAGACAAGGTTTTAAATATTCTTTTAATGATTTGAATGGTTCAATTTCTATTTATAAGAATGGTGTTTTTGTGTTTGAAGCTTTACCTTGTGATGGTGTGTATGAAACAGTGACTTGTGTTGATAGCTTAGGAAATAGTGTACTCAATATTGACTTGTCTAATAGTGTAGACAAGGCATGCTTGTGGCATTGTCGTCTTGGACACATTAACAAGAAACGCATAGCCCAACTCCAAAAGGATGGAGTGTTGGAATCATTTGACCTAAAATCAGATGATATGTGTGAATCTTGTCTTTTTGGAAAGATGACAAAATCACCATTCACAGGGTATTGTGAAAGAAGTGAAGGTCTGTTGGATCTCATACACACAGATGTGTGTGGGCCCTTCAGATCAACCACAAGGGATGCTAATCGATTCTATGTGACTTTCACTGACGATTATAACAGATATGGTTACATCTACTTGATCAAACATAAGTCAGAAACCTTTGAAAAGTTCAAAGAGTTTAAGCATGAAGTCAAAAATCAATTGGGCAGAAAGATCAAGATACTTAGATCCGATAGAGGCGGGGAGTATCTTAGTACCGAGTTCAACGACTATCTGAAAGAATGTGGGATAGTCTCACAATTGACTCCTCCTAGGACACCACAGTTAAATGGTGTAGTTGAGAGGCATAATCGAACCTTGTTAGACATGGTTCGTTCTATGATGAGTCGTGCCTCGCTTCCTATTCACTTCTGGGGTATGCCTTAGAGACAGCCGCCCACATCCTCAATCTTGTCCCTACAAAGAAGGTTGCCAAAACACCTCACGAAATGTGGACAGGGAAAGTTCCCTCGTTAGCACATATTAAAGTCTGGGGTTGTGAAGCTTTCGTAAGACGAGAGACTCACGACAAGCTAGCAGCTAGAAGTGAGAAATGTGTTTTCATTGGTTACCCAAAGCAGTCTTTTGGATATTTGTTCTACAGACCTAGTGAAAACGTGGTGTTTGTAGCTCGAAGAGGAGTCTTTTTGGAAAGAGAGCTCATATTAAAAGAGGACAGTGGGAGTACCATTGACCTTGAAGAGATTCAAGAGTTAACCAATGAAGGAACCTTATATGACACTAGCACTCAACCAGAGGAAACAGTTCCTGTTGAACCGGTTGATAAATCATTACCTCTTCGAAGATCCACTAGGGTGAGTGTGCCACCTGAGTTGTATGGTTTTCATATTACTTCAGATGGTGACACATTCATAAGTGACAGAACACTGGTAAACTTAGATGAACCAGTCACTTATAAGGAAGCAATGGCAGGCCCAGAGGCTTCCAAGTGGAAAGAGGCAATGGACAGCGAGATTAAGTCCATGTATGACAACCAAGTTTGGAATTTGGTTGATAGTGCACCAGGTCGGAAGACAGTTGGGTGCAAATGGATCTTCAAGAAGAAGACAGACATGGATGGGAATGTGCATACGTTCAAGGCTCGACTGGTTGCAAAAGGTTTCACTCAAACCCCAGGGGTTGACTATGATGAGACTTTTTCGCCGGTGGCTAAAATTAAATCTATTAGGATATTGCTCGCCATAGCTGCTTTTCATGACTATGAAATCTGGCAGATGGATGTCAAGACTGCCTTCCTTAATGGGAAGTTGGCTGAGGATGTTTACATGAGTCAGCCAGAGGGTTTTGTTGATGCAAAGTTTCCCAATAGAGTATGCAAGCTTGAGAAATCCATTTATGGATTGAAACAAGCATCTCGCAGCTGGAATCTTTGCTTCCATGAGAAAGTCAAAGAGTTTGGTTTCTCTAGAAGTGAAGATGAGTTTTGTGTGTATATCAAGGCTAGTGGGAGTATAGTAACTTTTCTGGTGTTATACGTCGATGACATATTACTCATTGGCAACGACATTCCAACCTTGAAGGAAGTTAAGTCTTGGCTTGGAAAGTGTTTTGCCATGAAAGACCTAGGAGAAGCCGCCTATATTCTTGGGATTAGAATATTGAGAGATAGAAAGAAGAGACTGATTGGACTTAGTCAGAGCACATACTTGGATAAGGTACTAAAAAGGTTTAGTATGGAAAAATCCAAGAAGGGAGAGCTACCTATCCAGAGCAATACCAAATTGAGTAAGACTCAATGCCCGAGTACAGATGAGGAAATAGATGACATGAGTCATGTACCTTATGCTTCCACTGTCGGATCGATCATGTACGCTATGACATGTACTCGCCCTGATGTGGCATTTGATTTGAGCATGGTCAGTCGCTATCAGGGAAACCCAGGTAGAGCTCATTGGATAGCCGTGAAGAATATACTCAAGTATTTGCGAAGAACAAAGGACTGGGTCCTTGTACTTGGTGGCAATGATACTTTGAGAGTAGATGGTTACAGTGATGCCAGCTTTCAGACGGATAGAGATAACTTCCATTCTCAGTCAGGCTGGGTATTCTTATTAAATGGAGGAGCAGTTACTTGGAAGAGTTCCAAGCAAGATACGATGGCTGATTCTACTTGTGAATCAGAGTACATAGCAGCAAGTGAAGCGTCGAAAGAAGCAGCTTGGTTGAGGAACTTCATCGGAGATCTCGGAGTTGTTCCAACCATCCAGGAGCCTATGGAACTGTTCTGCGATAATGAAGGAGCGGTTGCCTTGACAAAGGAACCGAGAGATCATGGTAAAACCAGACATATCGACAGAAAGTACCATTTCATCAGACATAGAGTAGAAGAAGGCCATCTTATAGTGAGGGTGTCATCTGAGGATAACCCATCAGATCCCCTCACAAAGGGTCTGAGTAGGGCTAAGCATATTCAGCATGCTCGGAGCATAGGACTGAAAGATGATATTAGTTTTAGTAGTTAGATTAGTTTTCTGAAACTTGTAACAAAGTAAATGTAATTGACTTTTGGTGATTAAATAATAAAGTATTATTTATAAGTTTGGGTTCTACCTTTTGTCAATTGTTTATTATTGTGTTTCATTTTTTTTGCGTGTTTTACTTCCCGAATAATAAGATTATTCAAACTCCACAGTCGCTCGTACTTTTGGAAGTAAGTAGTGAATCAAGACTGTCATGAACTGGATTGTAGATTGTCTAAGGATAGACATGGAAATGTATTTGCTGCAACGTTCATGAGTACTCAGAAATTGAGATTTGAGTATTGGATAAACCCTCGCTCAGAGTATTACTTCATGGAATTCATCACGAGTAATACTGAGACGATAATATCTTATAATCTTGAAACAGAGATATATGAGTTGTGATCTGCAAGTCGGCTATGCATTGGTGATACGAAAACGCATCAGTAACTTGGTGTTATAAAACGTATTATCATGTATGGTTTGATGAGTAAAAGATACAAGCATATGAGTCAATGTTTATTCGTTCCTTTTGCCCTAACGGGAAAAGCGATATCTGTGGGCCCCTCGATGATTTGGTGTTGACTTGTGTGCTGGGCCCAGCCAGGACTAAATTGATGTGTTCAATTAGAAGTCCTACATCATCACAAATCAGGAATGGGGAAACATAGATTCTAGACAAAGAGGTTGATTGCATTCCATGTCTTTTGTCTAGGGATATCTAGCAGAACGAAGGATTTTATGATCACTTATCTTAGGACACGTAACTGACTGGGTCAGAGTTCGGCAGCAGCTTTGTGGAAGCTACAATTTGCTGGTCAAATTTAGAAGGCATACTAGCAATTATAGTTACAGACTTATCCAAGTGGGAGACTTTTGGATTAGGTGTCTAAGCCTATAACTATAATTGGTATGTACTTGAATTGATAGCAACACAGTCCTTTTGGGTTGCCCTCAAACCTAGCAACCAGACAAGGAAATTATGAAAGGAGAGATATTAATTTATTATAAGATTAATAAATTAATATAAATGAATTTATTAATATGTTAAAAGATTAATATATTAATAAGAAATCGTTTTGTTTAATTAATTGTTAGCCATAAATTAATTATAATTAATTTTGGGGTTAAAAGAATTGATTATAAGGTGCAGGGACTAGTTTGCAATTATCTAATAGTTGAGTGGAAGGCTCTAGAACCCCCTTGGATAAGGGTGGATGAAATATTTAGGGGGAAACCCTAATAATTTCGTCCATAGGGGCTTGGATAAGGCCATTGGGTTTGCTTAGGCCCTAAGCAAATGATAACTAGGGTTTCCCCTAAACCCTAGATACCTCAGCTATATAAGGAGCCTTCTGGTTCATGTTTTGGTCACTCTCTTTCTTTTGAAGAAACCCTAAGGGCCGAAATTTTGCATACTCCCTCTCTCCTCTACTTTCCTTCTTGCTAGTTTGGGTGTGATTCCGTTAGAGGCATTACACTTGTGGTGCTGAGCTTCCAAGAAGATCAAGATCAAGATCAAGGGAATTATCAATTGTTTACTATAACAATTGAAAGGTATGTAATTACTAAACCCTATCTTGTTAATTTCGAAATTAGCCTCTCTCCTCTAGGGTTCTTGTTTTGCAATTCAAAGTTGTATGTTCAATAGTTAAAACATAGATCCAAAGTAGGTTGCATGTGAACTTAGGAATTGTTTTCTAGTTTATTTGTTTTACCTAAAACCCATCAGAAAGAAGTGTGATCGTTGCTTGTAGAAGAAGAACCGCTGAATCAAAATTTTGAGGCGTACGTGTACACAACAAGTCAACGATTCAACTAATATGGATTATATTAGACATTGGACTGTATTGGGTATTTGGGTTAAGTTGTACCCTCTAGAAGTGGAGTCCCTACGCCCTAATTTGTTCATCTACACACAGAGTCAGCCATGTCTGGGATTAGTTCACCATTTTCTCACCTTGTGAGATAATAAGCTCCTATCTTGCTAATCTATGATGCTAGATCTAGTTATGTGCCATTTTGGTGCTTTTTGAGTCCTTGGAGTGATTGTTGAGCCTCTTGATTCACTCCAGAAGTGATTGATGGTAGATCTAGGGTTCTTTTGGTCTCTTTGTCCATAAAAATGCAAGCTTTGAGGTGTTTATGGACTCATGCATGTGTTAAGACCCTTTATTAAGTTCTTTTGAGCTATAGAACCCCATTAAGCCATGCATGCACGTAAAGTTGCCAAGTTTATGTGATAAGCCACCTTAATGAAGTCGGATCTGAGAGTTGGGTTGAAGTGTTAACCGAATAAGAGCTTAATGATGGAAGTTGGCCAACTAGGGAGTACGCTGGGCGTACAAGCCCCAAAGCGAGTACGCTAAGCATACGAGCTGAGTACGTCCCGCGTACTCAAAAGTGGGCTTCAGAATTTTGGGCTTTTCGGTATTAGGCCCATGTTGGACCTTAGAAGTCTAGGTCTTTGTTGGACCATCATAATTCTATTTTTTGGGCTGATGCTATTTTATTGGACTCTTTGTATTGAAGGCCCATTAAGGGATTTGGGCCAAATTTGGAAAATTGGGCCATATTTGGGCTTTGGGTGATCATTTTGGAATTTGGGCCTTTTGGATAGTTGGTTTGGGACTTGGCCTTGGGCCAAGTTAGGTAAATGGTAAAAATATCTTTTACCCTAGTTTGGACTCTTAGTGTGAGTCGGGATCCAATTATTAATTGGATGTTATTTTGTGATTGATAGCGTGGGGATTTTAGCGGGCCAACAGCCAAAGATTTATTGGTGACATTCAACAGTCTGAGGTGAGTCTTCCGCACTGTGTTTAGCGGGTTGAAGGCATCAATGTTGACCCATGGTTTATTATGTTAGGGTGCTAGATGTCTGCATGACTCTTGCATGTGTATGTATGCTTAAAGGGTGAGGCTCACTGGGTAATCTGTATTCCATTAATTCTTATACTTGTGTGTTTGTATGCTAGGCAGGCCATTATGAGAGTTAGGACGAGGCCCGTTATACTCAGTGGGCAGGGCCCGTTATGGGAGTTAGGCTGAGACTTGTCATACTCAATGGGTGTGGCCCGTTATGCGAGTTAGGGCGGGGCCTATTATTGTTTGATACATGTGGTATGTAGTATTTGGGGGAATCTCGCTAAACTTCGTGCTTACGGTTTTAGTTTATGTTTGAGGTACTTCTAGTGCAAAAGGGAAGTGCTCAGGGTGATTGCAGTGCACACATGATATAGTTCCGTATTTTCATGATAACTCTGATAATTTGTGATGTTTTGATACATTTGATCATTTTGAGATTTATGATGATGTTTTGGGATAATGTTTTGTTTAATTGAA
Source organism: Lactuca sativa (assembly GCF_002870075.4). Lineage (NCBI taxonomy): Eukaryota > Viridiplantae > Streptophyta > Magnoliopsida > Asterales > Asteraceae > Lactuca > Lactuca sativa. The sequence goes on along the minus strand of NC_056625.2, from coordinate 32,620,301 downwards.
AAATCAAAATTTTGGGTCATATTTTTGGGACGTTACAAGTTGGTATCAGAGCCTTAGTTTGAGGGATTCAGACATACTCTTGGGTGTGTCTGAACTCAAACTGAGGATTCGGTAAAGAATTTTTCAAAAAGAAATGTTTTTAAAGAAAAGGGTTTTCTGATATAAGAAAGGGGTATGGTTAATGCAATCGAACGAGCTCAAGTAAGTTTTCCCACAAAACCCATACATGTTATCTGATATGATTTGATTTGTGAATCTGTGAATCGCATGCTAGTTAGGGCTAAGGATCTGCTCAGTATTTGCATGATAGAATGCTAGGAGAGATGCCTTTGTATGCCTATTGTATGAGCTTGTAGACTTGCATGCTAGTACTGATCAGTCAGTGATAGGATCTGATTAGTTTATGCTTGGTTCTGCTTACTTGATGCTCGAATGCTGCTTGGTTTGTGCTTTTTAGGAGTTCTCACTAGTTTTAGCTAACTAGTGTGGGAGAAATGTAGTGTTCATATTCGGGTATCTCTCTTTTTAACCCTAAGTGCAAATTATTTTCATTTTGGCCTTTAAGCTAGTATGCGGGGTGTACACGATGGTACACTTAGCTTACTAGCTCGGAGATGATCGCACATTTGGTCCACGTACGTTGGGCGTACATTAAGTATGTATGGCGTACGTGTGGTTAATGAAACCCTTATTTCTAGGGTATTGCACCCTATTTAAGCCTTATGATAGCCTCATTTGGTCATGTTTAGACAGCCACCATCCCTCTTGTCCAGAAATCGAAACCCTAGTGAGTTCTTGAGAGTTTTAAGCCATAAAGTGTGTTTTTTTGGTGCTTTGTGAAGGAGAAGAAGAAGTGGACCATTTGGAGTTGTGCTTGGAGCTTGTGGATCTGGGATTAGTTCATCATTTGCTAACCTTGTGAGGTACAAAGCTACCATCTTGCTAATCTATGATGCTAGATCTAGTTATGTGCCATTTTGGTGCTTTTGAGTCCTTGGAGTGATTATTGAGCCTCTTGATTCACTCCAGAAGTGATTGATGGTAGAACCAGGGTTCTTTTGGTCCCTTTTGTCCATAAAAATGCAAGAGTTGAGGTGTTTATGGACTTATGGATGTGTTAAGACCCTATGTTAAGTTTTTTTGAGCTATAGAACTCCATTAAGCCATGCATGCACGTAAAGTTGCCAACTTTACGTGATAAGCCACCTTAAGGAAGTTATATCTGAGAGTTGGGTTGAAGTCTTAACCGAATAAGAGCTTAATGATGGAAGTTGGTCAACTGGGGATTACGCTGGGCGTATAAGCTGGTACACTGCACGTACAAGCCCTAGAGCGAGTACGCTAAGCGTACGAGCTGAGTACGCCCCGTATACTCAGCAGTGAGCTTCATAATTTTGGGCTTTTCAGAATTGGGCCCATGTTGGACCTTAGGAGTCTATGGATTTTTTGGGTCATCAAAATTCTATTTTTGGGCTGATGCTATTTTATTAGACTCTTTTTGTTGAAGGCCCATGAAGGAATTTGGGCCCAATTTGGAAAATTGGGCCATACTTGGGCTTTGGGTGATCATTTTGGAATTTGGGCCTTTTAGATAGTTGGTTTGGGTCTTGGCCTTAGGCCATGTTAGGTAAAGGGTAAATAGTACTTTTATCCTAGTTTGGACTCTTAGTGTGAGTAGGGATCCAATTATTATTTGGATGTTATTTTATGATTGATAGCGCATAGATTTTAGCGGTTCAGCAACCAGAGATTTATATTTGAGATTCAGCAGTTTGAGGTGAGTCTTCCTCACTGTGTTTAGCAGGTTGAAGGCACCAATGCCGACCCATGGTTTATTATGTTAGGGTGCTAGATGTCTGCGTGACTCTTGCATGTGTATGTATGCTTTGTGGGTGGGGCCCAATGGGTAATATGTATGCAATTACTTATTATACTTGTATGTTTGTATGCTGGGCGGGTCACATTGTGAGAGTTAGGACGAGGCCCGCTATACTCAGTGGATGAGGCCCGTTATGCGAGTTAGGCTGATACTTCTCAAGCTTACACACTCTATTGGGGTGCTTCGCATCGACAAAACCCTCTGGTTGACTCATGTAAACATCCTCAGCCAACTTCCCATTAAGGAAAGCGGTTTTTGACATCCATCTGCCATATCTCATAATCATGAAATGCAACAATGGCTAGCATCACCCTAATAGACTTTATCTTCACAACTGGTGATAAGGTCTCATCATAGTCAACTCCGGGAGTTTGAGTGAAATCCTTCGCAACCAATCGCACCTTATAGGTGTGTACCTTCCCATCAATGTCAGTCTTCTTCTTGAAGATCCATTTGCACATGACTGTCTTACGACCTGACACATTGTCAACCAAATTCCAAACTTGGTTGTCATACATGGACTGAATCTCGCTGTCCATAGCTGTAACACTCGTGTTTCTAGCCTAGACATTTATATTGAGGTGATAGTCTAGGTTAACCTTTGTAACTCATTTTGAAGAAATATAAAAGAATTATGTGAATATTATGTGAATTATGTGTTTTATGCTTAATTATTAGGGTTTAATTAATTAAGAATAAAAATAAGCGTCAAAAATTAAAGTTTGATATAAGCCCGATATCTTTACATAAAGTTGTAGTGGTCGAAACAAGGATTTCGGGGATATAAAGAATACCAAAATCCGAGTTATAATGTAGAAGTTATGACCTGTCGAAGTTTCGCGACAAAACCAGTACGGTGCTGAATGTCGTAAAAAGTGAGTTTTTGATAAACTACTTTTTAGCCTTAGTAATCTAAACGAAAGTCATAGTATTCGTTAAACCGAGAAGTTCGATAAAAAGAACGCCCAAATCTGACTTCGTATGAGGAAGTTATGATTTTTCAAAGTTTCAACTTAGCAGTAGACAACTAAAAACTCGAATTTTAGATCGAGCGATTTTTAGCCAACACAACCTAAACGAGAATTGAAGGTCTCGTCATTAGTAGCACAACGGTAAAAAGTCTGATGAAAACGGACGTCAGATGAAGAAGTTATGAATTTTTAACGGATTTCCTGTCCCGGTCTGTTAAAAATAATAATATAAAAATTAAAGTCAAAATTAGCCGAAGAAGTCTAAAAGGAAGTTGTAGAGCGTAATTTTAGCTACGCGTACATATAAAGAACGTCAAAAACGGAGCTCTTATGCGAAAGTTATGGATTTTAGAAGTTTTGGCGCGAAAATTGAGAAAATTCGCATAGTCACGAGTTGCCACGTCGCCCTCGCCTCGCATGCGCCACGTGTCCAAAAATGATGTTGAGTCACCCGAGCTGCTGAGTCATCCAAGCATGTGGTTTTATCCGAAGTGGTCCAGTGAAGATCCGGCGCATGTCTTCTCCCTCGTGTCCGAACCCTCGCAGAAGCCACGAGCTTCCCTCATTGGATCCGGACTTCGGTCCAATCACAGGCCGCCAGCAGCCCCTTCGCATGCGCAGCCACGTGCGAGCCTATGTCCTGTGAGCTTCGGATCTTCGCCACCTGGAGGCTTCTCAGCCGTTCGATCAGAAGCTTCCCCCTATAAATAGAAGGGTGCGAACCCTCCTGGCTAGAATTTAGAAATTGCCACTTTTAACCCCCTTTTCACTATTTTGGCTATTTTCACATCCCCCGAAGCCCCAGTACTTATTCCAAAGCTCGGAATATGCCACGAAGAGCCCGAGAAGCCCGGAAAACACTACTAGAAAAACAGCCTTTTACGACGCTCATTACGCGTCGTAAAAGGCTCAGACGACGCGCAAATGCGTGTCAAGGAAGGCCCTGTCATAAAGAGAGATGACGCGCTTTTGCGCGTCTTCTATAGACGACGCGCGTTTACGACACGCAATGCGTATCATGGAAGACGACACACATTCGCGTGTCGTAACCTTACGACGCGTGTGTTAATGACATGCAATGTGTATCAAGAAAGCCCCTGTCAAGAAAGGTCATGTCATAAATGAAGATGACACATTTTTGCGTATCATAATTTTAAGTGTTTAAATAAATATATTTTTTATAGATTTACTAATTTTCAAATTAAATTTGCATTTAATGACTCATAATAAAAAATAAAATATCATATACAAAAAATATAATCCATTTCATAAAATTTAATGTCATACAAAATATCATATACAAAAAATAGAATCCATTGCATAATATTTTATTACAAATTTGACATTTTTTTGTTTCCGTACTTTGAGAATTTGTGATGCTGCTGATTCCGGAGCCAATCCGCGACTTCATCACTTGAAATTACAAGCCGCCCACCAGCAGAAGATAGCTGAAGATCATGAATAAATAAAAGTTGTTAATAAAAAGAGGAATAAATTGAGTTTAATTACTAAACTCACCTTCACTTGTCATGAGGAACTGGAATAATGAACTCCCCAACATCTCTATCTCCAATAGATCTTGAGAGGCATAACCCACCTCGCCAACATTTTAAAGGACCAATCTATCATAAATATAAAAACATTGGTAAGTTAATTAAGATCCCATTTAAGTTGTAGCATATGCAAGAACAATTTAACACTAGTCAAATGTGCTATCTATGGAACTCCAGGATAACAAATTTTCTACGATGTAACAATAAATAAACCTATTCAATTAGTGAAATAATGGATCTGTGTTAAAGGAGATTCACTTTAGCAATATTTTCAAGTTGTTCCACAACATGATCAAGTTCTTGCACCAACATCATACGATATCACTACTTGGACATATTAACATACTTTGATTTTCTTTTCAGTCTTTCCAAGATTTTACTTATTAAGACAAAGTCTTTTTTATATAAAATGAGAATAATATCATACGCTTGCTTGCTGAATCAGCTCCATGCTCAAAAACTTTGAAGGATAAAAAAAAAGACATAAAGTCCCTCCCTGGTCCTTATCATTAAATGCAATACAAATGACAAGAAACAAGAATAAACCTGCAAAGATGCATGCGCTGAAAAATCAGGGACAAATTTTATAGTTGTGAATGATAAGTAACGTTTCAAGATTTGTGCTGATGAACCCATCCCTGCTCACTGTAAACAAGATTTGTGCTGATGAACCCATCCCTTCAAGCATGAGGGCAACCTGGTCAAAATAACCAAAGGCAGAGTCAGCAATATCATTATTATATAACTAAAAAGAAAAAAATAGAATTAAGAAATAAGAACACCGTTTACAATTGTTGTTCAAATCTAGAAGTTGTTTCCTTCAGCCTTCAATCTTGCAACCTGTTATTCTACCAATTGTTGTTCAAGTCTGGAAGTTGTTTCCTTCAGCCTCGACTCAACCTTTAAAGAAATAAGAACATCGTTTACAATTTCAAATTAATATTAAACATGAATTAGCAATAAGAATACCATTTCTAGACTGAATAAACCATCTCAAAGAGACCGAATTACCATTTTACCCTTACATCCGAAAAGCAAATTTTGCAATATTCATCAATTCTAATGTGGGGAGTTGGAAGGATAAAAGAAGATGGGAAAAAGGTAAATGGTTATTGTTTTGATACATTAGGCCGGCTATATTTAAAGAAACATAGATGCCCATGTTTAGTGCTTAACTCATCAAATCCATTAAGTAAAAAAGCAACAACCTCATAATTTCATACAAAGCTTTGGAAGCATCAGAGGAGCTTAAAGCAGTTGCAGAACTATCATCTGCTTTGCAGACAACACAATTTCCATAAAAACATAGATGACCATGTTTAGTGCTTAACCCTGCAAGTCCATCTAATAACCATTCTGACAACAAAAAATGGAAAAGTAAATCAGTATTATATTTACATTGCTTTATTTTAATTATGGAAAGTCATAAGTATAGAATATTACCATTGCTTTATCACTGCAGAAGCACCAAACCATTGCCTTGCAAGCCCATATGTAAGATTTATTCTTGTATCTATTGTCTATTGTTCCATTACAATTACAGATTAATGTAAGCAACATTAAATTTCATTGAATTATAAGTTTAGCCATTAAAAGCATTACATACCTGATCTATGATCTTCTCTTCATAGAGAATTTGTGAACTGAAAATACTCATTGATGCACCTAAGCTTAATGAAGATACTGCCATCTCTGGATCTATAAAAACTTGTGTGTACGACCCAAATGGAAATTTGGTGGAAAGGTAATGCTCATAATGACTGTTATAGAATCAAACAAGATATTATTCTTGTACAGGTACTCAGGAACACAGAAGGCAACTGTTGTTGGCAAGGCTGGTGGAGAAGCTTGATGTCTGGCTGCTTGCCTGCTCTTTTTTATTTTTAAGTGAGACCCTTATTGGCTTTCTATTGACTTGAATTTAACTTTTTTTCTTGTGCCTTTATGTTAAATCTTTTTTTCTTGTGTCCCCCCTTCTTAACTGATAGCAATCTCCTCAGTCAGGGTCTCTAATATTTTTATAAAAATAAAAAAAATATAGAAAGTATTATAGATATGAAATAGTGAGTGAGCCAGGTTAGATTTTAGGAGAGTATAATTTAAAGGAAGTAACTAGTACCTAAGTTGCATTTGATTCTCTAATAGTAGTCGTCAATCCATGCCATGCTTTAGGGAAAACTTCATCAGTTTGAGTACCCCACCACACAGCTAACATGGGGAGGAGGTATGTGCATCATTTGGATTTCCTCATAACTGAAACGATAAACAAAATTGTTAATATAAAGTGTTCAAAACCTTAAAACAAGGGCCTACTTTATAAACCTGAAGGAAATAATTGTCTTATACAAGTTTATACTATTGATGGGGCTACAATTATCAGATGACAGGTGGAAACTTCAAGGTTGATGATGGTGGTGTGCAAGATGACTGGTAGTGTTCAACGACTATTTGACCCAAAACAAGATTCTGAAAGTGTTACCTTGTCAACATGTTGACTTTGTGAATTAAATAAGAAAGTGTTACCTTGTCAACATGTAAAAGTTTGTTTAACTATATTTACAAATTTTAATTAAGTAATAGGCTAAAGGATTCTTGAGGTTGAATTCTTTCTGTTGAGCTAACTGTCAAGCAACACTATGATCAAAGAAATAAAGCCCTGTTATCATAAGAGCTGGGATGAAGGCTGCAAAGATGTATGTAGGGGGGGGGACTTTACTCATATTATGTAGTTAAAATTTAAGGGAATTAAGATCTAATTTTGAAGTTTAATCATATAAAATGAATAAGAAAAATCAGGGGGGGGGGGACTTCTACGTTTTCATCCTCTGGACAAATTTTATTGTCTGCTCCTAAAAGCTCCTGTCATGTCAAATCCACTATAATAAGAAAAATAGCGAAAGAAAGTAGAAAATTATAAAAGAAAGAAATGGAAGTAGATGAAAAATGAAACCTGAACAATGTGATGCACAATCTTTCCGGGGACCATTTTCTGCTTCAAAATCTCACTAATAAGTTTGATGTTTCCAAGTGTGCGAAGTTTAATCATTCGTACCAGTACCACTTCTCCTTTCTTTTTGTGTCTTAATTATATTTGGTCTTCCCTTATATTAAGAAAATATCATATAATGTAAATTGTTATTATTTAGCTTAAGAAATTTTAGTTAATACTAATAGATACTTATGATTGATTACTATATAATATACATATGAGGGACGATATATGTTTAGACTTTCTACAAGTAAATAATTTGGGGATTGAATCTTACACTTTGATACGCTCTCACTAAAACAAGATTCTGATTCATGATACAAATCAAAATCTTGGCTAAAGGGTGTGTACAAAATATAGTAAATGAAGGACCAGGAAGCATGGTGAGAGGTCTAATGTAAAAGGAGCATCTATCTGAATATACTTTTATAGATTTTTTTTTGGAAAACTAGTTGCAAGTAGGAAAGAAGGAAGCGTTACTTCAGTTGTTTCATAGGGTGTAAAAATGATCCTTAAGTTTGATTGGGATCTGGAGACATCAGCTAAAGGATTCTTGAGGTTGAATTCTTTCTGTTGAGCTAACTGTCAAGCAACACTATGATCAAAGAAATAAAGCCCTGTTATCATAAGAGCTGGGATGAAGGCTGCAAAGATGTATGTAGGGGGGGGGGGGACTTTACTCATATTATGTAGTTAAAATTTAAGGGAATTAAGATCTAATTTTGAAGTTTAATCATATAAAATGAATAAGAAAAATCAGGGGGGGGGGGGGACTTCTACGTTTTCATCCTCTGGACAAATTTTATTGTCTGCTCCTAAAAGCTCCTGTCATGTCAAATCCACTATAATAAGAAAAATAGCGAAAGAAAGTAGAAAATTATAAAAGAAAGAAATGGAAGTAGATGAAAAATGAAACCTGAACAATGTGATGCACGATCTTTCCGGGGACCATTTTCTGCTTCAAAATCTCACTAATAAGTTTGATGTTTCCAAGTGTGCGAAGTTTAATCATTCGTACCAGTACCACTTCTCCTTTCTTTTTGTGTCTTAATTATATTTGGTCTTCCCTTATATTAAGAAAATATCATATAATGTAAATTGTTATTATTTAGCTTAAGAAATTTTAGTTAATACTAATAGATACTTATGATTGATTACTATATAATATACATATGAGGGACGATATATGTTTAGACTTTCTACAAGTAAATAATTTGGGGATTGAATCTTACACTTTGATACGCTCTCACTAAAACAAGATTCTGATTCATGATACAAATCAGAATCTTGGCTAAAGGGTGTGTACAAAATATAGTAAATGAAGGACCAGGAAGCATGGTGAGAGGTCTAATGTAAAAGGAGCATCTATCTGAATATACTTTTATAGATTTTTTTTTGGAAAACTAGTTGCAAGTAGGAAAGAAGGAAGCGTTACTTCAGTTGTTTCATAGGGTGTAAAAATGATCCTTAAGTTTGATTGGGATCTGGAGACATCAGCAGGGCATGCAGACCACGCTAGCCTCAGAAGAAATAGCACGTCCAATGCAGCTTCCTGTGTTGCTTCTGAGCCGGTTTTGAGTGATGTCACAAAATGTAGGATGCTTAATGTTGCGGGTTCATAGGCTCTTAAACGTGGAAAGTTTCCGAAAAGTGTGTTTAGGGCTTTTAAATATTCCTCATGGACTGTTCCTGTTGCCCATACATCTTTTTCGATAGCAGCTGCAATAAGAGATGAAAGATCAGCAGAAGGAGATAAATTAAAGGCAATATAGCATTGTATTTTCAATTTTTACTTATTAAGATTTACCGATTATAGCTCTAACAGTCTCACTAGATGCATATTCTTGGATGGTATTGTTGGAAAAAAAAGAAGCTTAATAAACATTACAGTCTGAATCGATGTATCCGTATCACCCGAACCAATCAAATCAAGCACAAGTTGAACCCCTCCAGCTTCCGCAACCGCTCTTTTATTCGATCGACTATGCATCACAAGATTCTGCAAAGCACAAATCGCCACAACTTTCATCTCTTTAGAAGGTTGGTCTTCAAGCAAATTCATCAAAGCCCGACACGCAACAACCGCATCAGCAGATCGTGCCAAAGTCTCATTCTGGAACAAATCCCCACGAGCAAGAGTCGCCAACAATCGAGCTTGTTGACCTTGCGTTTGTGTGAATAGAGGTATCTCTGATACGGTAAGCCATATATCATAAGATGGCTGTTCTTGTTCAATTTCTTGAGAACTTGTCTTAGTATATGAAGGTGGAGAAACAGTTTGATCAACAGACCAATGAGAAGTTTCAGAGACAGGTGGCATGTCAAACACATTTTCTTGAGAATCTTGAAAATATTCTACATGTGCCTTCTCTGATTGGGTCTCTGGAAATCTAAAAGAAGATTTGTCTGTTGGGTCTCTACGAGTTGAACTTCTTAGTCCTTCTTTATAAGGGCTCTGATCTTTTTCCTTCTTATTTGTCTCAGTTGGAATGTAGGTGCATGCTTACCAAATCCATGAAGGGGCCAATTTAATCAAAGTCAAACACACCCCTACTTACTCCAACATTAGTGCTCCCGGATTTATTCATCTTGTGAACTGTTTCCAGTGGATCAATAAAAACACTTGGGGGGTGATGTGACAGGTGTTGATGCAGATTCTAGAACCACAAATGGACCATCCATTGCTTTAGATGAGACTGCATTGAAGATACGAATTGATAATGTCGTCCAATTATATCTACAATAGCATCTTCCTCTGTGAGAGGAACTGAACTAAAAAAAAGCATCAGTAGACAAGAAAATTACAAAAATACCCTTGTTCTAGTTAAAAATACAAACCTTGAAGGGTAAAAAAAATAATGGTATAATAAGTCCCTGATGCCAAATTTATCTAAGAAACATGTATTCATAACATAAGAGCCAAATTGATCTAAGAAAAATGTGAATTCAAACTGTTTGCTCGCTGATACATAAGTCCCTAATGTCCACATAATTGGTATAATATGTGGGAAGTTCTTTTCTTCGAAAAGAAGCCAAGAAAGAAAAATACAATCCAAAGTGTTGGAATCGTTCTTAGAAGAGTTTGGGAAATTATGAACTTACATATTGGTTCAAAAAAGGCAAAAAAACCTCATTCTTATACGATATAGCTGCCCTTGTACCTAAAATAACATCAAAATAAAAAGTAAGAAAGAAGATAAAATGCAAATCACAATCAATCTAAAGTCTAAACGCACATGTAGTTAGAAAGAAGGTAAAATGCATATCTAAATCTCATTCTGATACGATATAGCTGCCCTTGTACCGACTTAGATCTTCTCTTTGCTTAGAAGAGCTGATCACAGATTAACACACCAGGTGAAGAAATCCCGTTTGTTCGCTTTTCTTCTTCTTCTTCTTCTATCTTCTATTTTTCCTCTTCCGATCACCCTGACAAATTCACGGTTGTTTAGCTACAAACAAGAATCGCGTCGACGCTTGTTCAGACAACATTACGAAACAAACAAACAAACAAACCCTAGAGAAATGGAAATTAAAAGGGGGGAAATCGAATAACATGAGTAAAGACTTTGTTGAGACAAACGTGAAACAAGAAATGTGGGGAGCAGAAAACCCTAAAAATAAGGGGGTGAACGAATTAACTGGAGATCGATTAACATCTAGAAAGAGATCATTAGCTAATAAAATCACTGAAACCTTGTTATATGATGAACTTGGAATGATTGAAACAGAAGAGGGTAGTGATGCATAAAAGAAAATCCCCAAATTTAATAGTAAATATGCATCCAATCGGACGAACTGATACATCATCAGAATCATCAGAAGCGTTATCCAAAAACTCATACCCAGCATTTTAGTGAACTATCGATCTAAATCAAAATGGAAGAGAACGTTGCTTAATTTTTGATTGATAACTTTAAAGAAGAAGAAGAAGAAGAAGGCCCTAGGGCCTTTTCTTGCTAATTGGGGGAGGCGCGCGGGGGGGGGGGGGGGGGGTTAATTTTTTGGATTCAATGGGCGGGTGAAATCCCGCCTTAAAAACGCATGTTTCAATAAAATTTTATAATGCGACACATTTAGATGACGCACATTTTATGAAAGGCGCCCTCCGCATTTCTTTTTTTTTCCCGTTCTGACACTAATTTTAGGGGCACGCATAAATGCGTGTCCTCTATCCTTCAAATTTTGCAAAACTGACATTATTTTTTAGGGAACGCATGAATGCGCGTCCTCTATCAGCGAGTGTCATTGTTTGCGCGTCATTAAAGGGCCTTTTTCTAGTAGTGAAATTTATCTTTTCGGTTTCGAAGCCCGACTTTTGCAAAGCCCGGTTTCTTAATAAAACTCCCGGTTTTATTAGAAACGATCGTTTTAGGAAACGAATTGCTGCCCGATTATCATCAAGTCATGTGAGTGTATAGTCACTTTCATTTTACACATAGATATGAAGTATTTACCTTATAATACATGCTATGTGTAAATATATTAATTGTTTATTTAAGGTGACTGTTGAGTTGATGTTTTATACAAGTTTTAAACTGTATAAGTATTTTTATCTACAAATATGTTGGGTAGAACATGGGTAGATAGTGATGTGTGATAAAATAAAATTGATGAGAGGCCTCGATGTGTTTTGAGATCCAGTCATCTAGCGGAGTTTGGATGATGACCACGGGCTTTCTAGACAGTTCAGTGGGAAACATTAGCAGGTCCGCAACCTGTAGCTGTTAATGAACTTGGGTGTTCATTCGCTATACTCCATCCCCCTCATGGTTGCCTTTAGGACATGTATGGCTGAGGAAACCCCTTAGCAGTAGTGTCCATCCCGATGATATTCTTTAGGCTAGGTCCCTTGTGATAAGTGTTTAGGGACGTAAAGTGAGGATAACGGGAACGGGTAATCAGGGTTATTGTTGATTGGTGAACTTAATAAGTTTATTATTATTGTGGGTTGAAAACCCTATATGCTCACCAGGCTCCCAAGCCTGACCCACTCAGCTTTTTATGTTACAGGTAGTGGACCCCGAGCATAGTCGGAGGACGACAAGAGATTTTTGGATTATAGGCCAGTAGTTGTAAATAACTGTCGAAAGGCTTATAATGTCTTGTTTATGCTTTTGATCTGTATCAGAACATGACATCCCGAGGTTTTGATATATATGGAAAATATATACCTTCTTAATGAAGGGTTTTGATAAACTTTTATCATAGCAACATCTTTTAAAAATATTCCTCTGATTTTATTTTAAAAAGCATAAATTAAATCGGTCTTTTCTGGCCGAGAAATTAGGGGATGTCACAGTTGGTATCAGGGCATTAGTTTAAGCGAACTAAGAAATTGTAGGATTTCTAAACTTAAACTTAGAATGCTAAGTGATGATTGTGAGATGAGTGTCTACCATATTTTAGACACGAGCACTAGTTTATTTTAGGAAAGATGCCAAAATGCCCTTATGTGCTAAATGCTATGTGTTTGCCATGTGTGCCATTATTTGTTCGGATCTATGGTCTGTTGCCAACCGGATTTGGAAACCTTATGTGTGTAGGATTCTAAGCGTATGATTACGAGATTAGAACTAACATGTAAATGTTTTGGAGTGATAAGGGAATTAAAATGTCTAAGAAGGATAAAGACCTAAATTCACCTTATTTGGTATATAGATTGTAATGGCAAGAACTCGTAGTGGAGCTGCAAATGCAAATGGAAACAGGGATCAACAGCCTCAACCTCAAGTAGTTGAGCAAGTACCTGTTGTAGGAGCTGCACCTGAGCCAATTACGATGGCTGGGGTACAAGCAATGATCCAGATGATGTTAGATCGCCAAATGGAGGAGACAAGGTGATTACTACAACAACATAGGGAAGAGACCACGATACCTGTTGAACAGTCCGTATTGAATGAAGGGCAATCAGTAGGAGGGAACTATAGTGGGACTCTTGGTCAAGCCAACCCACCGATAGTTAGACAAGACAACCAGGATGGAGGAGTTGATGGACGTGGGTGCAAATACAAAGATTTCATGGCATCTAAACCGCCGTGTCTATTTGGAAGTCCGACACCGGTGGAAGTCATGAATTGGATCTCCGAAATGGAGATGATGTTTGAAAGTTGTGAGTGCAGCAACAAACAAAAGACCGCACTTGCAATTCCTCTGTTAAAGTTTGGTATGTTGAGCTGGTGGAAGTTACTAGATGATTCGATGCCCAAGGGAGAAGCTAGTAAGATGTCTTGGGAAGATTTTGTGGTACAACTGAAATTGCAGTACTGCTCTGAGCAAGATCTTCTGGAAACTAATAATGAGTTCCAGAATTTGAAGAAGGGAAAGATGAGCGTTACTGAATACATTGCTAGTTTTATGGAAAAGATGAAGCTTGTTCCTCATCTAGTTCCAACTAAACTCTCTAAGGTCAACAAGTTTGCCCTCCGATTACCAGCGGAGTTTGGTCCGATGGTTAAGCAAACAACCACTCTGAAAGCCACCATCTGGGCTGCTAAGAATTTTGAGGTTCAGATCAGAGAGAAGGGTCTGGAGAGGGCAGAAGTTGGTGAAAAGAGAAAATTTGAAGGAACTTCAGGTTCCAATAAGAAAAGCAAATTTTCTAAGTCCAAGAAGTTTAGAGGAGGAGGAAGTGAAGTGAAATGGTGTGAGAAGTGCAAGAAAAAGCACTTTGGAAAATGTAGTGAGGAGGTGACTTGCTTCAAATGTGGAAAGACTGGGCATTATGCTAATGCGTGTCCGTCCGATAAGAGGGTATGTTTTGAGTGCCATGAAGTAGGGCATGTTTTTAAAGACTGTCCAAAGAGGAAGGATGCAGCAAAGCCCAATCGACCACCAAAGCCGAAGGCGAGAGCCTTTCAGATGACACTTGAAGCTGCAAAAGAAGAAGTCGATGTCACTTCAGGTACCTTTCTCGTAAATGAATTTCCTGCCCAAATTTTGTTTGATTCTGGAGCCAATTACTCCTTTATATCGCATGAATTTGGTTGAAAACTAACTTTGCTTGTAGATAGGCTAGTTAATGCTTTATTAGTCGAGATTGCTAGTGGCAAGTTTGTACCTGTTAGCCATCGTATAAAATACATCCTCATTGACTTGGATGGGAATAAGTTCCACGAGGAATTATTGCCTATCGAGTTAAATGGATTCGACATAGTTTTAGGAATGGATTGGCTTAGTGCCAATGATGCCGAAATATTGTGTAGAAAGAAGATAGTAAAAGTAAACCCGCCAGGGAAAGAGTCGTTTATGGTGTATGGAGACAAACACAGAGTAAATTCTGGAATCATTTCCCTAATGAAAGCCAGAAAGTGTTTGGCCAAGGGATGTACATCATACCTAGCGTTCGTGATCGATGCTAAGAAGGAAGAGAAGGAGGTGCAGAATATTCCGGTGATGTGTGATTATCTGGAAGTCTTTCCCGAAGATCTTCCCGGATTGCCCCTTGTTCGACAAGTAGAATTTCGTATCGACTTGTTACCAGGAACGACGCCGATAGCAAAAGCACCATATCGATTAGCACCAACAGAGATGAAATAGCTTATGACACAACTTAAGGAGTTATTGGAAAAAGGTTTCATTCGACCTAGTTCATCGCCTTGGGGAGCCCCTGGGTTATTTGTAAAGAAGAAAGACGGGAGCATGAGAATGTGCATCAATTACAGAGAGCTGAACAAAGTGACGATAAAGAACAAGTGCCCGTTGCCGAGAATCGATGACCTGTTCGACCAGTTACAGGGTTCTAGCTATTTCTCGAAGATCGATCTTAGGTCGGGATACCATCAACTAAAGGTGAGAGAGCAGGATATCGAAAAGACTACGTTCAGAACAAGAGATGGACACTATGAATTTTTGGTTATTTCGTTCGGACTAACCAATGCCCCAACAGCTTTCATGGATTTGATGAATAGGGTTTGTAAACCATTCCTAGATAAATCCGTGATAGTATTCATAGACGATATCTTGATTTATTCGAAAAGCAAGCAGGAGCATGAAAAGCATCTGCGTGAAGTGCTAGAAGTTCTGAAAAAGGAGAAGCTGTATGCAAAGTTCTCCAAATGTGAATTTTGGATTCAAGAAGTCCAATTTTTAGGTCATGTGGTCAACCAATAAGGAATAATGGTTGACCCAGCAAAGATTGAAGCTGTAATGAAGTGGGAACAACCAAAAAGTTCTACGGAGATTCGAAGCTTTTTAGGATTAGCTAGATATTACCGAAGGTTCATCCAAGGATTTTCTCCGATTGCTACTCCATTAACAACTTTGACCCACAAAGGAGCTACTTATGTTTGGAATGAGAAGCATAAGGAAGCCTTTGAGAAGTTGAAGAGGAGATTGTGTGAAGCACCGATTCTTTCATTGCCTGAAGGAGTTAATGACTTCGTAGTTTATAGCGATGCATCTGGAGTTGGGTTAGGTTGTGTTCTGACCTAAAGGGATAAAGTGATAGCGTATGCATCGAGGCAATTAAAGGAGCATGAAAAGAACTACCTCACTCACGATTTGGAGTTGGCAGCGGTAGTATTCACCCTAAAGATATGGAGGCATTATCTTTATGGCACAAAGTGTAAAATTTTCACTGATCATAAGAGTCTTCAATATCTCTTTAATCATAAGGAATTGAACATGAGGCAACGACGCTGGCTAGAGTTACTCAAGGACTACGACTGTCAGATACTTTACCACCCTGGTAAAGCAAATGTTGTTGCTGATGCTTTTAGTCGGAAGGTAAACCTTGAAAAGAAAAGGCCAAGAGCGTTGAGAATTGAAGTTGTCTCGACAATTGTGGAAAGCATAAAGAAAGCTCAAGAGGAAGCTTTAGAGAAAAATGACCGAAAGGAAGAGCGTTTGGGCAAAACGTTTGTATTCGGTACAAACAACCTAGGGTTGAAGGTATTCCAAGATAGGATTTGGGTACCTAAGACGGGCGGAGTAAGAGATCTTCTGATGGAAGAAGCTCACATGACCATGTACTCGATTCATCCCGGCAGTACAAAAATGTATAGGGATCTAAAACCCTATTATTGGTGGCCGACGATGAAGCTCCATGTTGCTAAGTATGTGGCCGAGTGTGTAACTTGTGCTAGGGTTAAGGCACAACATCAGAAACCATATGGGAGTTTAGAACCTTTACCCGTACCCATGGGTAAATGGGAAGACATCACCATGGATTTTGTGACTAAACTGCCCAGAACAAGGAATGGTCATGACATGATTTGGGTGGTCGTTGATCTCTTCACTAAGAGTGTGCATTTCATAGCAGCCAAAGAGAAATGGTCTATGGATAAACTTGTGAATTCTTATGTGAAGGAAATTGTGAGGCTTCACGGTGTTCCGTTAACGATTGTATCCGATCATGACAGCCGTTTTACCTCAAGATTTTGGAGGAGTCTACAAGAGGAATTGGGTACCAAGTTGTGTTTGAGTACAACTTACCATCCGCAAACCGATGGTCAGAGCGAACGAATGATTCAAACATTGGAGGATATGCTGAGAGCATGTACCCTAGAATTCCAAGGTAACTGGGACGAACACTTACCTCTAGTAGAATTTTCCTATAATAATAGTTTCCACTCAAGCATTAAGATGGCACCTTATCACGCTTTGTACGGAGAAAAGTGTTGAACGCCATCATGCTGGCTGGAAGCTGGGGAAAAGCAGTTTATGGGACCTGAGATAGTCCATCGAATTGCTGAAAAGTTGAAAGTGATAAGGGAAAGGATGTTAGCTACTCAAGATCGACAAAAGAGTTATGCTGACAAGAAAAGACAACCGATATCCTTCGATGTTGGAGATTCGGTTTTACTTGAAGTCTCACCGTGGAAGGGACTTATAAGATTTGGTAAGAGAGGGAAGTTGAGTCCAAGGTTTATTGGACCATTTAAAGTTCTTCAGAGGATCGGGAATCAAGCTTACAAGCTAGAATTACCAGAAGAACTGGAGGGTATTCATAACACCTTTCATGTGTGCTATTTGAGAAAGTTCACGGGAGATGTTCCCGAAATAATTCCGATTTTTGAGTTAAGGTTGGATGAAAACAAGAGGTTGATTGAAGAACCCGAGGCAATCGTTGACCGTAAGACTAAGAAGTTGCGATGCAAGATGGTCGATTTAGTGCTTGTGTGTTGGAAACATACGAATGGGCCAAATCTCACTTGGGAAACGAAGAGTGACATGATGAGTTGCTACCTGCAGTTGTTTGTGATATGTGATTATGGGGACAGAATCATCCTAAGGGGGAGAGAATTGTAACACTCGTGTTTCTAGCCTAGGCATTTATATTGAGGTGATAGTCTAGGTTAACCTTTATAACTCATTTATAAGAAATAAAAAGGAATTATGTGAATATTATGTGATTATGTGTTTTATGCTTAATTATTAGGGTTTAATTAATTAAGAATAAAAATAAGCGTCAAAAATTAAAGTGTGAGATAAGACCGATATCTTTACATAAAGTTGTAGTGGTCGAAACAAGGATTTCGGGGATATAAAGAATACCAAAATCCGAGTTATAACGAAGAAGTTATGACCTGTCGAAGTTTCGCGACAAAACCGACACGATGCTGAATGTCGTAAAAAGTGAGTTTTTGATAAACTACTTTTTAGCCTTAGTAATCTAAACGAAAGTCGTAGTATTCGTTAAACCGAGAAGTTCGATAAAAAGAACGCCAAAATCTGACTTCGTATGAGGAAGTTATGATTTTTCGAAGTTTCAGCTCAGCAGTAGACAACTAAAAACTCGAATTTTAGATCGAGCGATTTTTAGCCGACACAACCTAAACGAGAATTGAAGGTCTCGTCATTAGTAGCACAACGGTAAAAAGTCTGATGAAAACGGACGTCGGATGAAGAAGTTGATGGGTTTTGACCATATGAACATTCCTATGTGCACATGCAAACCCTAATGCTTGGATCTAGGTTTCTCTAATTAAACATGCATTGGATCCAAGACTTCTAATGACTAATAGAGTATAAGAACAATACAAAATCAAAGTTAGAAGTTTACCTTGAAACACTTGTTTGATCTTCTTGTTCTTGGAGCTTTAGAGTCACAAATGTCACTCCTCTAATGGCTTACAAACACTAACTAGCAAGAGGATGATTTGAGAGAGAGGAGAGGGAATAGAAATCGGCCAAGGTTTCTTTGCTTTAGCAGAGGTGCCGATTTCCCTTGCCCCAAGGGTCTATTTATACTTGTACGGCGTCTAGGGTTTCACCCTTAAACCCTAGTTGGATAATCTTTACTCAAAGCAATCCAAATCCTTTCCAAGATAAGCCCTTGGACGATTTGTGGCTTATCCCAAGCCCTAGAATCGTCCAACCCTATCCAAGAAGGATTTACAGCCCAAAGTGTAACTATCAAACAATTGACAATTTATGCTCTCTTATTTAATTAATCTCTTTAAGTCACCAAATTAATTCTAATTAATTTATGACTTATATTAATCAAATAAAAATATTATTATTCCTTATATTATTCTCATAATATATTAATAATATTTATTCTCTCACAATAAATCATCCTGTCAAGTTGCTATGGTGAAGGCAACCCAAAAGGACCATGCACAATCAGGTCAAATACTTGCCTAATATAGTTGCAGCCTTAGACACTATTCCAACAGTCTCCCACTTGGATAAGTCTAGTAACTATATGCACAAGTACAATTCTATTTGCAATCGTAGCTCCCAAAGACGCTGTCAAACTCTGATCTAATCAATCTTGTCCTTTAGATAAGGGATCATACAGTCCTCTGTTAGATATCATGCTGACAATTCTATGGAATAATTTGTCTAGCATTTTGGTTTCTTGATCTCCAATTCATTTGACATAGTACTTAATCGAACACATCAATTTAGTTCTGACCGGGCCCGGCACATAAGTCAAATCAAATCATCGAGCGGCCGAGATATCGCTTTTACCCCCTTGGGATAAAAGTTACAGATAAACTTCGACTTATATGCATTTACTTATTTATTAATCAACTATACACAACAATGCGTTTTATAACACCGAGTTACTGATGCGTTTTCGCATTATCAATGTACAACCAATTAACAAATAACAAACCATATATCTAGGTTTTAAGACTATATGATATTATCGTCTTGCGATCACCTTTTTATATCATATTCCATAAGGTGATTCCAGCAAGCGCGGGTTTGTTCCAATGCTCAAAACCAGTTCATAAGCACTCATGAACGTTGCAGCAACCCTTTGCTATGTCTAAAACCATTTAGACAATCTACACACCGATTCATGACAATCTTCATTCATATCTACTTCCAACATATGAACGATTGTGGACAATTTGAATAATTCGATTATTCTTAATAAACTCAGTTATTCTGGAAGTCAAAACATGGAAAATGAAACAATAGTTAAACAATTAACATAAGACAGTAACATTACTCATAAATAATACTCTTTTACTTAATCATCAAATGTTAATCACATTTATCTATTACACGTTTCTACTACTATCTAATCTATGCTAATATCATCCTTCAGCCCAATACTCCTAGCATGCTGCAAGTGCTTAACCCTACTCAGTCCCTTCGTAAGCGGATCTGCTGGGTTATCTTCTGATGATATCCTCTTCACTACGAGTTGTCCTTCTTCTACACGATGTCTAATAAAGTGATATTTTCTTTCGATATGTCGAGATCTACCATGATCCCTCGGTTCCTTGGTCAAGGCAACCGCTCCTTCATTATCACAAAAAATTTCCATGGGCTCCTTTATGGCAGGTACAACTCCAAGATCACCGATGAAGTTATTCAACCATATTGCCTCCTTCGACGCTTCGCTCGCTGCAATGTACTTTGATTCGCACGTTGAATCAGCTACGGTTTCCTGCTTGGAACTTTTCCAAGTTACTGCTCCTCCATTTAGGGTAAAGACCCAGCCCGACTGCGAAGGTAGTTGTCCCTGTCGGTCTGAAAACTGGCATCACTATACCCTCGCACCTTCAAGTCATCACTCCCTCTGAGGACTAGGAACCATTCCTTCGTCCTCCGAAGGTACTTAAGGATATTCTTAACCGCAATCCAATGGGCTCTGCCAGGATTCCCTTGATATCTGCTAACCATGCTCAAAGCAAAGGCTACATCAGGGCGAGTACAAGTCATAACATACATGATTGAGCCAACTGCGGAAACATATGGTACACGGCTCATTTCTGCTATTTCAGCTTCGGTACTCGGACTTTGAGTCTTACTCAACTTGGCATTACTTTGTATCGGTAATTCTCCCTTCTTCGAGTTTTCCATACTAAAACGTTTTAGTATCTTCTCTAAGTAAGTGTTCTGACTAAGTCAGTCTCTTACTTCTTTCTCTTACTATCCTTATTCCCAAAATATAAGAAGCCTCTCCGAGGTCCTTCATAGCATAGCACTTCCCGAGCCAGGACTTAATCTCCTGCAGAGTCGGGACGTCGTTTCCTATGAGTAATATGTCATCGACATATAGAACGAGGAAGCTTACTATACTCCCACTGGCTTTGACATATACACACGATTCATCTTCGCTTCGTACAAATCCAAACTCTTTGACTTTCTCATCGAAGCAAAGATTCCATCTGCGAGATGCTTGCTTAAGTCCATAAATGGACTTCTCAAGCTTACACACTCTATTCGGATGCATCGGATCCACAAACCCCTTTGGCTGAGCCATGTAAACATCCTCAGCCAACTTCCTATTAAGGAAAGCGGTCTTGACATCCATTTGCCAAATCTCATAATCATGAAATGCGGCAATAGCTAGCATCACTCTAATAGACTTTATCTTCGCAACTGGTGAGAAGGTCTCATCATAGTCAACTCCTGGAGTTTGAGTAAAGCCCTTCGCAACCAATCGCGCCTTATACGTGTGTACTTTTCCATCCACGTCGGTCTTCTTCTTGAAGATCCATTTGCACCCAACGGTCTTACGTCCGGGCACATTATCAACCAAATTCCAAACTTGGTTATCATACATGGATTGGATCTCGCTATCCATCGCCTCTTTCCATTTCGCAGACTCTGGGCCTGCCATGGCTTCCTTATAGCTATTAGGTTCATCAAGGTTTATTAGTGTACCATCACTAATATACGTGTCCCCTTCGGTAGTAATATGAAAACCATAAAACTGGGGTTGAACTCTAACTCTTTCGGAACGTCTAAGAGGTAAGGATTCGTCAATCGGTTCAACCGGAGTTTCCTCCTTGGGTTGAGTGCCAGCGGCAGAGGTTCCTTCATCTATCGATTCTTGAATCTCTTCAAGCTCGATTTGCCTCCCACTGTCTCCTTGGCTTATGAGTTCTCGCTCTCGGAAAACTCCTCTCCTCGCAACATAGACAACATTGTTCTTCGGTCTATAGAAGAGATATCCAAAGGATTTCTGCGGGTAGCCGATGAAAATACATCGCTCACTACGAGGTTCGAGCTTGTCGTGAGTATCTCGTCTTACGAATGCCTTGCAACCCCAAACCTTGATATGTGCCAACGAGGGAGCTTTCCCTGTCCACATCTCGTGAGGTGTTTTGGCAACCTTTTTAGTAGGCACTCGGTTAAGGATATGGGCGGCAGTCTCTAAGGCATACCCCCAAAAAGAGATTGATAGTGAAGCACAACTCATCATAGAGCGAACCATGTCCAACAAGGTTCGATTACGCCTTTCTGCCACACCATTCAATTGTGGTGTTCTAGGTGGCATCAATTGTGAAACTATTCCACACTCCTTGAGATAATCGTGGAACTCAAGACTTAGGTACTCTCCTTGTCGATCGGATCAAAGCATCTTGATTTTCCTACCCAATTGATTCTCCACTTCATTCTTGAACTCTTTGAACTTTTCAAAAGTTTCTGACTTTTTCTTGATTAAGTAGATATACCCATATCTACTATAGTCATCGGTAAAAGTCACATAGAAGCGGTTACTATCCTTCGTGGTTGATCTAAATGGTCCACATACATCGGTATGTATTAGGTCTAATAGACCCTCACCCCTTTCACATGTACTTGTGAAGGGTGACTTAGTCATCTTTCCAAGTAAGCAAGACTCGCATGTGTCTTCTTCCCTAAGGTCAAATGACTCCAACACTCCATCCTTTTGGAGTTGGGCTATGTGCTTCTTGTTGACATGTCCAAGACGAGAATGCCACAAGGATGCTCTATCCATACTATTGGAAGAATCCATGCAGAAAACTGTTGGGTTTTATACAAACAATCCTATGTGTACATGCAACCCTAGCATTGGATCTATGTTTTCACTATTAGATACACAACATTATGAACACATAATAAAACCCTAATCATGATTGCTATTTTCGAAATTAACCAAGAAGGTTAGATTACATACCTCTTGTTGTTATATTGTAATAACAACTTAAATCTTCAAACCCAAAGTCTTGAAAGCAAGCACCACAAGTGTAGTGCCTCTAATGGCTTACAAACACCAAGAGCAAATGGAGAAGATATAGAGAGAGAAGGAGAGGTATAAAATTCGTCCCTAAGAAGCCTTGGGAAGGTATGGACGAATTCATGAGCCAAAGGGGTGTTTATATAGGTGTAGAGATAGGGTTTCAGTCCTTATCCTTATCTAGTTGCTTGCCCACCAAGCAACCTATAAGATAAGCCTTGAATCCTTATCATGGACGAATTCTAAGGTCTTATCACCTTAAATTCGTTCAACCTATCCTTAGGATAATCCTTAACCTATTTTGTAACTATCACATAATTACAATTCAGCCCCTCTAGTTTAATTAATTACATTTGATCAATTCTTAATTAATTATTGACCAATACTAATTAAACAAATATGATTTCTCCTTTAATATATTATTCTTATAACATATTAATAAATCATAATAACCTCTCTCTCTATTTATTTCTCCAATCAAGTTGCTTTGGTGAAGGCAACCCAAAAGGACCATGCACCATCGGGTCTAGTACATACCAAAATAGTTATGGACTTAGACACTAATCCAACAAAAACATCATTTCCTAAGTTATCTACAATCATAACGGTTTCATAAATTCCATTACATGGTATAGCTTCAAAATAAAAGACACCAAAATAGAACCATTCTCATTATTAAAAGAAAATCTAAAACCTTGTCTAAACAAACCATGAAATGAAATGATGTTTCTAGCCATTTCTGGCGAATAACAACAATTGTTCAAATCTAAAGATAAACCATTCCTAAGCACTAAAGAATACACTCCAATCTTGGTCACAGGCGACGATCTTCTGTTCCCCATGATTAGATTTATTCTTCCATGCTCCACGTCTCTATTTCTTCTTAGTCCCTGCACATTAGAACAAATGTGGTAACCACAACCGGTATCAAGAACCCAAGAAATAGCATGAGATGAATCGTTGGATTTAATTGTGTATATACCTGCGAAAGATGGCTTGATCTTTCCTTCCTTGATGGATTGCAGGTACTCTGGGCAGCTTCTCTTCCAATGTCCTATCTTGTGGCAGTGGTGGCATTCTTCCTCCTTTGGGTTAGGGCAGGGTTTAGCAGGATCAACTTTGGTCCCACTAGAAGAGGCACCATCTCGGGATTTAACCTTGCGATGGTTCTTAGATGAAGCCTTCCTCTTCTTTCCCCTTCCTTGTCCAATAGCCAAAACAGGAGCAGCGGGTGGATTGGGAGTTGGTGCAACAGAATTGTCCTTGAAGTTGCTCTCAGCGACCCTCAAGAGACCTTGGAGCTTGCTTAGGGTGAAATCTTCTTTGTTCATGTGGTAGGTCAGCCTAAATTGATTGTAACTTGGAGGCAAAGAGTGAAGCACCATGTCGATCACCAAGTCTTCCCCAAAGTCAACATTCAACTTGCGAAGACGGTCGACATACCTTTGCATCTTTTGCAGGTGCACGGTAAGAGACTCTCCATGATCCATTTTAGCGGAAATCATGTTAGTGAAAATCTCATAACGCTCTTGTCTCGCATTTTGGTGGTATCTCTCCAACAAGTCTTGGTGCATCTCGTACGGGTACATGTCTTCATAGGACTTTTGGAATTCGGAGTTCATAGTGGCTATCATGATGCAATGTACCTTCGTTGCATCACGCTCGTGAGTTTCAAAAGCGGTCATTTCAGCCGGAGTAGCGATTTCAGGGTTGATTTTCTCGAGCTTCTCATCGAGGACATACTCCTTGTCCTCATAGCGAGCAATAGTTCGAATGTATCTTATCCATTCGCTAAAGTTCGTCCCATCAAAAGTGACCTTTTGACAAAGGCTCATCAATGTGAATGAACTAGCAGCAACGTTGTTTGCGTTCGACATCTACAAATAGAAAGGACAAAGATAGATTAGAATATGAATCCCAAATTATCACCCAATAAGAAAATTAGGGCTAGGATCCAACAACAATATTTACATATTAGAAAAGGGATGTCGTAATCTAACATGCAAACAATTTAAAGGTAAGTGAATGACGATTCACTAATTCTCCACCACAAAACATAACTTAAGTTCTAAATGTATTGAGAATTCCTAGGTTTAGATGAGATTCATTGAAACCTTTCAATGGCATGTTTAAATCTCGATATGCCCCTCTTGTTTGTGACTGGGATACCGAGGATCACAAAGCGGATGTGATTTTAGCTACGCATGCATATAAAGAACGTTAAAAACGGAGCTCGTATGCGAAAGTTATGGATTTTAGAAGTTTTCGTGCGAAAATCGAGAAAATTCGCATAGTCACGAGTTGCCACGTCACCCTCGCCTCGCATGCACCACGTGTCCAAAAATGCTGATGAGTCATCCGAGCACGTGGCCTTATCCGAAGTGGTCCAGTGGAGATCCGACGCGTGTCTTCTCCCTCGTGTCCGAACTCTTGCAGAAGCCACGAGCTTCCCTCATCGGATCCGGACTTCGGTCCAATCACAGGCCGCCAGCAGCCCCTTAGCATGCGCAGCCACGTGCGAGCCTATGTCCTGCGAGCTTCGGATCTTTGCCACCTGGAGGCTTCTCAGCCGTTCGATCAGAAGCTTCCCCTATAAATAGAAGGGTGTGAACCCTCCCGGCTAGAATTTAGAAATTGCCACTTTTAACCCCCTTTTTCACTATTTTGGCTATTTTCACATCCCCCGAAGCCCTGGTACTTATTCCAAAGCCCGGAATACGCCACGAAGAGCCCGAGAAGCCAGGAAAATTTATCTTTTCGGTTTCGAAGCCCGACTTTTGCAGAGCCCGGTTTCTTAATAAAACTCCCGGTTTTATTAAAAACGATCGTTTTAGGAAACGAATTGCTGCCCGATTATCATCAAGTCATGTGAGTGTATAGTCACTTTCATTTTACACATAGATATGAAGTATTTACCTTATAATACATGCTATGTGTAAATATATTAATTGTTTATTTAAGGTGACTGTTGAGTTGATGTTTTATACAAGTTTTAAACTGTATAAGTATTTTTATCTACAAATATGTTGGGTAGAACATGGGTAGATAGTGATGTGTGATAAAATAAAATTGATGAGAGGCCTCGATGTGTTTTGAGATCCAGTCATCTAGCGGAGTTTGGATGATGACCACGGGCTTTCTAGACAGTTCAGTGGGAAACATTAGCAGGTCCGCAACATGTAGGTGTTAATGAACTTGGGTGTTCATTCGCTATACTCCATCCCCCTCATGGTTGCCTTTAGGACATGTATGGCTGAGGAAACCCCTTAGCAGTAGTGTCCATCCTGATGATATTCTTTAGGCTAGGTCCCTTGTGATAAGTGTTTAGGGACGTAAAGTGAGGATAACGGGAACGGGTAATCAGGGTTATTGTTGATTGGTGAACTTAATAAGTTTATTATTATTGTGGGTTGAAAACCCTATATGCTCACCAGGCTCCCAAGCCTGACCCACTCAGCTTTTTATGTTACAGGTAGTGGACCCCAAGCATAGTCGAAGGACGACGAGAGATTTTTAGATTATAGGCCAGTAGTTGTAAATAACTGTCGAAAGGCTTATAATGTCTTGTTTATGCTTTTGATCTGTATCGGAACATGACATCCCGAGGTTTTGATATATATGGAGAATATATACCTTCTTAATGAAGGGTGTATATAAACTTTTATCATATGTTGTTTGGGGACCAATTCCACAACATCTTTTGAAAAGATTTCTCTGGTTTTATTTTAAAAAACATAAATTAAATCGGTCTTTTCTGGCCGAGAAATTAGGGGATGTCACAATAGCCTCTTTCCATTTTGCAGACTTCGGGCCTACCATGGCTTCCTTGTAGCTATTAGGTTCATGCAAATTTATTAGTGTACTATCAGTAATAAACGTATCACCCTTACTCATTATATGAAAACCATAGAACACGGGCGGAACACAAACTCTACTGGAACGTCTAAGAAGTAGGGATTCGTCAATCGGTTCAACCAGAGTTTCCTCCTTAGGTTGAGCACCAGTGTTAGAGGTTCATTCATTGCTCGACTCTTGAAGCTCTTCAAGATCGATTTGCCTCCCACTGTCCCCTTGGCTCATGAGTTCTCGCTCTTGGAAAACCCCTCTCCTCGCAACGAAGACAACATTGTCACTTGGTCTATAGAAGAGATATCCAAAGGACTTCTGCGAGTAGCCGATGAAAATACACCACTCACTATGAGGGTCGAGCTTGTCATGAATCTATCGTCTTACGAAAGCCTCGCAACCCTAAACCTTGATGTCTGACAACAAGGGAGCTTTCCTTGTCCACATTTCGTGAGGTGTTTTGGCAACCTTCTTCATAGGGACTAAGTTAAGGATATGGGCGGCAGTCTCTAAGGCATACCCCCAAAATAAGATAGGTAGCGAAGCACGACTCATCATGGAACGAACCATGTCTAGCAAGGTTTTGAGTACGCCTCTCAGCAACATCATTCAACTGCAGTGTCCTAGGTGGCGTCAATTGTGAAACGATTCCGGATTCCTTGACATAGTCGTGGAATTCAAGACTTAGGTACTCTCCACCTCGTTCGGATCGAAGCATCTTGATCTTCCTGCCCAATTGATTCTCCACTTATTGTTTAAACTATTTGAACTTTTCAAAGGTTTCTGACTTGTGCTTGATTAAGTAGATATACCCATATCTTTTATAATCATCAGTGAAAGTCACGTAGAAGCGACTCGCATCCCTTGTGGCAGATCTAAAGGGCCCACACACATCGGTATGTATGAGATCCAATAAACCCTCAACCCTTTCACAAGTGCCAGTGAAGGGTGACTTGGTCATCTTTCTAAGTAAACAAGACTCGCACACGTCATTTTCCATAAAGTCGAATGAATCCAACACTCCATCCTTTTAGAGTTGGGCTATGCGTTTCTTGTTGACATGTCCAAGACGATAATGCTACAAGCATGCTTTATCCAAACCATTGGAAGAATCAATACACAACACATCATTTCCTAAGTTATCTACAACCATCACAGTTTCATATAGTCCATTACAAGGCAATGCTTCAAAATAGAAAACACCATTAAGTTAAGCATTAATAGAACCCTTTTCATTATCAAATGAATATCACCTTGTCTATACAAACCATGAAAAGAAATGATGTTTCTTGCCATATCTGGCGAATAGAAACAATTATTTAAATCTAATCCTAATCCATTACTAAGCACTATAGAGTAAACTCCAATCTTGGTGACAGGTGACGATCTTCTGTTCCCCTTGATCAAGTTTATCTTCCCATGCTCCACATCCCTATTTCTTCTTAGGCCCTGCAAATCAAAACAAATGTGAAAACCACATCCTGTATCAAGTACCCAAGAAATAGCATGTGATGAATCATTAGATTTAATAGTGTAAATACATGCGTAGGACAACTTGATCTTTCCATCCTTGATATCTTGTAGATATTTTGGTCAGCTTCGTTTCCAATGCCATATTTCGTGGTAGTGGTGGCACTTTGCCTCCTAGGGGTTGGAGTTGTGTTTAGCATAACCATCCTTGGTTCCATTAGAAGAGGTGCCATCATGGGACTTTCACTTATGGTAGCTCTTTGAGGGAGCCTTCCTCTTCTTACCCTTCCCTTGCCTAACTGCCAAGACTAGGGCAGCAACAGGGGTAGGCGTTAATGCAACAGATTTGTATTTAAGGTTGCTCTCAGCAGTCCTCAACAAGTCTTGAAGCTTGCTCAAAGTGACCTCCTCCTTGTTCATGTGGTAGGTCATGCAGAACTGGTTGTAGCAGAGAGGAAAGGAGTGAAGGATGATGCCAATTGCTAGCTCTTTATCAAAGTTAACATTTAACTTTAGCAGGCGATCAATATATCTCTGCATCTTTTTCAGATGAGCAGTAAGGGACTCTCTATTGCCCATTTTGGCAGTGATGATCTCGTACCTTTCTTGCTTAGCGATTTGGTGGTATCGATCCAGCAAATTTTGATGAATCTTATAGGGATACATGTACTCATAGGACTTTTGGAGTTCTGCAGTCATAGTTGCCAACATGATGCAATGGACTTTCGTAGCATTACGCTCATGGGCCTCAAAGGTCGCGATCTCTTCAGCAGAGGCAATGTTGATTTTGATTTCCTTTAGCTTCTCATCGAGGACATACTCCTTGTCCTTGTAACGAGTGACCATTCGAATGTTGTGGATCCAATCATTGAAATTGGACCCATCAAAGATCACTCTCCCACACAAGTTCATGAGTGAGAACGAGCCAGAGGAATTTGAGCCAGAAGCGTTGTTGTTGACGTTCGACATCTGAAATAGAAAATAGACAAAGTTTGATTAGATAAGAATCCCCAATTAAACACCAAATGGAAAATTAGGGCTAGGATCCAACAACATTATTTGCAATTTAGAAAAAGGATGCCGTAATCTAAACAACAAATAATTTGAAGTTAAGTGAATGACGATTCACTAATTTCCACCATGAAAAACAAATTAAAGCTAAGTTGTAAATGTATTGAAAACACCTAGATATTTTGAGATTCATTGAACTTTTCAATGGCATGTTTAAATCTCAATATGCCACTCAAGTTTGTGACCGGGATGCCGAGGATCACAAAGCGGGTGTGAATACCCATGCAAATGTACGTGGTGCCCTCAATGTTACGGTCACCTATTCGACGTGCCGGTTAACCACACACGCTCCATCGAACTATGACAAACATCGAGTCACCCTTTGCTACCTTTTATTAGAGCCCAATTAGTGTGCTGATTGACCACACACGCTCCACTAATGTCTTAGCAAAGGTACAAAGTGTAATTTCATGGAATTGCATCAATTCACTTTTGCCTAAAGTAACTAAGATTGAGAATTTTGTAAAAACATTTAGTTACTTTATTAATTCATTATACTTTTAGTGAGGAAAGGGTTGTCCTATCCTACCTGTTTGGCTAACGACCCTCCACCAATCAAGGAAGCGGTGAGTGAAAGTGGACACCCATTAAACGGCCATTTTATAGGCCATAACCTTATACCCCCCTTATAGATTAGCTTCGTGAATGAGGCCTACTAACGGTAAGACTAGCATTTAAGTTATACATACATATATATATATATATATATATATATATATATATATATATATATATATATATATATATATATATATGTTGGGTTTACTATGCATCAAATACACGCTAAAACTACGCAGTGGAAAAATCGAAACAACGATATACCTAAGTGTACATGCATCCTATGGATCTATGGCTTCATGCTAATTACATCAACCCTAGAAAACTAAAACACAAGTAAGAAAACATACCTCTTATGTAGCCCTTGATCTCCATGGTTAAGATCTTGAACCTCCATGAAGTTGCTTGGATGAAAGGACCCAAACCAGAATCCCTCTAATGGTATCACACCCAATGACACAAAAGAGTGGAATAAAATAACTAGTAGAAGGTTCAATTTCACAAACCCAAAGGGGTTAGAAATCGTCCCTAAGAGGGGAAGGAAGAAGGGTTGGCGAATACTCAAGCCAAGGTGCAAGGAGGAATGAAATCCCTAAGGCCCTATTTATAGCTTTGGATGCCTCCTTAGGTTTAGTACTCCTTCCCATGTGGGATGGAGGCATAACCACGAAATTTCACTCCTTTCCCATGTGTGATGGAGTGATTTTCATCCAACCCTAATTCCATAAGGTTCTGGAACATTCCTGATTAACCAACTATCGATTAATAAACATTCAACCCTTTAATTAATTAAACTGTTAATTAATTCCCATAATATATTTCCAAAATATATTTTTAATTAGTTTCTAATTAATTATTAACCATAATAATTAATAAACCAATTTATCCTTTATTTATTCTACTCAATTTGGGCTTAAGGGCAACCTAAAAGGACCCTACTATTATTAGAAATATGACCAATAGTTAATGACCTTGGACACTATTCCAACAATATATATATATATATATATATATATATATATATATATATATATATATATATATATATATATATATATATATATATATATAATAAAGTATAGGGTTGAATTTTAAACATGTAAAATTCTAGGGTCTAAAATATAAATTATTCAAATTAAACTTTTAATTAAAATTTAAATTTCAAAACTTGAGGGTAAGTTTTGAACTTTTCAAAACACATAGGATCAAATAGCAAATAATTTAAATTAAACATTTAATTTAATGATTATCTAAATTTGACCTACTCCATTTTATTTATAAGATAATTCATCAAATAATTCAAATAATCAAATTTTATCATATAAGGAATTTATTATTCAATTAATTGGTAATTATCTTTTGTTTTGCCAAGGATAATCACATAATAATAATAAAATTTAGATTTTATTAGTTAAAAATAGTTTTGGTAATTATCATTTAGCAAAACAGCGAGAAATCCCGATTTTCCCTCTGTTTGACTCCCCGACTCGCTGAGTCACTAACTGGACTCGCCGAGTTGGGTCGACATGCCGAGTGCAACTAGTGACTCGCCGAGTCAGGTTGGGCAGAGGGTAGAAAAACGATTTTTTCAGCAAGATGAACATACAAGACATTAATACAACAAAAACCAATCAAGGCTCTGGTACCACTGATGAGTTTTATACAAAAGAACATCCTATGTGCTCATGGAAACTCTAAAGCTTGGATCTAGGTTTCTCTATTGTACATGTAATTCATCCATGACTGATGAAACCTAGATCTAGCATACATATTTCGAAATTATCATATAAAATCAGATATAGATTATTACCTCTTCAAGAATGGCTTGAATCTTCTTCTCTTGGAGCTTAGAGTCACAAATGTCACTTCTCTAATGGCTTACAAACACCACACATGCAAGAGGATGATATTAGAGAGATGGGAGAGGGCACAATTTTGGCTATGAACTCTTCTAGGGTTTCAAGTGGCCGAAAACTGATGCCTTAGGGGTCTATTTATACTTGTGCTGCTAAGGTTTCAGTCAAAACCCTAATGGACAGCTTAGGCCTTAAGCAGTCCAAGGAACCTTCTGGAATAGGGCCCTTATGGGCGAATTTAAGATGGACACATCCTTAATTTCGTCCATTCCTAATCCATAAGGGTTCTCAGCCCAATATTCAACTATCACACAATTGACAGTTCTAGTCCCGTTTATTTAATTAATGTCTTTTAGCAACAAAATTAATTCTTAATTAATTCTCGTCTAATATTAATTAAAAAAGTTTAAAATTTCTCTTTTAATATATTATTCATATAATATATTAATAAACCATAATGACCTCTCTCTTCATTAAATCATCCTATCAAGTTGCTTTGGTGAAGGCAACCCAAAAGGACCTTGCACAACCGGGTCAAGTACATACCAAATATAGTTACAGGCTTAGACTAATCCAACATGGAGGACTTTGTAGTACTGTGGTGCATCCATATCAGGGTTGGGTGCGGTGTTGATGAAGAGGGGGGAATGTGATAGCATATGCATCGAGGCAGTTGAAGCCTCATGAGACGAGGTATCCCACCCACGATTTGGAGCTGGGGGCAGTGGTGTTCACCCTCAAGATCTGGTGCCACTATTTGTATGGAGTCCGGTGAACCATATACAAGGACCATAAGAGCCTGAAGTACCTCATGGATCAACCCAAACTGAATATGAGACATAGGAGGTGGTTGGTTGTAGTGAAAGACTACGAATGTGAGATCTTATATCATCCAGGCAAGGCTAATGTGGTAGCCAATGCCTTGAGCCGTAGAGCAGAGAGTGCTCTGATTCGAGATGTGTTTATGAGGATGACAGTGATGACTCCCGTCCTAGATACCATCCGAGAGGCTCAGGTGGAGGTTGTGAGGCCAGAGAACCTCAAGAGGGAGCGAGTGATGGGACAGGTTTCCGAGTTTAAGACGGATAGTCGGGGGCTTATGACTTTTCGTGGGCGGATTTGGATGCCCTATATAGGTGGAGATCGACACATACTGATGGAGGAGGCACATAGATGGAGATTTTTGATCCATCCAGGAGCCACTAAGATGTATTTGGATCTAAAGAGAGATTACTGGTGGACCTGTATGAAGAGGGATGTGGCATGGGTAGTTGAGAGGTGCTTGACCTGTCGTTGGGTGAAGGCGGAGCACAAGCGTCCACATGGCCCGTTACAGCCTCTAGAGATTCCCCAGTGGATGTGGGAACATATTTCCATGGATTTTATCACCAAATTACCGAGAATCGCGCGAGGTGTCGACGTGATATGGGTGATTGTGGACCGGTTGACGAAGAGTGCTCACTTCCTTGCTATCAGTGAAAGCTCTTCTATAGAGAGATTGGCTGAGATTTATGTGAGAGAGGTGGTGGCACGACATGGAGTGCCAACATCGATAGTGTCAGATTAGTATGTGTGTTTTACTTCCAGATTCTGGAAGAGGTTTCATGAGGAGTTGGGTACTCGATTACACTTCAGTACCACATACCACCCACAAATTAACAGGTAGAGTGAGCGGACGATTCAGACGCTTGAGGACATGCTACGAGCATGTCTGATGGACTTTTGAGGAAGTTTGGAAACCTATTTGCCCTTGGCTGAGTTTTCTTATAAAAACAGCCATCATTCTAGTATTGGTATGCCTCCCTTTGAGCTCTTATATGGGAGGAGGTGTCGGACTCCCATCTGTTGGGGAGAGGTAGGGCAGAGAGTGATGGGTAGCACTGAGATAGTGCTCAAGATGACTGAGCAAATTCAACAGGTCACACAGAGGTTACTGACAACTTAGAGTCACCAGAAGAGTTACGCAAATCGACGACGATCCGAGTTAGAGTTCCAAGTTGGAGATTTTGTCCTCCTAAAGGTATCCCCATGGAAAGGGGTGATCTGATTCAGGAAGCGGGGAAAGTTGGGTCCTAGATATATCAGTCCTTTCAGAGTGACTACCAGAGTGGGGAAGGTAGCCTATCGGTTGGAGCTACCTGCAGAGTTGAGCCAGATTCATAACACCTTCCACGTGTCTTAGTTGAGGAAGTGTGTAGCCGATGAGACGATGGTGGTACACTTAGAGGACATTCAAGTAGATGCTAGCCTTAATTACAACGAGAAACCGATAGCAATTTTGGATAGAAAAGTTAAGACCTTGAGGAACAAGTAGGTGCGACTGGTTAAGGTGTAGTGGGAGCACCGTAGGGAATCCAAGTGGACTTGGGAGCCGGAGTCCGTGATGCGCAAGCAGTACCCATAGTTGTTTCCGGAGCATGAGTTTGAGGGCAAAGTCTGATTCTAGTGGGGGAGAACTGTAACATCCCGACTCCCATGCATAATATTTATATTTATTTATGAGTTGTTTGAGAAACCTGACGAGTTTGATGCCCCAACTCGTTGAGCAGATGCGGATTGACCACGTGGGTTTTATGACCAACTCGAAGAGTCGGAGAGACCAACTCGGCGGGTTGGCGTTGTGATAGGAAAACCTAATTCTCCAGGATTGGGTCCTATTTAAAGGAACTTAAGCCCTTATTTCCGCCTCACCAGCCACCTTACTCCCCTGTGTGAAACCCTAATCGCCTATATTGAGCTGAGAGAGAGAGAGAGAGAGTTAATATTTGGGCATTTTAGTGCACTTTTTGAAGAGAAGAGTGAAATATCAAAGAAAGGATCGAGAAGAGACTGTTGGATATGGTGTTATTTCATCTAGAGATTATGTTGAAGGTAAAAAGTCTCTACCTTGCTCATTAGTTTTATTAGATCTCATTTATGGAGTTTTATGGCTTATTCCATCTTTCCTTGAGGTTTTGAGTGTGTTGAGCTTACCAAGAGATTGAGACTTCAGATCTGGACCTTGTAGGGTCCCTAGAATCCAAAGGTCCCACTTTTATCCAACTAATAGAAGAGCTTTCATGATTAAGACCCTAAATGGAAGTTGTTTTGGCATTTCAATCCCTAAGTGCCATGTATGGACATAAATCTTGTAGCTTTACATGGTATATCAGCCTTGGGAGGTTAGATCTAGAAGTTAGGGTTATGTCATTATGAGTCTGCCTTAAAACGTTTGAATGAGAAAAGTGACTTAAGGGACTCACCGATTTGGTGAGCGAACTCGACGAGTCGGCTAGGGTTTTCCCCGATTAGTTTGGACATGAGTAACTCAGCGAGTTTATGAGACAACTCGACGAGTTAAGTTGGGTTTTCACGACTTTTCCGAAGGAACGAGGGGACTCGACGAGTCACATAGATACACTCGATGATTCGGGTCAACATGGACTGTTGACTCGAGTGTTGATTTCAGTTGACTTTAGGGTTTGGTCAAGACAGGGAGTATGGAGACCAGGGAGGGGTAGAATGGTCTTTTACCCAGTCCAAAAGTTAGAGAGAGAGAGAGAGAATATCCTTTGGTTTATTTAGAGTTGTGAATGGAGTGTTAATTAGAGATAATTATCATATGTGTTAGGCGGAGGGTAGATCGGTGATTCGTGTACGAGGTTTATTTGCTTGATTACGAGGTGAGTCTTCTCACAATACTTAACTAGAGTGGTAATCTTTGTGTGATCGGAGGGTCTTATGTGCTTATATTGAGTATCATGATATCCTTCAATATGTCTTTGTGATTTATGCTGTGTATTATTCTGAGATTACTGAGTTAGGACTGGAGGATCCACCCGAGTCGTGGGACCGGAGGCTTCCACTGAGACACCTTGACCGGAGGGTCTTATTCGAGTATAGCCATGAGAGGATAATGAGATGTGTGTGGTGTTTTGGGGAAAATCACTGAGATTCGTGCTTACCGAGTTATGTGTTATGTGTTTCATGTACTTCTTAGGATCACGGGAAGGCGCCGACTTGATTGTACACACGAGGCGGAGTTATGTTTTGAGGATCTTGGATTGCATTTAAACAATTATTGAACATGTGTTTTTGATACATTGTCATTTTGGGGATTTGTGAACTATGTTTATGAGATTTGCGTGATTTTTAAAAATTAAAATTTTGTTTGAAAATTTACGGCGTTACAAATAACCTTTGGCAACTTGCCCTAAGGTGACCAGGCTGATGACAACGATGACATAATTCTACATCAAAGGTTCATTCTTGGTGAAGGTGGCCCTTCCACCCGCACCTGCCACATTTGGAATTTCCACACGCATGCTTATGGTTTCCTCCACCCTTGGAACAAATGTTGTGGCCTCTCAGACCTCTAGCACCAGGAATGACAACATCAAACTGATCAGATGATGCTAGCAGAGTCGAATCATGAGACCGCTTCCTCTTTCCTGGTTGCTTCTCCAGACCAAGCTCCTGTTCCCGAGTCACCTCGACCATTCCATCAGTTGCCTAAACATCCATCATCTGATCCTCGAACTTGGCGACCAATCTGACAGTGACAAGACCAATTATGACATGTAACTCCTCTTGTAAAGTTCATGAATCTTAGTGGCATTCTAATCACAAAATCGATCCCCCTGAAAGCATGATGAATACCCCCACCTTCAATCCCTCAAGGCAAGAACTAG
The DNA here is from genome assembly GCF_002870075.4 of Lactuca sativa. NCBI lineage: Eukaryota > Viridiplantae > Streptophyta > Magnoliopsida > Asterales > Asteraceae > Lactuca > Lactuca sativa. The sequence continues at coordinate 32,584,041 of NC_056625.2, read as the reverse complement.
TAATAGGGCCCTCTTCCTCGAAAACTTCTAAGGATTCACAATCCTTAAGCTCTCGATGACCCTTCAACTGTCATGCTGCAATCTCGACCCTAAAATCCCCAAGAAGATCATCCAAGAGTTCCATGATCCCTTCCTTGTTGGTACCAAACAACACATGAGTCTGCTCTATAATACAACGGGTGATCTATGATGAGATGAACTCCCACATCTGCTCATCAATCGGCTCATTACCTTTACCTGAGCCTGAACTAGAACCTTAACCTCCCCACGCGTGCTCATTCCTATTCTAAAAAAGTAATCATACTAATGATCAGAATATACCCAAGAATCCTCAACCTATAGGCTTCCTAGATTCTCCGACAATTTCCTCAATTCGAGTTTGGATCCTGTGCTTCAGTAGTACAAGCCCAATACTACCTTCCACCTATCCATACTTTCCTCAAGAATTATCCTGAATCCTCCAACTCACCTTCTCAAACTAGTACTCTATGTACTCACTAAACAACGCAACCCAACCACTAAAGCACTTCCTTGGCTCTCCTAGGTTCCGACCTCACCCTGCTATCAGCTGCTGAAGAACTCCCACTAATTTCAGCTAACTACTTCATGAATATAATCACATGCTACAAAGCTTAGATAATCCTTAGAGTAAAAGACTCAACCCCACAACAGTTAGACTCAAACTAGAGCTGCGAAATATAGTCAAACCCATCACTCTTAGATTATTTAACCATTTCAACATGTTACTTAACACATTCATTCAATAGTTAAATCACATCACTAAGAATCCCACAAAGCACAAAGCAAGCAACATTCATGCAGTAACACTCCAAGCCATAAAACAAACAAAGAACCCCCCAAGCTCACTTACTACAACCCATGCTACGAATTTATAATCTTACTACCGATTGCCTTATGCATACAAATTATACACAATACAGGATCAAAGAGATTTTCGAATAAAAGACTCTACCTTAGGACCATAGCCAAATGAGGAACATGAAACAAAGCCAAATCAATCATTCTAGGGCTATATGATCCTAACTGTATATAATTTTTAAAGCATACACTTAGCAATTACTGTTACCAATACGTATTGCCATTAATAGCATTCAATGCTTCCTTGGATATAAGGCATCTCATATCATGCGATTCTTGAAAGTATCCCTAGCCTTATCTTAGCATGAAAAAATTCATATCGTATAATATACCAACATCTATGGGTATTCTAGAAATCACTTACTTGAGCTCGGTTGATTGCACGCATCACCCCTTTTTCTTTACAAAAGTTTTTTTTAGAAATTTGTTTTCTTTTAAAAAAATTATTAGTAATTCTTCATTTTGAGTTCAGTCACACCCGAGAGGGTACCCGAATCCCTCAAACCAAGACTCTGATACCAACTTGTAACATCCCAAACATTATAAGGTAAAAATTTCATTTTTAGCTTAATCAGAGACACCAATTATCTTTTTCCAAATATTCAAAAGTATATCATAATAAAACAGTTATCAGAGTACAATCCCAAAATCATCAAGTTGCGGAAACATGGGTGGATGTGCTACGATGAAGTCAACCCCTTCCTTTTCGAACCGGAAGTACCTGAAACCATAACCATAAAACCGTAAGCACAAAGCTTAGTGATTTCCCCAAAATAATTCATACCATACATATAATGGGACTTTCCCGACAATGATTAGGCTCCGCCCGAAACATATCTTTCACTAACATGCGATGGGCCCCGCCCAACACACTCATCATGTCCCACCTGGCATCGGGCCCCGCCCGGTATACATACAAACACATACAACACATGCAAGAGTCACACATATAACTAGCACACAAATAAAAATAATCCATGGGCCAACATTGGTGCCTTTGACTTGCCAAACACTGGTAGGAGAGTCACCTCAATTCGAGATAATCAAGATACACACTCTGCTGCTACCGGAAGCCTCACACTGAACATAACCACTTATTCTTAATCAAAAATCAAGACAACTCCCAAAATCCATGGTCCAATCTATATTTTATTTTTCCAATGGGTAGAAGTGTTGGAATAGTGTCTAAGGCTGTAACTATATTCGGTTGTGCATGGTCCTTTTGGGTTGCCTTCACCATAGCAACTTGATAGGATGATTTATTAAGAGAGAATAAATATTATTAATATATTATGGGAATAATATAATGAATAATATATATTTGTTATTTGATTAATATAAGTCATAGAATTAATTAGAATTAATTTGGTGACTTAAAGAGATTAATTAAATAAAGGGGTATAAACTGTCAATTGTTTGATAGTTAAGCTTTAAACTGTAAATCCATTTGGATAAGCTATGGACGAATTCTAAGAGGATTAGGATAGCTAAAATCGTCCATTAGAGTTATCTAGGAATGGATTTGGATAGCCTTAAGAGAAGATTATCTGATAGGGACTTATCTGTAATCATTAAGGAATCTACAAGTATAAATAGACCCCATGGCATAGGGAATTCGACACTTCTGAAAAAGCAAGAGAACTCTGGTCGAATTCCTCCCCTCTCCTCTCTCCCAAATCATCCTCCTTGCTTTGGTGTTTGTAAGCCATTAGAGGAGTGACATTTGTGACTCTAGAAGCTCCAAGACCTCAAGATCAACAAGGAACTCAAAGGTATGATTCTAGATCTGTTTCAATGTCCTTGTTTAACCTAATTAGTAATTAGAAGTCTTGGATTCAAAGCATGTTTATTAGAAAGCCTAGATCCAAGCATTAGGGTTTTGCATGCGCACATAGGAAAGTTCTTATGGCTAAAACCCATCAGTGGTATCAGAGCCTAGCTTGGTTTTCTGTAAATTGTTGCTTGATTAACTGAAACAAACCTGCAAAATTCGAATTTTTTTGGTTTCTGAGTCATGGACTCGGCGAGTCTCAAAGTGGACTCGGCGAGTAGGCCTGACTCGGCGAGTCCATTTGTGCACTCGGCGAGTCTAGGCGTCAGGAATGGCCAGATTCGGGATTTCTTTGTGTTTATCTTATCTTAACTTACCATAAACTAATTAGATCAACATTAATTCGTTTTTCTGATAAATATAACTATTATCTTGATCTAGTTAAAGGTAATTATCAACTAATTAAATATTTAATTTCCTTATATGATAATTAATTAATTATTTTAATTATTTTGGTAATTATCTTAAAAGAAATCTTGAATAAATCAAATATAGATAATTAGGATATTAATTGTTAATTGGAATTATTTGTTATTTGATCCTCCATGTTTTAAATGTTTAAAACCTACCCTCATGTTTTGAAATTTACTTTTGTGATTAAAAGTTTTAATTTAGACAACTTAAATTTCAAACCCTAGATTTTAAAAAAAATTTTAAAATACAACCCTATACTAATATGATATTACTAGAATAATATATATATGTATAACTAAATGCTAGTCTTACCGTTAGTAGGCCTCATTCACGAAGCCGATCTATAAGGTGGGTATAAGGTTGCGGCCTATAAAATGGCGCTTAATGGGTGTACACTCACACCTACCGCTTGCTTGATTGGTGGAGGGTCGTTAGCCGAACGGGTAGGATAGGGCAACCTCATCCTCTCATTAAAAGTATAATAAGAAATACAAGTAACTACACATATTTCAAAAAAAATTTCCCAATCCTAGTTACTTTAGGAAAAGTGAATTGATGCAATCCCATGAAATTACACTTTGCACCTTGCTAAGATGTTAGTGGAGCGTGTGTGGTTTACCGGCACACTAATTGGTTCTAAGCGAAGGTGGCAAAGGGTGATTCGTTGTTTATCATAGTTCGATGGAGCGTGTGTGGTTTACCGGCACATTGAATAGGTGATTGTTACAATGAAGGCGCCATGTGAATTTGCATGGTAATTCACACCCGCTTTGTGATCCTCGGCATCCCAGTCACAAACAAGAGGGGCATATCGAGATTTAAACATGCCATTGAATAGTTTCAATGAATCTCATCCGAACCTAGGAATTCTCAAAAAAACACTTAGGACTAATAGTTTAAGTTTCGTGATGGAGAATTAGTGAATCGTCATTCACTTACCTTCAATTTATTTGCATGTTAGATTACGGCATCCCTTTTCTAGTATGTAAATGTTATTGTTGGATCCTAGCCCTAATTTTCTTATTAGGTGATAATTAGGGATTCTTATTCTAATCTATCTTTGTCCTTTTCTAATTATAGATGTCAAACGCAAACAACGCTGCTACTAGTTCTTTCACATTGATGAGCCTTTGCCAAAAGGTCACCTTCGATGGAACGAACTTTAGCGAATGGATAAGATACATTCGCACCATTGCTCGCTATGAGGATAAGGAGTATGTCCTCGATGAGAAGCTCGAGAAAATCAACCCCGAAATTGCTACTCCCGCCGAAATCACCGCCTTTGAAACTCATGAGCGAGATGCAACGAAGGTACATTGCATCATGATCGCCACCATGAACTCCGAATTCCAAAAGTCCTACGAGGACATGTACCCGTACGAGATGCATCAAGACTTATTGGAGAGGTATCACCAAAACGCGAGACAAGAGAGGTACGAGATTTTCACTAACATGATTTCCGCGAAGATGGGTCATGGAGAATCTCTTACCGTGCACTTGCAAAAGATGCAAAGGTATGTCGACCGCCTTCGCAAGTTAAATGTTGACTTCGGTGAGGATTTGGCGATCGACATGGTGCTTCACTCTTTGCCTCCAATGTACAATCAATTTAGGATGACCTACCACATGAACAAAGAAGAGGTCACCCTAAGCAAGCTCCAAGGTCTCTTGAGGGTTGCTGAGAGCAACTTTAAAGACAAGTCTGTTGCACCTACTCCCAATCCGCCCGCTGCTCCTGTCTTGGCTATTGGACAAGGGAAGGGAAAGAAGAGGAAAGCTTCATCGAAGAACTATCGCAAGGTGAAAGCCCGAGATGGTGCCTCTTCTAGTGGGACCAAAGTTGATCCCGCCAAGCCCTGCTCTAACCCGAAGGAGGCAGAGTGTCACCACTGCCACAAGATAGGACATTGGAAGAGAAGCTGCCCGGATTACCTGCAAGCAATCAAAGAAGGAAAGATCAAGCCATCTTTCGCAGGTATATATACAATCAAATCTAACGATTCTAATCATGCTATTTCTTGGGTTCTTGATACCGGTTGTGGTTATCACATTTGTTCTAATGTGCAGGGACTAAGAAGAAGTAGGGATGTGGAGCAAGGAAGGATCAATCTAATCATGGGGAACAGAAGATCGTCACCTGTGACCAAGATTGGAGTGTACTCCTTAGCGCTTAGGAATAGTTTAGTTTTAGATTTGAACAATTGTTGCTATTCGCCAGAAATGGCAAGAGACATCATTTCATTTCATGGTTTATATAGACAAGGATTTAGATTTTCTTTTAATAATGAGAATGGTTCTATTTTGGCTTATCTAAATGGTGTCTTTTACTTTGAAGCTATACCATGTAATGGAATATATGAGACTGTTATGATTGTTGATGACTTTGGAAATGATGTTTTGAATATTGATTCTTCCACTAGTATGGATAAAGCTTCCTTGTGGCATTGCCGTCTTGGACATGTCAACAAGAAACGCATAGCCCAACTCCAAAAGGATGGAGTGTTGGAGTCATTCGACCTTAGGGAAGATGACACATGCGAGTCTTGTTTGCTTGGAAAGATGACTAAGTCGCCCTTCACAAGTACTTGTGAAAGGAGCGAGGGTCTATTGGACCTAATACATACCGATGTATGTGGACCATTTAGATCAACCACGAAGGATGGGAACCGCTTCTATGTGACTTTTACCGATGACTATAGTAGATATGGGTATATCTACTTAATCAAGCAAAAGTCAGACACCTTTGAAAAGTTCAAAGAGTTCAAGAATGAAGTAGAGAATCAATTGGGCAGGAAAATCAAGATGCTTCGATCCGATCGAGGAGGAGAGTACCTAAGTCTTGAATTCCACGATTATCTCAAGGAGTGTGGAATAGTTTCGCAATTGACGCCTCCTAGGACACCGCAGTTGAATGGTGTGGCAGAAAGGCGTAATCGAACCTTATTGGATATGGTTCGCTCTATGATGAGTCGTGCTTCACTACCAATCTCTTTTTGGGGGTATGCCTTAGAGACTGCCGCCCATATCCTTAACCGAGTCCCTACTAAGAAGGTTGCCAAAACACCTCACGAGATGTGGACAGGGAAAGCTCCCTCGTTGGCACATATCAAGGTTTGGGGTTGCGAGGCTTTCGTAAGACGAGATACTCACAACAAGCTTGAACCTCGAAGTGAGCGATGTATTTTCATCGGCTACCCGCAGACATCCTTTGGATATCTCTTCTATAGACCGAAGGACAATGTTGTCTTCGTTGCGAGGAGAGGAGTTTTCCGAGAGCGAGAACTCATAAGCCAAGGAGACAGTGGGAGGCAAATCGAACTTGAAGAGATTCAAGAGTCGATGGATGAAGGAACCTCTACCGCTGGCACTCAACCCGAGGATGAAACTCCGGTTGAACCAATTGACGAATCCTTACCTCTTAGACATTCCGATAGAGTTAGAGTTCATCCCCAGTTCTATGGCTTTCATATTACTACCGAAGGGGACACGTATATTAGTGATGGTACACTAATAAATCTTGATGAACCTAATAACTACAAGGAAGCCATGGCAGGCCCGGAGTCTGTAAAGTGGAAAGAGGCAATGGATAGCGAGATCCAATCCATGTATGATAACCAAGTTTGGAATTTGGTTGATTACGTGCCCGGACGCAAGACCGTTGGGTGCAAATGGATCTTCAAGAAGAAGACCGACGTGGATGGGAACGTACACACATATAAAGCGCGATTGGTCGCGAAGGGCTTTACTCAAACTCCCAGAGTTGACTATGATGAGACCTTCTCACCAGTTGCGAAGATTAAATCTATTAGAGTGATGTTAGCAATTGCCGCATTTCATGATTATGAGATTTGGCAAATGGATGTCAAGACCGCTTTCCTTAACGGAAAGTTGGCTGAGGATGTTTACATGGCTCAGCCAGAGGGGTTTGTGGATCCGAAGCATCCGGATAGAGTGTGTAAGCTTGAGAAGTCCATTTATGGACTTAAGCAAGCATCTCGCAGATGGAATCTTTGTTTCGATGAGAAAGTCAAAGAGTTTGGATTTGTACGAAGCGAAGACGAATCTTGTGTATATGTCAAAGCCAGTGGGAGTATAGTAAGCTTCCTCGTTCTATATGTCGATGACATATTACTCATAGGAAACGACATCCCGACTCTGCAAGAGGTAAAGTCCTGGCTCGGGAAGTGTTTCGCTATGAAGGACCTCGGAGAGGTCTCTTACATTTTGGGAATAAGGATAATAAGAGAAAGAAGTAAGAGACTAATTGGACTTAGTCAGAATACTTACTTAGAGAAGGTACTAAAACGTTTTAGTATGGAAAACTCAAAGAAGGGAGAACTACCGATACAAAGTAATGCCAAATTGAGTAAGACTCAAAGTCCGAGTACCGAAGCTGAGATAGCAGAAATGAGCCAAATACCATATGCTTCCGCAGTTGGCTCAATCATGTACGCTATGACTTGTACTCGCCCTGATGTAGCCTTCGCTTTGAGCATGGTTAGCAGATATCAAGGGAATCCTGGCAAAGCCCATTGGATAGCGGTGAAGAATATCCTTAAGTACCTTCGGAGGACAAAGGAATGGTTCTTAGTCCTCGGAGGGAGTGATGACTTGAAGGTGCGAGGGTATAGTGACGCCAGTTTTCAAACCGACAGGGACAACTACCGTTCGCAGTCAGGCTGGGTCTTTACCCTAAATGGAGGAGCAGTGACATGGAAAAGTTCCAAGCAGGAAACCGTAGCTGATTCAACGTGCGAATCAGAGTACATTGCAGCGAGCGAAGCGTCGAAGGAGGCAATATGGCTAAAGAACTTCATTGGTGATCTTGGAGTCGTACCTGCCATAAAGGAGCCAATGGAGATTTTCTGTGATAACGAAGGTGCGGTTGCCTTAACCAAGGAACCGAGGGATCATGGTAGATCAAGACATATCGACAGAAAGTATCACTTCATTAGACATCGTGTAGAAGAAGGACAACTCGTAGTGAAGAGGATATCATCAGAAGATAACTCAGCAGATCCGCTTACGAAGGGACTGAGTAGGGTTAAGCACTTGCAGCATGCTAGGAGTATTGGGCTGAAGGATGATATTAGCATAGATTAGATAGTATTAGAAACGTGTAATAGATAAATGTAATTGACATTTGATGATTAAATAAAGGAGTTTTATTTATGAGTAATGGTACTGTCTTATGTTAATTGTTTAGCTATTGTTTCACTTTGCATGTTTTGACTTCCAGAATAATTGAGTTTATTAGGAATAATCGAATTGTTCAAATGGTCCACAATCGTTCATGTGTTGGGAGTAGATATGAAAGAAGATTGTCATGAATTGGTGTGTAGAGTGTCTAAATGGTGTTAGACATAGCAAAGGATTGCTGCAACGTTCATGAGTGCTTATGAACTAGTTTTGAGCATTGGAATAAACCCGCGCTTGCTGGAATCACCTTATGGAATAAGATATAAAAGGTGATCGCAAGACGATAATATCATATAGTCTTAAAACCTAGATATGTGGTTTATTATTTGTTAATTGATTGTACATTGATAATACGAAAACGCATCAGTAACTTGGTGTTATAAAACGTATTGTTGTGTATAGTTGGTAAATGAATAAGTAAATGCATATAAGTCGAAGTTTATCTGTAACTTTTATCTAAGAAGGTAAAAGCGATATCTCGGCCGCTCGATGATTTGATTTGACTTATGTGCCGGGCCCGGTCAGAACTGAATTGATGTGTTCGATTAAGTTCTATGTCAAATAAATCAGAGATCGAGAAACCTAAATGCTTGACTAACCATTCCATAGGATTGTCAGCATGATATCTAACAGAGGACTGTACGTTCCCTTATCTAAAGGACAAGATTGATTAGATCAGAGTTGACAGCGTCTTTGAGAGCTATGATTGCAAACCAAATTGTACTTGTATAGTTACTAGACTTATCCAAGTGGGAGACTGTTGGAATAGTGTCTAAGGCTGTAACTATATTCGGTTGTGCATGGTCCTTTTGGGTTGCCTTCACCATAGCAACTTGATAGGATGATTTATTAAGAGAGAATAAATATTATTAATATATTATGGGAATAATATAATGAATAATATATATTTGTTATTTGATTAATATAAGTCATAGAATTAATTAGAATTAATTTGGTGACTTAAAGAGATTAATTAAATAAAGGGGTATAAACTGTCAATTGTTTGATAGTTAAGCTTTAAACTGTAAATCCATTTGGATAAGCTATGGACGAATTCTAAGAGGATTAGGATAGCTAAAATCGTCCATTAGAGTTATCTAGGAATGGATTTGGATAGCCTTAAGAGAAGATTATCTGATAGGGACTTATCTGTAATCATTAAGGAATCTACAAGTATAAATAGACCCCATGGCATAGGGAATTCGACACTTCTGAAAAAGCAAGAGAACTCTGGTCGAATTCCTCCCCTCTCCTCTCTCCCAAATCATCCTCCTTGCTTTGGTGTTTGTAAGCCATTAGAGGAGTGACATTTGTGACTCTAGAAGCTCCAAGACCTCAAGATCAACAAGGAACTCAAAGGTATGATTCTAGATCTGTTTCAATGTCCTTGTTTAACCTAATTAGTAATTAGAAGTCTTGGATTCAAAGCATGTTTATTAGAAAGCCTAGATCCAAGCATTAGGGTTTTGCATGCGCACATAGGAAAGTTCTTATGGCTAAAACCCATCAAGAAGAACATTTTACCTTTTCCATATCTGTTCTAATAATCCATGGCCCAACCTCCAAAAGGCCCAAGGCCCAAAAGGCCTAAAATGAACTTCTCGGGAGTAAGCCACGCATACCAGAAGCGTGCACCTCGCATACTATCCGCCGATGCACGACATACAAGTCATCAAAGCGTAATTTGAGGAATTCATGCATTACATTGAGCGTACACCTACGTAAGCCCAACATACTCATCAGAGAATGCCACGATCCAAGTCATAGACTTCCATCATTGATACCACCGCCTAACAACCTAGTAAATGCTATGGCTGCTCCAAAGTCTTATAAACTTCCACAACCGTGTCCTATCCTAGTGAATGCTACGACTGCTCCGCAGTCTTACATCACTTCCATAACCACACACTATCCTGGTGAATGCTACTACTGATCCATAGTTTTACATCACTCCTACAATCGTACACTAACCTGGTAAATGCTATGGCTTCTCCATAATCTTACATCACTTCCACAACTATACACTAATTTGGTGAATGCTATGACCCCTCCGCAGTCTTACATCACTGACCAAAGAACACTATTCCCTGCTTAACCCTGGACCCTCTCGCAACCAAAACTGACTCTCTAGTTGAATTAGGATGACACCATGTTGACTGGCCTTCCGAGTTAATCCATAATCAAAAAATACCTTATCCGCCCCATCCGATTAGTCGTTCAAGGCCCCGCCGACCACACGGTAGTATGCTCCATACTCACAATCCTAAACTATCTTAGATTCTTCCCAGCCTCAAGGAACCTTAGCGCTCCCTCCATATATACTGATCCAAAACTCTAACATGGGCATAAATTCTAAAGTGGCTCGCACTTGGAACTATCCCCGACAGCCCCGTGTGGCTATCCCTCAGTTGGGTTCATCTAATTTCTGATAAATTCATAATCACTGGATTACCTAGCCATCCCACAATCTTCCTATCCAATCACGACCACATTGAACTTACTGGACTAAGATCCCATGATCAAACGATATCGGGTGCTCACATCCCAAACCAGATGAAGCACTTTACTACTCTCGAAAAATATTTCTGTATCCAAAGTACCTTCCCTTGATATAATTCCACATCCTTCCACAATCCCAACTATGACAAGGAACCCAAAAGATCCACAATTGGAACAGATAGATGATTAGTTCAATGTTCTTCCTACTACCAAAACAAACCCGAGTCTGCTATAGACCATAATTTCACAATCCAACAAATTAAGGCAATGTACCCAGAAGCCATGATATACCAAAGCTTGACGATAGTTTGTCACGATTATTGACCTCTAATTATACAACTCAAAACCTTCGAAGCATCCCCACCCATTAATGATAAACGGGAACATTCAACAATAGAGGATGCACTGGTAACTACCCAACAGTCCAGTTGTATACTGAACTAACCCATGTGGAGCTACACATACCAAATTCTGAAGTTGATTGAAAGACCAATGATAGAAACAATCTATACCCTGAGCTGACGAATTCTTTAACAACCGATACTCGACCCGAGCAACTTAACCACCTATTGATCAGTTCATCGGCATCCATGAAAGGGAAAACTAGCTACAATGAGTTCCCTGACCAATAGCTTCCTAGTGCGAAGTCAACTCATGCATTCCTGAGCACATACAATAAATTTTAACTTGCTTTTCACCTCGTATTGACCACATATTGAACTAAAGCCTCGCTATCCAAACCGTAGATCCCTATAACCTATTCTTCTAAAATCATGAAATCAACACATCAATGATCTTTCAAGTAGCTTGCCCAATTCTCCCCCACTTGGGTTCAAACTATCAGCCAGATACATACCATTCCTAACTCTTGGAATGTATAACACAACACAAGATAATCTCTCAGATAAAAACCCAACAACTCAAAGACATTTTGAAACTCAGATGGAGACCCCCGAAACTTCCCAATCATAAATGCCTCTATCATCAAGAATCCCATGTAAATGCACAAGCAATAACTCTGATACCTTATTAATAACACCGATTCTCCATCTAAGAACAATTGGACTACCAAACACTCTATCTCTGAATCTCTGACCTTCATTCCATCGTGAGGCACAATAAAAAAAACATGAGGCATCGTCCTCTTAGTCGAGATATAACATAGACAATGAAATTTGTCATTCCTGTTTCACTTCTCCTGATCACTTGGAACAACCTATGACAACCCGAAATTTCTATCTTGTAAAGCCATTCAGTTCAATCAAAAGTCATACTTGTTTCTGCTATCTTTTAGCATTGTTTAGGGTCTGTTTGAGTGTTCAAAGCCTAGTACATTCAAGTATTGGGTGTTAGGATGTATCTACTATAGTTCATTGTGCAACATTCAAGCCGGAAAACTCCATCATATGCAGTTTACGATCGTCAACTAGAGCTTACGGCCGTAAGCTCTTGTTTGGTCGTGAACTAGTCTCTTAAGTATGATATTCCTTCATTATTATTCACTTCTCACACTTCCAAGTCAAGAACACTTATTTCTCTCTCAAGTATCACCAACAACACCAAGAACACCAATAACACCAAGAACACACACTAGTTTCTTTGGGCCATAAACACCCTTTCTAGCTTCCAAATCGTAAGTATCCTTTCCATATAATTGTTATTCATTAGAAGCACATGTTTAGCATCCAAGAAACAACCATTTTAGCATGATCATCAAGAGTTTATGGCCGTAAACTCTTCATATGGCCGTAAACCCTTCATGTCATGGCCGTAAACACCATCTTGGCCATAAACACACCCTTGTGTGGCCGTAAACACCTTTTGTGCAATCATATGTGATTGTAACACTTCATTCCAAGTGTTTCCTAGTACCTAAGGTTGTTCCCTAACATGATTAGTTTTTATATACACTAATTATATATATATATATATATATATATATATATATATATATATATATATGTCATTATATGCTTAATAGGATCCGTTTGTGCACGGGACTTCAACTTGACACTTAGCTTCCTATATTGATCTTACATTCGGATCACTCACTGCAGGTGAGTTCATACCCTTAAACATCTTTTAAATGATTTTAAGTGATTTTATGGGGGGGGGGGGGGTACAAGTAGAAAACATTATAGTTATAGTATCAATCACATGTGATTTATAACTACCAAACAAGTGAATTTCTTATACTTCAAAACTATGTTATCAAACAAACTATTTCAAAACATTTTATAAACTGAAATCAATTCATCTATAGCCATTCAAATGGTTAAAACATCCTTTATATGTTTAAACCCTTTTATATATGCTAAACTCTTTATCAAAATCTTTTAAACTTATATGTTGTCAAAATCATGTCTATATAGATATAGTTATATAAATAAGGTTGAAAGGGCTTAGGACTGATAACTCACTTTATTTCCTGTTCCTTGTTTGGTTGTGTACTTAGGGTATCGGTTGTTTGTCTGAGTTTCGTTTAAATCTTAGTTATATATTATGTATATGTGTATAGATATAAAAGTTCTTACATCAGTTCGATACCTTTGGGTAGCAAACGTGTACAAACATGAACATTCATTCAAACAACATTACTAGTAAACTATAATAGGCATAGTTTAGAGGATTACTACTCACTATTTTAGAACAATGAAACATACAAGAGTCAGTTCAAACATACTATAACGAGAAACAAAAAGAACATACTATAACGAGAAACAAGGAGAAACATACTATACACTAGAACAAGAGAGAACATACTACACTAATACAAGAACACTATAACATTAATGTGAATTACTACTTCATGGCATGGCAATATACTGTCGTGTCACGTTTTGTACCAGAGTCTCCTGGAGGGAGAGCGTGAATTTGTGTATAGATCTATACGGGATTGACCATCCTTCACCTTGCTGCTAGCTACAGCGGGACTTGCAGGTCTACGGGTGACGAATGTCATACCATTTCGACATCTTCGAACGTCGTGTTTTACTAGTCAATCAAGGATGGTTATAATCTCATCACATTTTACCTTAATTAAACAATTGGTTTAAGGTAGTTTATACAATGGTAGTTACTATATACAATACTATAGTACATCGTGATTTTCCCTTTACATTCATATTATGATCTTCTCACATAAACGGTAATGTAAACTATTTTCTAGTAATAATAGTCATACTTGGGAAAAACACTCACTTTTACAAAAGAACAAACATACAAAACAGTCGGGTCTTGGTAGAAGACTACATTTCATTATAAGTAGAAAATATAGGATTTTCTAGGAGGTACAAACATTTACACCAAACACTTACAAACATTTACAAACACTGTCATTAAACTTATACAAACAATGACACTCAAATACTTATGAACTCACCAACTTAAATGCTGATCTACTATTTCAAAATAACTTATATTCTCAGGTCACCAGTAGACAGGTACATCGGACCAGGTTTTTGAGAAGACAGAGCATGTTCAAGACTTGTCTTTTATTTTGATTCATATTATGATGTCTTTCAAACTACACACAGAACACACTTGTATTAAATTATATTATTAATGCAATGGATGATGTTGTTGCTTGTTTACTATTGTACATTTTTATGATATTGTACATGACGTCCTCCGCCCCCGAACGTTTCCGCCGTTCTGGTTTGGGGGTGTGACAGATTGGTATTAGAGCTTTGTTTATAGTTAATTGAGTATATCAACCCATAAAAGATATACAACTATAAACACTTCGAGATTAAAATACTCTGACCAAGATTTTAAACTTTTAAATAATAAAATATTTAACTAAAGTATACATACATGCATTCATACTAAAGTCAGTGTCATACTAGAACAGAACAAAAGTATTGCAGGCTACTGCCCCCAACAATATATTAAGGGTGCCATCTCATCAACTGCCAATTTTAGGAGCTCTAAGCTACAATTGTTACTAAAGGTGTGGTATCAATTATTTCTTTGTCTCAGACATCATGTCGAACATGAGATATGGATCACGATCAATCTCATTTAGTGTTCAACTTTAACTAAGGCCTTATATGTCATGCTCTCAACGAATAAGAGGGACAAATCCCATATTGACTACATACACCTATCAATGCAGTTCATGTTATACCCAATGATGGCATTTATGACTGACGTTTACGAAACAACGTTGAACCATGTCTAAGCACAAAAATCCCTACACTTCAAGTCCCAAATATGCATCTCAGTGTTAAGAATACAAAGATCATCTAGACTACATACGCCTATCAATGCATTTCATGTCATACCCAACGATGACCTGCATGACTACCCCTTTACGAAACAACGTTGAACCATGTCTAAGCACAATAATCCCTACACCTCAAGTCCTAAATATGTATCTCATGTCTAAGATTAAACAGATACAACCTTGATCAAAACATCACTCTTGACTATGATCCATAAAGTGGTTTTGATGTGGGTTAAGTCCAATACTTATTCTCCCAATCAAGTATCTATGAAGTTGGTAGTAGCTCTTTTCCATTCTCATCTCCATGATAATCCACCAATCCACTCATATTAGTCTTACCTCATAGATGCTCCCACAACTATGAACGACTATGGACATTTAGAACAACCTAGTCATTCAAGGATTTAAACACGCTAATATAGAACACAAAAATTATTTAATGAAAGACTCATATCCAATATACCATTCATTACAATATATGTTGTTTTGTTGTTCCAATATCCAAATACTAAATTTTAGTCAAATATATCTACTTGTATCAACAAGGCCGTATATCACCAACTTGACTTTCATGCTTTAGCTAATGAACCAGCTTTGTTAAGTAGATTTGACAACCTTGATTTGTATAAACTTTGCGAATACAATCATTTTTAGTTTTATATATAACTTATATATATATAAAAACTATTGCGAATGAATTAGATGCTTGAATAAGACTTAGATACCAATACTTGCGTAATGGTATTACTCATAGTCATAATGAACTAAACATTAAGCATCTTTGTACATGGTTCTCCAAACCACGAGGTACTCTAACTCTGATGTGTAACAGTAATTAAAATCTACATGGAACCACTATCCATGTAACTATCTCTTCATTCATAATGAGGAAATGCCCGATTGTGACTGAGATTCATCTCAATCTATTTAAATATTTAGCATATGTGTAACAACTTTAAACATAGCTTTCTTTCAAATACTCCGTAGACTAGGAATATTTCTCTAGTTGTCGCAAGTACTTTGGAATATTCTTATAAGTCACACAATGACTTGTTCTCGGATTATACTGGTATCATTCGACATGCTCTAAGAATATGAATTATTTGGCCTTTATGCATATCCATGACATGTATGATTAATCCAATTGCATCAGCATACATAATACAATCTAGTTCAAAAACATTTGCACTAGGATTTTACTCAAAGTCATATCATATGGTATTTGACAAGATGACTCTCTAAGAGTCCTTTATCTTAATCTCCTTTAAGATCCTTGACAATTAATGCAATTTTACTTAATCCTTTAAGTTGCCATGATCTATCTATATAGATCCTTATTCCATGAATTAATATGTCAACTACATATAACATTAGGAATGTTACTGCGCTCCCACTAGCTTTGTGTAAAAACACAAGAGTCATCCTGATTTATAATTAAATCACTCTATGTAATTATCCTATAAGAAATAAGATTCTTACTTTGAGATGTAGCTTAAATCTTGGAAGATTTTCAATCATGTATGTTTTCTCCCTTGAAAAATCACTTACTCATTATATTCAAACTATATTGAGGAAGATTAATCAAGCCCATACTTGATAATCATAAGTGAATGTATCTCAGTTTCTGATCAACCATTGAGCTGATTCAACAATAGTTGAAAACTTGCTAGTTCCAAACTATGATGCATTTAGTTTATGGTTCTTTAGCTCTTAAATCTCCAAATTGCTCCCACTTAGAAAAAGCACCTTCTAATTACTTGTTTTATGGAATGAAAATTAGTGGGATTAGTAGAAACTTCATCCTAAACAATCATTTAGGATATTCTACATAAATGCAGTTAGTAAATACTAGAATGGTTAAGCTTATTGTCTAACATGAGCTCAATGACCCCATATCTTTTAGATAAAGATAAACCATTTCATCCTTAGTAAATATTTCTTTTAAAACATCATACAATAGACTGCAAGGTCAATGTTTTATCCTCTTTAAAAACTTGTACTATCGACATTCAGCTAGTGGCTAGGCGACCCTATCCCACTAGAGAATACGAAGGCTACCTCAAATATCAAAAGATAGATTCAAGTGACCTGGTGATCCTGTGACACAAGAACCATACTAATGACGAGTGAGTATTTTTATCGGACTGAGTTGTGAATCAATTCCATAACTCCTAAGATGTTCCAAGAAGACTTGGTTTACAAAACTCATTTTCTTTATCACAACGAAAGGTTAATGATGGTCTCATTAAGTCGTATTTCAATCTTCACTATGAAATAATTTGAGCAAATCAAAGGTTTCATCAACGACGAATGAAAGTCGTCAGTGAAATTGATTAAGTATCTATTACCAAATCTATTCATGGATCGAAAAGATTATATACATCACTTATGTATAATTCTTCGTCAAGCCCTTTTGTTCTTTAACTACTAATAGATAAAGACACTTGTGAATGATCTTCCCATATAAATAGGATCCACATATATCAAATGAATCAAGCTCATTTGCCTTACAAAATTCCATCCTTTTGAAGTTGGTATATGTATTTCTTATATATATTGTCATGATGATTATGACATAGATAAGTTTCAATCAAATATCATTTGATTATATAGGTGTTATGATTAGAACTATTAATTTAATGAAAGATTATAGATTTACTTCATAAATAACATTATGAGAAAATATTCTTTAACACATAATACATCGATTCAGAACATGATGTGAACATCCACTAAACGATAAGTAAATCTAGATTTATTCATAACTTACAACTGTTACATGTTGCTATAAGGATAGGAAAAAAACATCTATTGTTTAAATAAAATACTATAACAACACTTGTTATATCTTCAACATGAAATACCATTTGTTTGTAATCAATTGATTATTTCTTCCAATCATCAACACATAATATCAATTATTAGTGTCAGCTGAAGTATAACATACTCAAGTGAATGATGGAAAAATAAATAGTTCGATCATATAGATGTATGAAGTCTTGTCCAAGTTAGACTTCTTCAACTCGATGAGATTATAGGAGCAATTCCTCTTTTAGTGTCCAATTTCTTCCCCAATAGAAACAACACTAATCATTTGGTCCTTTCTTGATTTATGGGTTTATGTTGTATTTCCCGTAACTTAACTATATATCTATATGAGTGCACAATCTCTTAGACTTCCTTTTATTCAATGCTTGAACAGACTTGAAACTATTTCTAGTGTTCTGATTGAATATCTGCTTTACTTGATGAAACATTTGATATGTTTCATAATTATCCAAGACTTTCTGCAATTCATGGTTAATTTCTACAGTATGATGTGAGACACATCATCATCATCACAATAATACTTCCATCAAAGTATCATGATCAGACTAACTGGTTGTAGAGGTTATTCAGGTATGAGATCTTTCAGTATATATAATTTCTATTTATCTTAAAGGTAGAACCTTAAGATATTATACCAGTTACAAAAATTATAACCATTAAATGTTTCGTCTCTTGAAACTCAACAAGAGAGAGGTTTTGCAGGGCGTAAAATTATTAACAGTTATCAACATAATTTAACAAAGTTTCATTTAGTATTTTCAATATTTAATCTTTAAAAATTAATACCTTATATTGTTTCTTAAAACATTAATTTATTAAATTCTAGGATCCAAGTAATGAAACAAGTAAACGGTTAGGCGACTTTTATCACATAAACCGAATCAAACTCGGTAGGTAGCGATTACCAATTGCATACGATATGTAACTCCTAGATTATGGGATCCTAAACAACTATTGTTTAGCGCTTGGCATGTTTATCCCATCTATGCCTCAAAACTCTTATGCTTAGGTGACCTTTATCACATAAGAAATTGATCAAATCATCCATTTAAAAAACATGTGAGTTCTATTTCATAAATGGTTAGGTGACCTTTTTCCCATAAGCCAATACGAAAACACCTTGACTATTTTTGACAACTCAAATGAATATGGCTCCTTAGTTCCTTAGAAAAGGATAATAAGGGAGAAGGAAAACCCTAGCTTTCTGTCGATCCTCCAACTTGCATCGGATCCTTTTGCCCCTTACTCTGATGGATTGAAAGCGGATCCCTCCGTTTAACAACAGTATGCGAGGTCAGTATAGTTATTGATGTGTCAAAGTTGTCTAGGATTTATCCCAAAATGACCATCACTGGCCCTTCACTTGAGTGAGCCACCTTTATCAACAGTCATGTTCAGGGCCCAAAAATCCATATTAACTATACAAAAATCCCAAGTAAATTTTAAATGGATTGCATAGATTTGAAGTTTTGTAAATAAGGGTTTATATATGTTTTACAATTATAGTTTATAAAAACATGGTCTCATGAATATTACATGCATCCATCAATTCATGTACCCTTTTGTAAAATTCATATCACTTGTTATGAGGTTCTTAATGTGCCAAATAAAATTTTATTTTATTTGCCATTAACCGCGATCAATTATAAACTAAAATCTGGTATTTTAAAGTTTAGTCGTAGATTGGTTTTAAGAACCGGTAACAGTCTTAATAAAATCTGGTATTGTTTGGGCCACTAAGGCCCAAACAATCTCCCGACCCATCTTTTTCCCGACCTGCCATAACCGAAAAGCTGATAATACCAAAAATGCTGCAACAGTTTCATGGTGCCAAACCCTGTTCCTACCCTCAACCAGCTCCTTATAATTTTTGATAATTTCCTTGATACGAGTACAGATTCTGTACTTCCACTAGTACGGGCCCAACACTACCTTCCACACCTATCCATACTTTCCTCCGAATCATCATGAGTCCTCTAAGCCACTACCTCATAATGATACCCTCCAAAATTTGTTGAACATCACGTCACTCGCACTAAAGAGCTTCCTAGGTTCTCCTAGGATTACCAACTCACCCTGCCATCAGCCGCTGAAGGACCTCTACCAATGTAAGTTAACTACTTCGCAAATACAATTACATGCAACAAATCTTAGATAATACTTTGACTAATGGATCCAACCCTACAAAGGTTAAAATCAAACGAGAGCTGCACAATATAGCCAAGTCAACCACTCTAAGATTATTTAACCTTCACTACATACTTAACATATTCATGCGATAGCTAACTTACATTAATACGAGTCCTACAAAGCACAAAGCAAGCAACATTCGAGCATCTAGAACTAAAAGCATCACCAAAACATACAGTCCTACCTAAGAAGCTCTTGAAGATCTCTAGTCACTAGCGTGCATCACTACCAGGTCACACAACAGGCAAAAAGACATCTCTTCCAATCAGGCCTCTTACCATGCAACACTGAGCAGATCCTTAGCCCTAATATAACATGCAATTCTCATATACTCACATCAAACGTCAATCATAAAACACGTATGGGTATTGTAACATCCCACTTGTAATGACATAAAAATTTCGTTTTTAGATTAATAAACCACTACTACATTAAATTTCCATAAAACCAAGTTAATCAAGATTTAGCAAAACATCATTAAATCAGAGTAATTCACATAATGCGGAAACATGTGGTGTGTGCTCTATAATCATCCCGAGTCCTTCCGTTTGAAAACCGAAGTACCTGAAACATAACTGAAAACTGTAAGCACAAAGCTTAGTGAGTACCCCAAGATACCTCATACCACACATACATAAATCACATACTATGTGACAACCTGATATTTCGAATCAATGTAATGACCTAAAAAGTCAAGAATTGTAATCTCTTTTGATATAATGAAATTATCGTCAAAAATAAAATGTTCAGAATTCTCTACTGGATTTCATAAATGATAGATATCGTGTCAAGGGTTTCAGAAATATAAAGAACACTAAAATCCGAGTTATAACGAAGAAGTTATGACCAACCTAAGATTCACAGCAAAACCGTCAATACGGTTAAACGTAAAACGCATAATTTTAATAAAATACTTTTTAACCTTAAGTATCTAAATGAAGGTCGTAGATATCATTAAACCGTGAACATACATAAAAAGAACGCCCAAATCTGACTTCGTATGAGGAAGTTATGATTTTTCGAAGTTTCGAATATAGCGGTAGACAGCTAAAAACTCAAGATAGAGATCGACCGATTTTTATCTGACACAACCTAAACGAGAATCGAGGATCTCGTCAATAGTAGTACAACGGTAAAAAGACAGACAAAAACGGACGTCGGATGAAGAAGTTATGGATTTTTAAAGGACTTTTCCAGTCCCGGCCTGTTAAAAATATATTATTAAAAATAAAGTCAAAATTAGCCGATGAAGTCTAAACAAGAGTTGTAGAGTATATTCTCACCTTTGCGTTCATATAAAAAACGTCGAAAACGGAGCTCGTATGCGAAAGTTACGCATTTTACAAGATCGAGGCACAAAACCCGAGGCAGGTCTGAGGGAACGCACTGCGTTCGGGGCACAGAGCCAGTCCCATCCGTCTGTCGAATCAAGAGTACGTAAGCCATGATGATTCAGGGGAACGCCTTGCGTTCGTGAGTGCCCCCAGCACTATAAAAGGGAGGCTAGGGTAAAAAGACAGACAAAAACGGACGTCGGATGAAGAAGTTTGGTTGCTATTCTCTCACCATTTCCTCCACCGAACACCTCTCGAGTCCCTCTAAGATTACCTTGAAGCCTCAGTATTACCACTAGCTCACGACGCAAGTCCCGACGCTCCTGAGATTCCTGAGATCTTCAGCTTTCTCCAGTCAAAGTTCTGCTCACATTTAGTCTCGCCTTCTTCACTACTACCAAGTGAGTTCATACCCTTATAACTACGTTTTCAAATGCTTTGTAAATGCTTTTATACACTTTGGGGGGGGGGGGGGGGGGATACAAGTACACACGTTTATCCTCGTGTGAAAAATATCAATTTTTTGCTATACTTTTGTTATATAAACATCAAACACTTTCTTTTTATTTTGAGTATAAATATTCAATAAAGTTATTACAAATGTTATACTTTACATACAAAGTCGACACTACACTAGGGTTTATCATAGAAACAAATCACACATTTGGAAAAACTATAATAGGTATAGTTTACTAGGTATTCATGAGATTTTACATACTATAAGTACTATATCAAGGAAATACTTTCATATACAAGAATAATTGGACTTTTCAAGCGTAAATCTATTTGATACTAAGTTTTGTGAGACATTCAACTTCACATACTTTCAAGTATGCAGTTAAAGTCATGTATTATATACTATAATCTCTTGTAGGGAGAACGTGATACTTGTGTATAGATCTATATGGGATTGACAATCCCGCACCTAAACTGTTAGCTACAGTTAGACCGGCAGGTCTGTGGTGACAAACGTCATAACATTCCAACGCCTGAAGAAGGTTGTTACAGGCAGTCTGGGTCAATAGCATGGTTATAAAACTCACATGGAGTATTAAAAACACGTTGATTTACGGGGTTATGAAATGACTTAGTGATTTTATACATACATAAATCTACTATTCTAGGCATGAAAAACACTATTGCTTTACAGTTTCGGAACTTTTAAACTACCACACACTTATGGAAAAATATTGGATTTCTAGAAGCAAACATTCAAAAACTGTTGGGTCTTGGTAGAAGACTACTTTTATACTAGTAGCAAATATGGGATTTTCTAGGAGTTTTCAAACATCTACAAACAATTTCATTCAAATTTATACAAACATTGACATTAAATACTTATGACCTCACCAGCTTAAACGTAGATATACTCTTTCAAATTTACTTATATTTCTCAGGGATTCAGTAATATAGGTAAACTTCAGCTTTTGGAGAAGTGACGCTAAGGCGTCGGTTTAAAACTCATTTTGTCATCATATTGTAATTTGTTTTGAAACAAGTATTATTTAACAATGTAACTTTTAAATTATATATGTGATGGTTGTTTTACTTTCTTTACTATGTATTCAACTATTACGATACTACATGAAGTCATTCGCCCTCGAACGTTTCCGCTGTTCTGGTTTGCGGGTGTGACATACTAGGCCCTTACCCTCCATTAGGCCTCACTAGGTCTCGAATCCCACTCGACCTTGGGGCCTGCCCGTCATCAAGCCCTGTTCGGATTACAAATCTGTCAATCACCAGGCCCCGCCAGATACACACATAATCACATAACCATATAATCATATAAAAGTATAACCTTACTAGCACATGAAATAATCACAAAGACTATAGCATCCCCTATAGTCATCGAGTCCCGCCTGACATCGATCCTCACCCGGTAAGCATAACAACACATACTGATACTAACACACGACATTCTCATCCGACCCCGCTTGGCATCGAGCCTTTTCCGGTAAGCGTACCATCATATAACACGTGCAAGAGTCAAGCATACATATAACATCCTAACATATAAACCATGGGTGAGAATTGGTGCCTTCGACCCACTAAACCCAGTGAGGAGAGTCACCTCGTACTGTCGAATCACACAAACAATCTCTGGCTGCCAGTTGACAGATTCCCCGAAACTGTCAATATCAAAACAACCAATTAACAATTGGTTTTCCAAACCATGACCATGAATCCATACTTGGGGTAAAAAGACCATTTTACCCCTAACCTAGCTTGGTCCAAGACTAAGGCCCAAACTCACAGCTTGAAAGGCCCAAAAGCCAAATAACCAACTAAGGCCCAAATATGGCCTAGTTTTCCAAATTGGGCCCAAAATCCTCACATAGGCCTTACCTTAATGCCCAACTAATTTTCCTAGTCCAAAACAATTGTACCTAGATGGCCCATTAAGAACTTAAACACCCAAGACCAAAAAGGAAGCCCAACACGAAGCCCAAAAGCCAAAACCCCCCTAACTGAGTACGTTGGGCGTACTCAGCTATACGCTAAGCGTACATGCTATTTGGCTTGTACGTTGCGTGTACAGATTTGTACGCCTAGTGTACTCATCCATTAAGCCAATTTTGACATTAAGCTCTTAATGCTTAAGTCCAAATCATAGATCTGAGCCCACACAATTGTCTAGAACCATAAAGTCGCTAACTTGGAGACTTTGCATGACCCTAAAGAACCAATCTTCAAGTTAAAGCATTATACTTTCACCAAATAGGACACCATATCATGCATGGGGGATTCCAAACCCTAAAGGAGGCAACCTTATGCATCTAGAACCTCAGAAACACCAAGAGTGACAACTTATAGCTCCTAGATTGGTACCAAACCACTAGATCTCATTCTTGGGGTCAGGGACCAAATCTCATACAACACAGATCTAAGCGAACAATGAACAAGATCAAAGATTTTTACCTCAAACAAGTTGGAAATGAAGCACATAATCAAGATCCAAAAGCTCTTCCTTGATCCACAACCTTGTACCAAACTCAATCGTCTTGAAAATGAACCAAAAACACCAAGATGCACATCATGAGCTCAAAAATTACAACCATGGAGTCTTAGAGACGATTTCTAGGGTTTTGGGGACTTGGAGGTTGGTAAAGAGGCCATCCAAAAAGAATTAATGTGATCATATAGGGTACAACTTCCAAATTAGGGTTTTTCCTTTAACCCTCGTATGCCTCACATACTCCTCGTACGCCCAGCGTACGAAGTCTCGCATCCCCGTTCTGACCCTCACAGTATGCTAAGCGTACACAACATTAGGCCCACCGTAATACCCTTCGCATCAGTACGCCCCACGTACTCCCTAAGTATGCCTCACGTATTAGGGTTCTCTCTTAAACCCTTAAGCACTTTGAAGGCCATAACTTCTTCGTTATAAATCCGATTCCAATGATCCTCATATCCATGAAAAGGTAACGAGAATCCCTAAAATTTAATCAACCCATACATGCCTTACCATTTCCTTATAAACCTCTAATTTCCATAAAATCCTGAGCTGACAATTTACCGAAATACCCTTTGACTCCAAAACACAAAACGAATACCTGATTCTTCCAAATCACATTATCTAACCCCAAATGAGTCCAAATCTCAATTCTTCAAGGGTACCAAGCCCGCTAATACCCAATCCCTAAACACTACCTCAAAATGTGAAACAATTTGAAACAGAGCGTTACAGGTATTTTGGGAATTAATTACTTGAGCTTAGCTGATTGCACGCATCACACCCCCTTTTATTTTATAAACCTTTTTATAAAATCATTTTCTTTTAGAAAATTTTACCAATTCCTCAATTTGAGTTCAGGCACACCCGAGAGTATGCCTGAATCCCTCAAAACCAAGGGTCTGATCCCAACCTGTAACCCCCCAAATTTCAACCCCAATCTTTCAATTTAAAACTTTAAGTGTTTATTCAATTCACAACTACAGGATCTTAAAACATTTGTCAAATTATCATAAAAAATTATCATGTACACAAGTCCCCCATTGATGCAACCCAATCGAATCGTGCCCGTCATTTAATATAAGAAAACTTGAAACATGTAAACCACAAATCGTAAGCATAAAGCTTAGTGAGTTATCCAAAATAACACAACACAACAAAGTCCTAGGGGACCAAATCTATGGTTTGGAAACATTAAACCCGACTGGAAACGACTGAATGGGTTTAGACTATGGGGGACTCGATGAGTTGTTCATACAACTCGGTGAGTTGGTTTGGGGTCCCCCAACCTTTTTTGTTACTGGGAAAACTCGTTGAGTCTAGGAGATGACTCAGTGAGTTGGACATGTTTTTGGGTGTGAAGATTGAAGAACTCGACGAGTTCAAGGAGGAACTCGACGAGTAGTGAGCGGAATGTCCCAACTCTACATGAGGAGGAACTCGACGAGTTCATGAAAGAACTCGACGGGTAGGATCGACATTCCAGGGTTTTATGGATCATGGAACTCGACGAGTTAAGTCAACCAGGATGTTGACTTTGACCAGGATGTTGACTTTGAATTTGACCATTGACCAGAGTTGACCCTTAAAGGGGTTATGAGTATGAAAGGGTAGTTAAAGGAGATTAGTATGTGTAGGATTTGAGAGGAGTTGATCCTAGAGCCGAGGACAGTTCAGCTACTACACAACACTCGAGGTGAGTTACTTTCCAGTAGGAGTGCGTCGAAGGCACCAATGCTGACCCACTAGTATTGATTATAGTTTAGATGGTTATATTTGTGCTAATTGTATAGCATGCCACTATTTTTTTTTATCATTTATGTGCTAGTACGCTATGTTGTTATGTGTTAGTGGTAGGAGGTGAAATAGTCCCCGATTACAGGTTGAAAGATACCGAAAGGGAGGCCGACACCAGATATGCTAGGCTGTATATGATTTATATGTTTATGCTAGGGTATTCTTTGGTAGTGGTAGGGGTGAAATAGTCCTCGGTTACCGGTTGAAATAGACCGAAGGGGAGGCCAACACCCATATATGCTAGGTAGTTACCGATTGAAAGTGACCAAAGGGGAGGCCAACACCCAAATATGCTAGGCAGTTACTGGTTGAACAAGACCGAAGGGGAGGCCAGCACCCAGATATGTTGGGAGTTATTCGATTATATGGTATGTGGTATGATGGGGGAACTCACTAAGCTTTGTGCTTACGGTTTTTAGTTTTTGTTTTAGGTCCTTCTTCTTCGAAGGAAAAGGAGCCGACACGGTAACAGTGCATCACACACTCGATTTTTCGCATATGAGATTCTTGGGATTTGTGCTCAGACATTATTACTATCTTATGACACACTTTTGAGACATATGATCTATGTTTTTTATGAAATAAGATAATTTGTTTTACCCAAGATACCCATACATATTTGTTATGATATATGATATGATTATGAGAACTGCATGCTAGATTAGGGAAGAGGATCTAGGAAGGATGCCTTATATGCCTACTATATATGTATGAGAACTGCATGCTAGATTAGGACTAAGGATCTAGGAAGATTCCTTATGTGCCTGATATGTGTGCTTAATGAATTACATGCTAGAATTGATTAGTCAGTGATATCATGCTAGAGTACCCGGACGTATTTGTAGAGGAGTTGCCTGGGATACCTCCGGAGAGACAGGTGAAGTGCAGGATCAACCTAGTCCCTGGTGTGGCTCCGATAGACAAGGCACCATATCGGTTGGCTCCTCCCGAGATGCAGAAGTTGTCTACACAGCTGTAGGAGCTGTTAGACATGGGATTCATTAGGTCGAGCAGTTTGCCTTGGGGAGCCTCGGTTCTGTTTGTGAAGAAGAAGGACATGTCGTATTGTATATTTATAGACTATCGGGAGCTGAACAAGGTAACGGTGAAGAACCGTTACCCACTCCCGAGGATTGATGATCTCTTCGACCAGCTACAGGGTGCATCTTGGTTTTCCAAGGAAGATTTGCATTCAAGCTAGCACCAGATGCGAGTCAGAGATGAGGATGTACAAAAGACTGCTTTTCGGACTCGCTATGGCCACTACAAGTTCGTGGTGAATCCCTTTGGGCTCATCAATGCCCCTGCTGCGTTCATGGACCTCATGAACCATGTATGCAGACTGATGTTGAATCGGTCTTTGATAGTTTTTATTGATGACATCTTGGTTTACTCCAAGACGTAGGAGCAGAACGAGGAGCACTTACGGGAGGTGTTGGATACCTCGAGGAGGGATAGCTTGTACGCCAAGTTCTCCAAGTGTGAGTTCTAGTTTCACGAGGTGCATTTTTGGGGGCACCTTGTCAACTAGAATGATATTTTGGTTGAACTGGCTAAAGTGGAGGCCATGATGAGATGGGAGGTTCCGAAGTCTCCATCTGAGATTCGGAGTTTCCTCGGGTTAGTAGGCTATTACCGGAGATTCATATAGGACTTCTCCAAAATAGTAGTACCCATGATCCGACTAACGAAGAAGGCCATTGTATTTCGTTGGGGGCTGAGCAGCAGGCAACGTTCAAGACGTTGAGACAGAGGTTGTGAGAGGCACCATTCTTAGCCCTGGCAAAGGGCGTGGAGGATTTTGTAGTGTACTGTGATGTGTCAATCTCAAGTTTAGGCGCAGTATTGATGCAGAGGGGGCACGTCATCGCTTACGCCTCAAGGTAGCTGAAGCCTCACGAGGCGAACTACCGACACACAATCTGGAGTTGGGGGCAGTTGTTTTTGCCCGCAATATTTTGCGACATTACCTATATGGGGTCTGTTGTACCATTTACACGGACCACAAGAGCGTGAGGTACCTTATGGATCAGCCAAATCTGAACATGAGGCAGCGTCGGTGGCTAGATGTAGTGATGGATTACAACTGTGAGATCCTCTACCACCTGGGGAATGCCAATGTTGTGGCCAAAGCACTTAGCCACAAGGCATTCACAACCCCGATCGAAGACATATGTCTGAGGATGATAGTAGTGACTCCGCTTCTGGAGATGATCTGGGAGGCCCGACAGGAGGCTATGAAGGAGGAACACCGGAAGAGTGAGCATATAGTGGGATAGATTTCCTCCTTCGACTATGATAGCCATGGGTTGTTGACACTTCGCCGCAGAGTGTAGGTTCCGTACGCAGGCGGTGTGCGCCAAATCTTGATGGAGGAGGCGCACAAGTCTAGATTTTCCATCCATCCCGGGGCGACGTAGATGTACAAAGATCTTCGCCCTGATTACTGGTGGCCCTGCATGAAGCATGATGTAGCCTGGTACGTTGAGGTGTGCTTGACCTGCAGGAAGGTCAAGGACGAGCACCAGAGGCCTCATGGAAAGACGCAACCGTTGGATATCCCTGTGTGGAAATAGGAGGATATTACTATGGATTTATCACAAAACTTCCCAGGACCGCATGGGGAGTGGATTTGATTTGGGTCATCGTGGATTGGTTGACCAAGAGTGCCCATTTCATCCTGATCCAGGAGAGGATTGTGGTCGAGAAGCTGGCCAACATCTACATCCGAGAGGTAGTAGCTCGACACAGAGTGCCAGTTTCCGTGATTTCTGACAAAGATGTACGGTTGACTTCCAGATTCTGGAAGAAGTTTCACGACGAGCTGGGTACTTGTCTGCATTTTAGCACAACTTTCCACTCGCAGAAGGATGGTCAGAGCGAATGGACCATCTAGACTCTGGAGGACATGTGTCCTAGACTTCGGTGGTAGCTGGGATACCTACCTTCCCTTGGTAGGGTTTTCCTACAACAATAGCTACCACTTGAACATCGACTGTCCTCCCTTCAAGATGTTATATGGGAGGAAGTGCAGAAACCCGATATGTTGGGTTGAGGTTGGGAAGAGATTCGTAGGGAGTACCTAGTTGGTACTCAACACGACAGAGAGGATCCAACAGGTCTGGAGCTTGCTTCAGACTGCTTAGAGTTGGCAGAAGAGCTACACCGACAGACGCCGATCGGACCTGGAGTTCCAGGTCGGGGATATGGTTCTCCAGAAGGTGTCACCTTGGAAAGGTGTCATCCGGTTTAGGAAGCAGGGCAAGTTGGGGCCCCAGGTACATTGGTACTTTCAAGGTTATAGCCCGAGTGGGCAAAGTGGCGTATAGGCTGGATCTGCCTATACGCCACCTTGCCAGATCGAAGGATCTGAGGAACAAGAGGGTCGAGTTAGTGAAGGTGCAATGGCAGCACTGCAAGGGCTCAGAATGGACTTGGTAACCGGAGGACGAGATGAAGGAGTACTACCCATAGCTATTCTTAGATGCAGTAGACTTTGAGGATGAAGTCTAAAATAAGTGGGGGAGATTTGTAACGCCCGGATCCTGGTATGTATTTTAAATCAAATTAGTCATGTTTGCAAAGGGACTCGACGAGTTGGAGGCCCCAAACTCGTCGAGTAGGAATGGAATCTGGATGTGGGACTTGAAGTCTACTCGAAGAGTTGAGAGCCTTAACTCGGAGAGTAGGGCTGCCAGAGTGAAACCCTAATCTTCATGATTTGCACCCTATTTAAGCATCTTAATCTCTAAAGGGTGGCCTCACTTGCAGCCTCCATCACCCCATACCCTAGCTACGAAACCCTAATCCACCTTTGAGTGTTTTGAGCCATTATTGTGTGTTCTTAGTGATTTTAAAGCTTGAGAAGGAAGGAGAAGCTTGAGGAGACAAGAGGAAGCTGGTACATCCAGAAGTTGAGCTGCATTTCTGACTCATTGGAGGTAAAAAGTTTATACCTTGGTTTTCCGTTGTTTATATCTTCATTTAGGGTTATATTTTATTACTATTGGGCCACATTGAAGTCATTTTCTGGATTTGAGTGTATCATGAGGTTTTGACTTCAGATCTAGGCACTCATGAGCTTAGGAGGCTTAAAGTTGCCAACTTTATCAAGCCTTGGCCCTTCCCCATGCCCTAAATCTCTTATGGAGCTTGGTTGTGGTGTTTCTAGCTTCATGAAACCATGCATGGATGTAAAGTTAGCAACTTTATGTGGTAAGTTAGTACTAGGGGACCAGATCTATGGTTTAGAAGCATTAAACCCGACTGGAAACGACTGAATGGGTTTAGACTATGGGGGACTCGACGAGTTGTTCATACAACTCGGCGAGTTGGGTCGGGGTCCTCCAACCTTTTCTGTTACTGGGCAAACTCGTCGAGTCTAGGAGATGACTCAGCGAGTTGGATATGTTTTTGGGTGTGAAGATTGAAGAACTCGACGAGTTCAAGGAGGAACTCGGCGAGTAGTGAGCGAAATGTCCCAACTCTGTATGAGGAGGAACTCGACGAGTTCATGAAAGAACTCAACGAGCAGGATCGAAATTCCAGGTTTTTACGGATCATGGAACTCGACGAGTTGATGAACCAACTCGGCGAGTTGAGTCAACCAGGATGTTGACTTTGACCAGAATGTTGACTTTGACTTTGACCATTGACAAGAGTTGGCCCTTAAAGGGGTTATGAGTATGAAAGGGTAGTTAAAGGAGATTATTATGTGTGGGAGTTAAGAGGAGTTGATCCCAGAGCCGAGGACAGTTCAACTACTATACGACACTCGAGGTGAGTTACCTTCCAGTAGGAGTGGGTTGAAGGCACCAATGCCGGCCCACTAGTATTGATTGTAGTTGAGATGATTGTCTTTGTGATAATTGTCTGGTATACCACTATCTGTTATGCTTTATGTTCTAGTATGCTATGTTGTTATGTGGTAGTGGTAGGGGTGAAATAGTCCCCGATTACCGGTTGAAAGATACCGAAGGGGAGGCCGACACCCAGATATACTATGTTGTATATGATTTATATGTTTATGCTAGGGTATTATGTGGTAGTGGTAGGGCGTGAAATAGTCCCCGGTTACAGGTTGAAAGAGACCGAAGGGGAGGCCAACACCCATATATTCTAGGCAGTTACCGGTTGAAAAAAGACCGAAGGGGAGGCCAGCACCCAGATATGTTAGGCAGTACCGATTGAAAGAGAATGAAGGGGAGGCCAACACCCAGATATGCTATGTGTTATGTGATTATATGGTATGTGGTATGATGGGGGAACTCACTAAG
Organism: Lactuca sativa; assembly: GCF_002870075.4. Lineage (NCBI taxonomy): Eukaryota > Viridiplantae > Streptophyta > Magnoliopsida > Asterales > Asteraceae > Lactuca > Lactuca sativa. Next base: position 32,552,606 of record NC_056625.2, on the reverse strand, counting down.
CTTTGTGCTTACGGTTTTCAGTTTTTGTTTCAAGTCCTTATTCTTTAAAGGGAAAGGAACCGACACGGTAGCAGCGCATCACACACATGATTTTCCGCATATGAGATTCTTAGGATTTGTACTCTGACGTTATTACTATCTTATGACATGCTTTTGAGACATGATCTATGGTTTTTATGAAATAAGATAACTTGATGATGTTTTCTATAATTTGTTTTATGAATCGTTAAATCAAAAATGAAATTTTTGGTCTTGAATTTTGGCATGTTACATATGGAAGGAATAGAAGGATCAAGATCACATTTTTATGGATCCTAAAAGCTCCATAATGGATAAAGTTTCCAACTTTATCCATTAGAATGGTCCAAACCACCAAGATCTAGCCTTTAAGTATCAAAAGGACTAAAAGTGCATCTTTTTCAACTTAATCCATTAAGTCCAAGTCTCTAACCTTCAAATCTGAATCACAATGATGTTTAGATGGATAAAGTTTCTAACTTTACCCCTAACAAGGTCTGAAAATTTCAAGATCTAAACTTTATGCACTAAACTGACCAATCATAACATCCAAAACTAGCTAGATCTAACAAATACATCATCAAGATTTAAACTTTATACATCTAGAAAAGAGATCAAGGTGAACAAAGTATGGATCTACAAGCTCCAATGCAAACAACACTTCTCTAATGAGCTCCTTCTTCTCCAAGATGCACCAAGAACACTTTAAAGCACTTTAAAACACCTTCTTTTGCTCAAAAGGCTCAAACTAGAGTTAGGGTTTTCATGAGAGGGTGTTGGAGAGGTGGAGGATGAAAATGGAATGGGTTTAGGGAAGTTAAGGAGCTTAAATAGGGGTCAAACCATGAAAATATGGTTTGGGCACTAATCGTGTACACCCAACATACTCAGGATGCCCTAGTACACCCAACGTACTCCCTATACTCCCAACGTACGCGACTTAACCCAAAACTATCCAAACTTCAAATGGTCATAACTTCTTCATTTCAACTCCGATTTCGATGATCTTTATATCCACGGAAAGGTACTGGGAAGCTCTACAACCCTATGTAATTAATTTGAACCTAAAACATATCCAACTAAAATCCATAATTCATAAAAGAAGTCTGAAACACTATTTTTCCAATTTTACCCTTTGACTCTAAAGCACAAACCGAACTCTTGGACCACATAATCTACATTACCCACAACCGAATGGGTCTAGACCTCTCTTTCCTAAAGCTCGAAGCCTTATCATACTTGATCTTTAGGCCTCGACCCCGAATTATGAAACGATTTGAAATAGGGTGTTACAAGTAGAAAGGTTGTCAATGAAAGTCAATAACCTTGAAGCTGGCATAAAAAAAGTGGAGACAAAATTATATTGATAGAAAAAACTGTTGGATTAGTGTCTAAGTCCATAACTATTTTGGTATGTACTTGACCCGATTATGAGCATGGTCCTTTTGGGTTGCCTTCACCATAGCAATATGTAGGATGAATTAAGGAGAGAAAGGTTTAATTATGATTTATTAATATATTATAAGAATAATATATTAAAGGAGAAATCATAATGTTTAATTAATATTAGTCAATAATTAATTAAGAATTAATTTTGTAACTAAAAGAGATTAATTAAACTTAAGGGACTTATTGTGTAATTATAAGATAATTACATAGATGGGCTTATGGACTCCATAGAAGGTGGAGTAGACGAATTCTATGGGGGAAACCCATTAGAAGTCATTCAAGGCTTCTAGAGAAGGAGTCCATGTGATTCTTAGGGCTTAAGCAGTCAAATTAGGGTTTCCTTGTTAGATAACCCTAATTGCCTAAGTATATAAGGAGCCCTTAGGCACCAAAAACGTGGCCAACACTTGGATTAGGGTTTCCAGCCGTTTTTGGTGCCTCCCCTCTCTTCTCTTCTTCATCTTGTTGCTTAGTGGTGTTTGTGACTCCATTAGAGGTGCAACACTTGAGGCTCTAAGCTTTCTGAAGCTAAGGATTAGATTGTTATTGCTATATAACAATCAAAGGTCAGATCTAAACCCTATTTTATGTTAATATGATTAATTGTATGCTAGATCTAGGGTTTAGCTTTGGATATTCAATTGCATGTTCATTAAACAAACTAGATCCAAAAGCTTTTAGGGTTTGGATGTACACCATAGGAATGATGTTTTGATCAAAACCCATCAGTGGTATCAGAGCCTAGAGCTGTTTGTTAGTGAATTTGATGCTTATTTGAATGAAAAATCAAATTTTTTTGACTTTTTGGGGCTGGACTCGCCGAGTCCAGTGCTGACTCAACGAGTCTGACAACTATATTTCGCGATTTTCTTGCCTTTTTTTGTTATGGGATAATTACCAAAATGTTTTTGATTGATAAAAATTGGTTTTTTTATGATATTGGGTGGTTATCCTTGCCAAAATAAAAGATATCTTCATATTAATTGAATAATTACTTCCTTATATGATTAAATTTAATTATTTGAATTATTTGGTGAATTATCTTGCAAGAAATTGGACTAGGTCAAAATTAGATAACCACCAGTTAGTTGTTAATTGCCTTATTTGAATTTTTGATCTTGTATGTACTTGATAAAGTTTGAAATAGTTTCAAATTACTCACTTTAGGTTTTATAGTTTAAATTCGAACTTAACAATTTTGTTTTTTAAATTTAAATAAGTTAAACCCTAATGTTTTGAAAAGTTTCAAAACTTGCCCTCAAGTTTTGGATTTTAAAATTAATTAAAAATCTTAATTTGAAAATTTTAAATTCTAAAACCCTAGTAATTTGAAAAATTCAAATCACATCCTTATGGTTTCATTAATTAATTAAAGTGTATAATTAAAAGAGATTTAATAAACCCATAAAGTTTTGGTTTACATTTAATTAAATTAAAAGTATAATTTACTAAATTAAACCACCTAGTATTTTAAAAGTGTAAAATACACTCTATACTATATATATATGTAACATTAAAAGTCTAATATTATATATATATATATATATATATATATATATATATATATATATATATATGTATATATATATATATATATATATATGAGTAAAAGTCAGTCTTACCGTTAGTAAGCCTCATTAACAAAGCTGGCCTATAAGGGGTGTTTAAGGAAATTGTCTATAAAATGGTGATTGAATGGGTATCCGCTCTTACTCACTGCACTCTTGACTAGTGGAGGGTCGTTAGCCGAACGGGTAGGATAGGACAGAAACCTTCCATTATAAGTATAATGAAGTACAAAGTAACTAAATGCTTTTACAAATTCCCAAATCATAGTTACTTTAGGCAAAATGTGAAATTGTATTCTAATCCATGGAATTACACTTCGTACCCTTGTCAAACGTTAGTGGAGCATGTGTGGTTAACCGGAATAGTAATTTGGGGATGACATTGGTAGCGAAGGGTGACTCAATGTTTGTCATAGTTCAATGGAGCGTGTGTGGCTAACCGGCACATTGATTAGGTGATAGTAGCATTGAGTGCACCACGTAGATTCCTATGGTTATTCACACCTTGTTTGTGATCATCGGCATCCCAGTCGCAAACTTGAAGGGCATAATCAAGATTAAACATGCCATTGAAAAGTTCAATGAATATCAAAAGATCTAGGAGTTTCAATTCATTTAAAACTTAAACTTCATTTTCGTTTTTCATGGTGGAAATTGGTAAATCGTCATTTACCTACCTTCAAATATTTTGCAACTAGATTACGGCATCCCTCTTCTAGTTTGTAGAGTATTGTGTTGGATCCTAGCCTTAATAATTCATTTGGGTGTTTTATTAAGGACTCAATCAACTTAACTTGAATTTTCTCCCGTTTTGTAGATGTCTAGTTCTGACAATCATGGTTTTCCTAAATCCCTTGGAACAAGTTTTCCAAATGAAGATGATGTTCCACGATATGATCGAGGAACAAGAAATCATGCTTCACTTCCTCCAATTATTCTCCCTAACCCACAAGTTCGAAGGCTTGAAAAGTTCAAGATCACTCAAGCCCTTTTGGCAAGTAAACACGAAGATGGGAAACCTGTGTGTGCACACGTCTTAGAGATGAAGTCACACATTGATAGGTTAAGGATGTTGGGTGTCGAGATTTCATGTGAGTTGGCTGTTTACTGGGTTCTTCAGTCGCTTCCTGAATCATATAGTGAGTTCTTTAGAGAGTACTATATGATGGATCATGACGTGACCCTCATTGATCTCACCTATTTGGTTATAGCTACTGAATCAGCAATGATTTGGCATGCTGGTCAAGCAAATTTGTCTGGTGAATCAAACTCCCAAACTTTAATGGATACTGGTAACATTGGAAGTCAAGAAAGGCCTAAGTATGAGATTGTCCCATGTACTGTGCCAAAAGGAGTCCATTTGCTTTTATTGCCAAGAGAAGGGACATTGGAGACGAAGCTGTGCGAACTACCTGAGAGATCTAAGAGATGGGAGAGTCAAGATGTATAGCTCTACTTCAGGTAAAATCCAATAACCGAATCTATAAGTTCCTATTCTTTGTTTTTTCAATACACGATGTGATATGATTACATTTTGATGTTTTGTAGGATCGAAGAAAAGAGAGGAAGCTTAAGGGAAGAAGTAAGCTGAATCTGATCGTGAAGAAATAGACTTCAATCACATTGCTTGAAGATCGGATTTTTGAGCTACTACTTTAGAGTTAGAATAGATTGCTTAGAAATTGAAATAACATAGTTTTCATTTGAATTGCATTGTAAGGACAAGTTTTTCCGCAATAAAATGAATTTTGATTTCGTCTTATTTATTTATCCTTGCAATGGCATATGTGAAAATGGATGTTTATGTATTTCTAATTTTATCAATGTTGAATTGGATGTGATTCTTGATTTTGTTATGTGTGAAATGTCGAGAATTTACCAAATAGGGAGAGTTTCTCATCGCCCAAGTTTCAATTGGACAGAAACTTGGAATCATGCAACATGCATTGCGTGATGAATGAGAAACTTCACATTTGGAAACTAGACTAAATCCTTGGCAAAGTGTCAAGTGAAGGACTAAGAGATGTTGTACGTTGATCAAGTCCACCACAAGAGTGATAAAGATATTTGTCATGATTTACTAAAGTTTAGTAAATATGATTATACTTATAAGATTAAGTGTAATTCTGAGTTGGTTGAAAGAGTTTCAATGAATAACAGAACGAATAAAGAAGAATCAAGTAGGCATAAAGATAAAAGTTTCTCTATTCTAAGAAGAAGGGAGAGTACCTTTTATTGTGTTTTATGATAAGTCTTAATGATTAAGAACCATATCTCAATTGATCCTCTAAGTGAGTATTAGTACATTTGTATGTCTAAAAAGAGGAATCGGGAATTGTGGAAATGGTTAAATAAAAAAGTCAATCATACTTCGTTCTAATATCAAGTCTTAGAGTTATACTCCAAGATTGTGAATTGAGTGACAAATATTTAGTAGGTTTATAACACTCAACAAATATGGAATTGGAAAAAGTCTTCTTATTCTTGCAGATTTGAAATTGGTAGGTTGTGCTGTCTTGAATAAGACAAAGACCAACTAGGACCAATTATGTGAAGTGTTTTGTCTTGATAAGAACTACACTAACTCTTGAATATTTGTTTTGTCCAGAAAAGTTTTCTGACAAGAGAATCATGTATGTCAAGAAGTCAGTCGGAGTTTTAATGATCTTGAAAAAGTTTCAAGAACAAATCAAGAATAAACCTTATCGATCATCACTAGCACACGACTTGAGGCTTACAACCAATCTTGTTGACATTATTTTGTTTCTGTGCCATTCCAGTTGCGTTAATTATGTATGTGAGTTCTATGAGTTCTCATTTGAATGCATAAAGATAAAGCGCCTTGATTAATGGAAAGTACATTGATATGTAAGGATAAGTTGTTAAACTACTTGGAAGACATGGTGGGCACTCGTGTTACCATAAGGCTAGAAATCAAGAAAGTTCAATCCATGAGTTTGGATTTGTCTCAAACTTGGTTTTGTCAAATTCACATAGATAAGAACTCATACACCATAAAATCTAAGTGTCATAAGATTCCCTCCTTCATGAAAATGACTGTGAGGAAATGCTTTCACTAAGAGAGATTTTAAGAAGATAGCAATTGTGAAAATTATATTCTCAAATTCAATTATGGTTACGGCATCCCTTTCATAGTTCGAATTGTGAGATTTGGCAATTAGTCTAACATTTGGCACTTATTGATATAAGTTCTGAATTGTTTAGACACACATATGAGCTATCTAAGGCAAAGGTGTATAAGTTTAAGAAGCTTAGATAAAGGCTTATCGAAGCATCTGGTATTAGAAATATGAACTTCAGAAATTCAATAAGCATTGGTTTCTGGAAGTTCAACTGTTTTCTAAATACATGTCAAAGCTAGTGGGAGCATAAGTGTTATGCTTATATGATAATAATCATAATGATAGTGGGAGCATAAGTGTTATGTTTGTATGATTATTATGGCAAGTATTGCAATTTAGCAATATTAATTATAGAAAACAGAGATTCACTTTGCAAAGTCGCAAGGGTTGAAAAGTTGTTTTGCTATAATTAAGGGAGAGAATATTATACTTCGTTTCAAAATCTAAAGCTTAAATTGAGAAATTTTAATAAATATAGTCAAAAGATACATAGTGTGTTCTCAAATTTCGATTATGATTACGACATCCCTCTTCATAGTTCGAATTGTGAGAACATGACACATAAAATATTATGGCAAAAGATTGATAAAGTATCATATCTTTATGTAAGACATTATTGTCACACCCCCAAACCGGAACGACGGAAACATTCGGGGGTGGAGGACGTCATGCGTAGTATCACCACAATTGTATCATAGCAAGCATAGTAAACACAACCAGACATTGAATACATATGTGAAAAGGTTTACAATGTTTAATACATAGTTTTTATTCTGAGTAAAAGTAAATAGACAGACACGACTCTAACTCCTCGTCTTCTCTGAACTCCTGGAAGTACCTGTTTACTAATTCCCTGAGAATACAAGCAGTTTTGAAAATATATCAGCATAAAGTTGGTGAGTTCATAAGCGGAAGTTTGTAATGAAAACTCGTTGATGAGCTAGCAGAAATGTTTGTATTTGTTTTAAGAAAATCCGATATTTTCTTTAGTGAAAATGTAGTGTTATCAGTTCTGTAGTAAACCATGAATATCTGTATGTTTCCAAGAAAATCTGATATTTTCTTTAGTGAAAATGTAGTGTTATCAGTTTTGTAGTAAACCATGAATATATGTATGTTTCCAAGAAAATCCGATATTTTCTTTAGTGAAAATCTAGCGTTATCGATTCCGTATAAAACCATGAATGTTCGTTACTGAAAACTATAGTGATATGCGAAAATACTACCTCATGTGACTAGCTAAAGCTAATCATGAAGTATAAGTATTTTCTATGTGAAGTCATTGCATAATTGGTTCTGTTTCAACGAGATGAAGAAGAACATGACGAGACTTTCATCATTCAAGGCCTAGATCAGGAGGTTCTTCAAGTATAACAAGCTAAGGGATGGATTACTCACGTTTTTGAAGACTTGGGAGGGTTTTCGGTTGAAGAGTCTTGAAAGAAAAGGTGTTGTGTGCTACCAGGATGTTAAAGGAATGAAAGGAAAGGGGTCTACCCTTTATATAGGGTGGGTGGGCTGCCTAGAAAGGAGTGTGCTGCCAGGAGGTGTGTGTGCGGCCGCACACCCATGTGTACGGTCGTACACTCCCTCTAAGGGTGTGTATGGCCCTGTTTTGACAGTATACGACTTGATGACTCATTCCTAAACTCACCCTTGGTCATACACAAGCTTAAAATCGCTGAAACGAACCCTCAAACAGTGCCAGAAGTTAACGAAACATGTTTAACTTTGATTGAAATGGCTAAGTGTGTGAGACAGAAATTTCGGGTTGTCACAATTATGCATCGTGTTCCATATGCTTCAAGTATAGGATCGATTGCAAATGCTATAATATTTGACCATTCTTAAATTTTCCAAATGTTTAGCGCATTAAGAGGGAAAAAGGACTAGAATCGGTTTTGACTAAAATAATTAAACAACTATCAAAGGACGATCCAAAGTTCGCTGAGGATTGGTTGCTTGTGAGTAGTTGGAAGTATGGTATTGGATGGACCATATCGAAATTATTATGAATAGATAAGATTCTATTAAGAATGAGTTGTCATATGGAAAATATGGAAATGTTTCCATATTGGGAGTTGGATATTGAGAGTCTATGTCTAGATTAGAAAATTTTATGCAAGAAGGATGCTCAAAGGAATGTACTTTGAATGTTTGACTTCACGTCTATTGAATTTTCTTGTAACAATTTCCGATATAGTACTTTGTAATTTCATTGTCCAAGTCTTGGTGACTTTTGTGCTATGACTTTGCGAAAGGATCGTTGCATAAAATGTTAGAATCTAGCATATTCTAGTAGTGGTAAGAACCTTGTGTTCTAACACTAATGATAAGGATTGGGAATTGTGAAATGAGTATCATTGGAAAAGGTTTTCAATTGATCTATTTCACAAAGTAAGGACCATAGGAAACATAGTGTGCATGCTTTATGCATGGGACAACTATTGTTGTAATTTGAGTAATAAGTTGATTTTCTGAAACAGTAAACAATGAATAATGAGTAATCAATATGGTGTTTAAACAAAAGTATTTTATTTACTCCCACAAGTTTGGGGCCATATAGGATTAAGTATTATTGTTGTGTTTCAGTTTGTATGTTTTGACTTCCAAAATAATTGGGTTATTCGAACCTCCACAATCGGTCATACGTTGGAAGTAAGTATGAAGGAAGACTGTCATGAAGAGTCTGTAGATTGTCTAAAGAGTTTAGACATAGCACAAGTTTGCTGCAGGGTTCATGAGTGCTTTGATAAGATTAGAGTATTGGATTAAACCCACGCTCACTTGGATCACTTCATGGATTTATCACGGGTGATTAGTGAGACGATAATATTATATATTCTTGAAACCGAGATGTGTGAGTTGTTATTTGTTGGTTGGTTGCACATTGATAATGAGTAAACGCACCAGTAACTTGGTCTCATAAAACTTATTGTTGTGTGTAATTCGATCAATGAATGCAAGCAAGCATATGAATAGAAGTTTATCCATTCCTTTTACCCAAAGTGGGATAAAAGCGATATCTGTGGGCCCCTCGATGATTTAGTGATGACACCTAAGTGCTTGGCCAAGCCAGGACTAAGTTGATGTGTTCAATTGTAGTATGTTGTTAGTCGTCATAAATCGGAAGTCGGGAAACAGTATAGAGAGAATGATTGAAATTCATGTCTTATGTCTATACAATATCTTGAGAATGGAGGAATCTATGTACCCTGATCTAAAGGACACGCGTATCTGATAAGATCAGAGTTGACAATGACTTTTGAAAGCTACAATTGCTGATCAGGTTTTGAAGTCATACGGAAAATAGTTATTAGACTTATCCAAGTGGGAGACTGTTGCATTAGTGTCTAAGTCCATAACTATTTTGGTATGTACTTGACCCGATTACGAGCATGGTCCTTTTGGGTTGCCTTCACCATAGAAATATGTAGGATGAATTAAGGAGAGAAAGGTTTAATTATGATTTATTAATATATTATAAGAATAATATATTAAAGGATAAATCATAATGTTTAATTAACATTAGTCAAGAATTAATTAAGAATTAATTTTGTAACTAAAAGAGATTAATTAAACTTAAGGGACTTTTTGTATAATTATAAGATAATTACATAGATGGGCTTATGGACTCCATAGAAGGTGGAGTGGAGGAATTCTATGGGGGAAACCCATTAGAAGTCGTTCAAGGCTTCTAAAGAAGGAGTTCATGGGATGCTTAGGGCTTAAGCAGTCAAATTAGGGTTTCCTTGTTAGATAACCCTAATTGCCTAAGTATATAAGAAGCCCTTAGGCACCAAAAACGTGGCTAACACTTGGATTAGGGTTTCCAGCCGTTTTTGGTGCCTCCCCTCTCTTCTCTTCTTCATCTTGTTGCTTCTTGGTGTTTGTGACTCCATTAGAGGTGCAACACTTGAGACACTAAGCTTTCTGAAGCTAAGGATTAGATTGTTATTGCTATATAACAATCAAAGGTCAGATCTAAACCTTATTTTATGTTAATATGATTAATTGTATGCTAGATATAGGGTTTATAGCTTTGGATATACAATTGCATATTCATTAGACAAACTAGATCTAAAAGCTATTAGAGTTTGCATGCACACCATATGAATGATGTTTTGCTCAAAACCCATCAAAAACAACAAAGGTCGAGGAGCTTAAACATGAAATTGATGGGTTTTGGCTATAAGAACGTCCTATGTGCTCATACAAACCCTAATGCTAGGATCTAGGTTTCTCTATTGTACATGCAAGTTATCCAAGACTATAAACCCTAGTTCTAGCATAAAAGTAATCATATTAACATAATAATGGGTTTAAGATATTACCTTGATTGTTATGTAGCAATAACAATCACAATTCCTCCTTGTAATGACTTTAGAAAGCTTAGAGTCACAAATGTCACTCCTTTAATGGTTCAAAAACACCAAGAGCAAGAGGATGAAGAGGAGAAGAGAAGGAGGCTCTCAAAAACGTGTGGAAACCCTAGACCATTAGTTCACCACGTTTTTGGGGCATAAGGGTTCTATATATAGTGAGGCTATTAGGGTTATCTAACAAGGAAACCCTAATTTGGATGCTTAAGCCCTAAGCAACCCATGGACTCCTTTCCTTAAAGGCCTTGGATGATTTCCAATGGGTTTCCCCATAGAATTTGTCCAACCTTATAATATAAGGCAATCCATAGCCCAATTGCAATTATCTTATAATTACAATTTTAGTCCCTTAAGTTTAATTAATCTCTTTTAGTCACAAACTTAATTCTTATTAATTCTTAACTAATATTAATTAAATAATATGATTTCTCCTTTAATATATTATTCTCATAATATATTAATAAATCATATTTAATCCTTTCTCTCCATAATTCATCCTATCAAGTTGCTTTGGTGAAGGCAACCCAAAAGGACCATGCACCATCAGGTCAAGTACATACCAAAATAGTTATGGACTTAGACACTAATCCAACAGAAATCGTAGCGATGGACATGATTGGGAAAACTTTGTATTAGGACGAAGATGCACTAAAGGAAAGATCATATTTTTTACTAAAGATACAAGAGATAAAGGAATACCAGATTCATGATGTAAGACAAAAGGTGATATGTAAATGAGATTTGGATCAAGATGAGAACAACCGTTTTTTTTCACGAACTTCCCAACACTAGTTTAATTAAATAGGCTTAATATTAATGGGGTGTGGGTATCTAATCTTTTTCAAATTAATAGATGAGATTTTTAGATTATTTAAGGAGAAATTTGTGGAGTCACCTGATGTTAGGCTAACCTTTCAAAGTAATAAATTTAAAAAGATTAGTAGAGATCAAGTGATGGCTTTGGAATCTTTGTTCACCTTTGAGGAGGTCAAGGAGACGGTTTGAAGAGGTGGGAACGAAAATGCTCTATTCACCTTTGCTTTCTTGAAAATACTTTAGGATGTTATTGGTATGTATGTGTTGTGGCAACCAAACTTTTTGAAGAAGCTTCGGTCCTCAACTCGGGAATTGATGCTTATTTCATTACCATTATTCCCAAAGTCAAGGATTTGATTAATCTTACCGATTACCGACCCATTAATATTATTGGTTGTGTTAGTAAGATTATCTCAAAGATGCTAGTGGAAAGACTTAAGGTGTTGATAGATTAGATCATTAGCATGGAGCAAACTACATTCATAAAAGGGAGAAACATAGCCCATTAATGATAAATGAAGTCATTACTTGGGTAAAAAGAAGAAATAAGAAATGTTTATTTTTAAGGTTAGTTTTAAGAAAGCATTTGCATAATTAACTGAAACTTTTTAAGGTTAGTTTTAAGAAAGCTGACCCGATTGTCAATTTCTAGTTAACAGAGCACCAACTATACAAATTTACATGGAAATAGGAGTTCGCCAAGGTGAACCACTATCTATTTTTCTCTTCATTATAATGGAAAAGGGGATAAAAGTTGCAACTTCAGAGGCTATGGAGAAAGGGTTGTTCAAAGGGGTGCAACTTCCCAAAGACAATACCTGCTTTTCTATATCCCTTTTATGTAGATGATGCACTTCTTATTGGGGAGTGGAGTAGACAAAATACTTCACAATTTATTCAGTTTTTTAGATGTTTCTATATGGCGTAGGGTCTTAAAGTCAACTTTTATAAGAGAAAAGTAAATAGAGTTGGGGTGCAACAGAAAGACGTGGCTACTTTGGCTAGACATGTGAATTGCAGTGAATGGTCCCTTCATTTAACTATCTTGGAGTGGGAGCATGTGTGACGAGAACTTCGAGTTGGATGCCCTTAATCAATAATTTTCATAGTAATCTCTCCTATTGGAAAGCTAGGAGGCTCTCTGTTGGTGGTACATTTATCATTTGTAAGGTGGTGCTCCGTAGTCTTGGTCTTTATTGGTTCTCACTTTATAAAGCACCATTTAAAGTTATAAACACAATAGAAAGTATAAAGGCGATATTTATTTTGGAGAGGGGGTATGGACAAAAGGAAAATCCCTTGGATTATATGGAAGAAAGTATTGGGTCCTAGAGGCATGGTTAGACTTGATATTAGAAGTCCTCAAGCTCTCAACATTGCTCTTCCTGGAAAGTGGTAGTGGAGGTTCCAGGTTCGGGGGACATGCTCTTTAGAAGGAGGTTATCATTGACATTCATGATGCCGATGGTAGCATTGGAGTTTTCATGAAGTTTGTTGTGAATAGAAGAGGAGTTGGGGGTGATAACTCATTTACATGTGAAGCTGACCCGGTTAGAACATTGACATGCCTTCATTGACTGAGCAACAATTATTGGAGATGTTTCACGGATCAGATAACATGTGTTAAGTCTCTTCAATGAGAAAACTTATCGACATCTACAGTTTGGGGAAAATGCAGGTCATAACACACTAGAATAAACTAGTCACAATAAAAGGTAAACTAGGCGTTTTGGAGGGAACGTGTTCGGGGACTGCTCACAAGGCTTAATTTAATATGTAGATGTATTAGTTTACCCTCTAATTTGTGTTCTATCTGCAACGTCAAGGAGTCTGAAATGCATGTGTTTCGTGAATGTGCTACTAGTAAAGAAACAATGTTACTGATATTTAGATGGTGGAATAAAAAAGTGTGTAAGGTGGGCACTTAAGAGGACTTGGTAAGGCCGGTCTTCGGGCATAACTCAAACATCAAGGTGCAAAGGGGTTGGGTGTTATTACTCATTTTCGTATGGGTATTATGGCAAGTAAGAAACATGTTGTACAATGGCTTAGTGAAGACGACGTTGATCCTTTTTAGTGAAATCCAAAATGTTCTTTTATAAATGGATTAGAAATAGATCTACCTGAGATAAGAAGCTTATTTGGGATCGATGAGTGCTTATGGCCACAAACCGTTTGTAATGTTGTTCTCAACTAGCATCTACTTGTTTTCAACCCAAACTATCTTAGTGTAAGTTTAAAAATATATAAAACTTAATTTATATACACTGGTTTGGACTTAATATGCCAATTTTTTCGTTTTCTTAATTGTGTAGATAGAGTGTTGCGCGGTTTAAAGAACCAGCTCACTGGCCTAATCCAATCGGATAACGCAAACTAAAATAATTAAATATTAATAATAAAGCCAGTTAATTGTACAAAGACATGTTTATGACCGGGCTGCTTCAAAGCCCAACATACGAGACCAAATCCTCATTTCCCATCAAATGATATAAAAAAGATAAGTTTGTTTATTAATTATTGGACCTAGAAAAGAGCAAAAGGAAAACGATAAGCCTTTAAAAGCCATTGGAAAAAACTGTTCATTAATGTAAAGTCACACCCATCCCAGCCCCACTTCATCATCAACCCTGACCGCCACCCTCTGTCAGAGACCAACTTATATCATGTGGTGGTCGTCGGTTCTGTTCCGATATCCAGAAAATTACCGTCCACCGACACATGTTTTCTTTCAGCAGTTTTGAAAAGATAAACTCCTATCGTCCCTCATCCATCTTAAACAGGTTACAGAGAGAGAAAGGGAGCGAGTGAGAGTCTTAAAGATAACTGTGTGTTTCGTTCCACAAAAGGAAATCCCAGATGTTTCCTTTTGTGGATATGATGCTGCATGTCAACAGATCTGATTCAAAAACAGTCCTTTTTTTTCCTTTTAGGGTTGTTTCCGTTTTTGAGAAGTACTTGTGGGGGCGATAGAGCTGACAGAAGAGAGTGAGCACACAAAGGCAAATTGTACCAAACTGTCCTGTATGATTGTTTTGGGTGCTCATGATCTATCTGTCAGCTTCTTCTTTACCTCCACATATAAGTTTTTCTCACTCTATTTCTGTACTTTTTTTTTGTCTCTTATACCAAATTACATACTGGATGTGTTGCTTTGGGTTTATTTTATCATAAGTGCACTCGATCCTTGTTGGATTGGGTATAGCAGCACTAGGGTATCTATCATGTTTCTTTGCTGTTTTATGAGAATCATTAAGTAATATTGGTTCTGTTAGTACATGTGTCTCGATGTTCTTTTCTTGTAATCTTTTGGCACAGTGAAGCATGGAGGTGGTTGAAGAAACATGAGAAATGATCGAGTGAAAATGTTTTTTTATTATTAATCATGGTATTATTATTTTGAATTTGTTGAATCCCAATTTAGAAAAATAATATTTTACTCAAGTATTATAATATGTATATCTTAATTAGGTGTAGGGTTTGATTTACTATGATGAAAGCGTGTCTTTTCATGGTTTACTGTGCTAAATCAACGGAAAACTGACATCAATTTTATGTGACAATTGCACGTTATGTTAGGATGGTCCTCCACCTTTTTATTCTTATTTGCGCATGCAAACTACATAAAGGAAAGGAAAATATGGGTTTTGACTGTAATGTTTGGTTTGTCACTTGGATCTTTCCTGCTATTAGGGTATCACTTAACAAATCTTTGTCTTTTAGTTTCTGTTTTCATTTTGGAAACTTAGTTCGTTTTATAATTGCATTCCACTTTCTTTTCCATTTACCTGTTTCTTTGATTTGTTTTCTATTTCAGATTACACGCTTTTGAGTCCAGATGCGTTCCAAATAAAAATACTAGATCAGGGTTTGTTTTTTTTGAAATTTAACTTACTGGCCTTCAATTAAATAAACTTATCGAGTCCAATTGAATTTATTTTACTGCTGACAATCACTTGACATATTCTACTTTGGTATCATATTGCACTTCATTTGGTTTGCGACTGTTGTTGCTGTTCTTCTTTCTTATGATTGCACACAACCATGCATACATATTACCACATTTTTCTCCTATATCTTTCTCTTAATATTATGACCACTTTTGTCTACCAAAATCATTGAACAATTATATTTGGTCCAGCTGGAAATGGTGTTCGTTTTCTTTCTTTTAGACCATTAAATCCTAGAGAGTAAATATTGTGTTTGCACCTTAGGATATAGAGAGCTAAATATGGAAAAACTATAATTTCTTGCACAGTAGTTGCCATTCACCCCTGAGTGAAGTGTGGCTTATAGTTGTCTTGGATAATTTATTTTGTCAAACTTTTGTTTCAATTTTGCAGAATGAATGGGCTCAAGATTTAGTATTGTAAGAATTAAATTAGGTATTTTTTGGTTTGCTGATGTAGGATTTGTTAATTAATGAGTATGTTAAAGTTTTACATGATTATTCTCAACTAAAGTCATTGTCATTTGCTATTTACGATTGTACCAACATCTGATTGCATAATCAAATTGCCAGCCAATGAGATTACTTTTAGTAGCTTTCCAGGCTTGGGAATTTCTTTATGCATATATGTATACGTATATACGTATTTTCTATTTATGTCAAAGAGCATTTGTTTCCCTTAATCTCACAATATGAGTCTTTCTAGTGCTCAAGCTACCATCTTATGGACTCAACTTGTTTCTGTTGAATATTATGCTCTATCTCAACAGTCGAACAAAAATCTTAGTGGAAAATCGCATATAATCGTGTTATTGTGGGTTCCATTTTGCTATTTTATCTGTTTGTTAATTAGCGAAATAAAAAATCTTGTTCCTACGTTGGCATACATGTTCCTTGATTCCGGTCAATATTTTTTTAATGTACCATGATGTTTTTTTTAATGATTGATCAAATCGGTCACTATATATATATATATATATATATATATATATATATATATATATATATATATATATATATATATATATATATATATATATATTCAAAGCAAGATATATAACTGTTGTCTGCTTTATAGCATCAAATTCATTTTTTTTTTTGGGAAAGAGGCCAAAGCCTCGGCAAAGATATCAAATTCATTTTTAACTATATAAGTGAGTGTTTTTATTCAAATAATTATATATATATATATATATATATATATATATATATATATATATATATATATATATATATATATATATATATATATATATTCAAAGCAAGATATATAACTGTTGTCTGCTTTATAGCATCAAATTCATTTTTTTTTGGGAAAGAGGCCAAAGCCTCGGCAAAGATATCAAATTCATTTTTAACTATATAAGTGAGTGTTTTTATTCAAATAATTATATATATATATATATATATATATATATATATATATATATATATATATATATATATATATATATATATATATATATATATATATATATATATATATATATATATATTCAAAGCAAGATATATAACTGTTGTCTGCTTTATAGCATCAAATTCATTTTTTTTTGGGAAAGAGGCCAAAGCCTCGGCAAAGATATCAAATTCATTTTTAACTATATAAGTGAGTGTTTTTATTCAAATAATTATATATATATATATATATATATATATATATATATATATATATATATATATATATATATATATATATATATAGCATCAAATTCAATTTTAACTATATAAGTGAGTGCTTTATTCAAATGATAATAATTATAAAACTTATTTATGTAACTACTGTGGTTTGAAATGCATGGGGCTAGATGCAAGAAATAACAATGTACTTTTATTTATTTGTTTATCATATTAGAATATTGTGTTAATTTTTTTTCTAAAATAATATTATACTTCCAAATGTTTAGTTATTAAAGACTTTGTATATTGAAAAATACCTATTATATATAACAATAGACTTTTAATATATTTCTTATGAGGACAATCTGTTCATAATTTTTACCAAATATTGTAGTTAAAGTTAGTACTTGGACGTCATAGCTATAAGTGGCTAGATTTTTTCAAGTAAAATGTGAAAAAATGGAATTACAATGCTAATAATCAAATAAATAGAAGTATATTTCTATGTTTTCACGTAACCAAACTTTATCCAAAAAAACATGGTGAAACTATCATAGACGGTAGACCTATCTGCCCCATGCATTTCCCCTGTCACGTCTCCAGGGAGCTTCAATTATGGGATGGGTCAGTTATAGATACCGAAAGTCATAGCCAGATTTCAATACTGGTTAGAGTTTACATGCCATTTCTGGAGGGATCGACTTTGGCCAGGTGCATTGGAAATGCTTTTACACTTAGGTGGGTAACTTATAAACCGATGTTTATGACTCAATGATTCAGTCATGCATTATCCAAGATCATTGATTTGATTTGATTTAATCTTTAGGCATAGTGAGATGGCGCCTCTGACTAATTATTGGAGGGATTTGGTCATACATCTGTTTGCTGAGCTAGTTGCATTGGAGAAAATCATGTACTACCAAACAGTACTGCAGGAGTACCAAACGGATGAGAGGAATGCTGCAAGAAGATTCTTGGAGATTCGATGTAACATGGCACATAAGGAGGTGGCTTAGGAGGCCAGTGGGCAGGTGAAGGTTGGCGACCACAAGGAAACTTTGTTTATTCAATCCGTATATTTATGTTTTCAGGATAATATCTATTTGGGGGATTGATGGGTTTTTGTTCTCCTCTAAGGTGGAAACAATATTAAAGAACACAAAAGGGAACTGCAACATGAAAAGAAGAAGAGAGTCATTTGTAATTTGACATGAATCTGGAAGAGGGGACTGGAATATCGCTGAAAATTTGAAATATTACCTTGCAATGCCATTGCTGTAGCTAGCTAAAGGTTTCTATTATTGTTAGAGCAGGCCTCACCTTCCATGAGACCAAAAGTTTATCAATATCAACGATACAGTGAGCAGGAAAGTTGTTCAGAGGGAAGAAAAGGCTTGTGGTTGTGGATTATAGCACTAAGTTATCTTTTTAACAGTGTAGATATATTATTTTCAAGAATGAAAGTGTACAGTTTGAAGGCACCTAATGAAGTCAAGAAGAGTTCAACAATGAAAATTGGCTGCAAGGGACAAATTGTTTTTTTGCGTATGATGTAATTCTAGTAGTTTATAAGCTACAAGTTATTATTTTTTTTTTGTAGATAATTAGATGGTTATGTTAAAATATATGTATAATTGCTTCATGGTAGTTAGATGAAATAGAAAAGCATAGTTTGGTTATTTTCTGTTATATAATTTGTTTGGAACTGCAATACTTTATTAAAAAGAGTTATTGTCACTGCAGCCCAACAAACTTTAGTATATTGGTTTAAATGGCTCATTGTAACTTTTTTTTTTCTTTTGCATATAAAGAACTTGTACTTGAGATTTTATGGTTTAAAAGGTTACTTTTGCAAATTTGAAGGGGTCACCCAGTGACACCCATCCTAATAAGATCTTTGCCAATGCCACGTGGATTAAAAATGTCAAGTTATTGCCACATGGTTGTAATTAAAAGAGACCTAATCATTAAAACGCCTCAACCGTCCCTTTCGTCTTCTTTTGCCTGCTACCTTTTCACCCATATCATTTTCTTCAATTGTTACTTGCACGAACCCTTTTCTTACACTGTCCATCGTTCAAATCGCCCAAAGGTTTGATCTCCATTTTGCCGGAATGACTGTTGTCATGATGACATATCTCTGTTTTGCTGGAATTTTTACGAGGTACCCCGCTATTAACTACTCAGATGGAGCGAAGCAAAGGTTTGATGATGTTGATTTTGTTGGAATGGACAAGAACAAATGTGTGGAGTTCCTTCAAAGATTCGCGAATGAGAGATGTGTTAATGTTTACTTTTACATTCCCGATATTGAGTTTCATGATGGATTGAGGATAATCGCCAATGACATGGATTAAAAGGAATTCATCGAAGTAGGGTATGCTTTTGGTTGTGTACTTCCTGTATACATGGACCATCTTGGTGTTAATGTATACCAATGGATTCCTGAAGAGCAAGCTAAAATTTGTAGTTCTTTAGACGATTTGACTGGTGTAAATGAAGTTCATGAAAAAGTGCAAGGTGGTATGGATATGGATGGTGGAATTGACATGGATTCTTTGCAAGGTGATATGGAAGATTTCCAAGGTGCTAGGGAAGATTTGCTAGGTGAGCAAGATGACTACATTGACATGGAAGTTGACACTGAACCCGATGAGTGCATTCCTATCAGTAAAACAAAAGATGATGAGTTTTCGAGTAAGCTGTGCCCAAATGAGCAAGTCATCTCCACAGTCCACCTCATGAAGAGCCATATATCATTTACATGAGGATGAGGTAATATCTAATGACCAAGCTATTTACAATGAGTGTTGGGATAATGACTTGAAAGATTAACGAACTTTCAACTTTGTTCACATTTAGTCACTAAAGTTTTCTGCGTGCTTGATTTACCCATAAATTATTTGAAACTGTTCACATTTTACCCTTTTGATCGGTTGTAACCGGTCATAAAGGTAAAATGTGAACAATTTCAAATAATTTAGGGGTAAATCACGTACGAAAAAGTTCAATGACTAAATATGAACGAAATTGAAAGATCTCAAAAGTGGTTCTAAATGTTAATAAGAATGAGCACAATCGGAATATTAAGGTCACATAAGTGAGTATGTTGTAATATTTATGTGATATACATTTAGTGTATAAGGTACAAAAAACACACTTAGAAATGCAATAGGAGCGACTTCAATCACATAGAAATAAAAGGAAAAAAGATTATGGCGACTTCAAACATTTACTTAAGACATAGGCAACAATTTTCACTCTAAAGGGTGGAGGTGGTTATTGTAGATCGTATGCGGAAAGAGAACATATGATAAAGAAGTGTGAAGATAATGTGATGTTAGATTTGAATGAGGTTTTTCTCCTTACAATAACAATAAATTTGATTAGAGAATGTGGATGCATAAGATCATAGTCGTGGAGCGGTACATGAGCAGTAAATGAATAGTTGAGGTTTTTCTCTTTACAATAGCACGACCATGATCTTATGCATCCACACTCTCTAATCAAATCTCTTTTTGTAAAGAGAAAAACCTCATAAAAATCTAACATCAAATTATCTTAACACTTTTTTATCATATGCTTCCTCGTACGATCTACAACGACCATCTTCACCCTCTAGAGGCAAAATTTTCACCTATGTTTTAAGTAAATGTTTGAACCCATCACGATATTTTTTCCTTCATTTTCTATGAGATTGAAGTCGCTCCTACTACATTTCTAAGTGTTGTTTTTTTTAAACTTATACACTAAAGGTATATCATACAAATATTACAACATACTCACGTATGTGACCTCAATATTCCACTTGTGCTCATTCTTAATAACATTTAGAACCATTTATGAGACAACGACTTGAAATGGTAACAAACTTTCAGCTTTGTTCACATTTAGTCACCGAACTTTTTTTACGCTTGATTTACCCATGAATATTTAAAATTGTTCACATTTACCCTTCTAACCGGTTACAACCGGTCATAAGGGTAAAATGCGAACAAGTTGAAATAATTCAGTGGTAAATAAAGCACGAAAAAAAGTTCAGTGACTAAATATAAACAAAAATGAAAGCTCGTTACCCTTTCAAGTTATTATCTTGAGAATGTTTATTGGAAGAAGTAGAAGACTGTATTAGGTATGAGATTTGTAAGTCCTAAACAACTAAAACATATGATGTGTAACTATGCTGTAACAAATGGTTATCAGTTATGTTACAAAAAATTGATAGTAGGAGACTTTTAGTGAAATGTTGTTTTGGGTAGTGCAAGTTTAGAATGTGAGCTTCTTGGATGAGTGAGGAAAAGTCTTTCCAAATTAAGAGTCTCATAAATGAGCATAACTGTGTATGAAACTTCAAATTAGGTTCAATTGTCAACTATTCCTGGATAGGTAGCCATTACACCATATAATTCTGATAAAAACAAAAATTTAGTGCGAGGTTGCTTAGGGATGAGGTTAAAGAAAAAATGGTATAAATGTGAGTATGAGACAGTGTAGAAGAATAAAGAAGTATGCAATTGAATTGATTGAGGGAAAACTAATGGAGCACTATACAAAACTATGGTCATATGGTGAGGAGATAAGAATATCAAAGCCTGGATCAACATTCAAAATGGATGTCAATTGTATGCCAGATGGTAAGAATTATTTTAGCAAGTTTTACATTTGTTTTGATGGGCTAAAGCAAGGGTGGAGAGGGAGCTGTTGAAGAGTTATAAATTTGGATGTGTGTTTCTTAAAAGGTTTATGTACTGGAGAGCTAATATGTGTTGTAGGAAGGGATGCTATTAATCAGACATTCCCAATTACATGGGTGGTTGTGTGTGTAGAAAACAAAGAAAATTGGAAATGGTTCTTGGAAAATCTGAAAGATTGTAACGCCCCGATTCTCAGGTATTGGTTTAAATAAGAATTTCTTTGGTTTTAAGTCCTACTCGCTGAGTTGGTTGGCCTACTCATCGAGTAGCAGCGGGGTGGGATCGCGTGTTTAGTGACCTACTCGCCGAGTCCATGAAGGGACTCGACGAGTAGGAGCTGGCAGATGAAACCCTAAATCCCGGGGTTTTGCGACCTATTTAAGGAAGCATAAGCCTCCTTTGGCCTCTTTGCATTACATTAAGAGCTCTGAAAACCCTAATTCGTATGGTGTTTCATTCTTGTGTGTTTAAAGCTTCGGAGAGGAGATCTTTTGGGAAGAAGAGCTTGAAGGACAAAAGGCTAGGGGCAAGGAGGTGTGGAAAATCAGAAGTCTACCTCAGATAGCATCATCTGGTGGTATCAAGTCGTCACCTTTACCTCATTTTTCTTCTAGACCTCTTTTGGTTGAGATCTATGGGTTTTATAGATCTTTGAGTCGATAAGGTGGACTATGGACTAGATCTGAAGTTGGAACTTCAGATCCGGACCCTTCTTAAGTCCTAGAGTCATAAAGTTTCTGGTTTGAATGTGAATGAAACCTCCTATGGGTAGGAAACCCCATTTCAGGTTTGGATTGGACATTTGGAGCCTTTATAGCTATGCATGGACGTAAAGTTTGCAACTTTACGTGAAAAGCATGCCTTAGAAGCTTGGATATGTAGTTTGGAGCGGCTGCATGGCTCAAATGAGTGTATATGGCAAAAAGGATTGAAGGGACTTGACGAGTCGCATGGTGGACTCGGTGAGTCATATAAAGATAAGCATGAACTCGACGAGTTGGATGAACAACTCGGCAAGTCCGTTGGAGATTGCATTAGACTCGACGAGTTGTATGAACAACTCGGCGAGTCGGATGGGGTTTCCCCAAGTTGTTTATGCGTGCGTATCCATCGAGTTGTATGAAGGACACTCGACGAGGGGTTGTAGAGTTTCGATCATAAATCGAAGGAACTCGACGAGTTACCCTGGTGACTCGGCGAGTGGGCAAGTACTTCAAGGAACTCGATGAGTAGCCGAGGGTACTTGGCGAGTTAGGGTCAACATGGATTGTTGACCTTGACTGAGGAATTTGACTTTGACCAAGGGTTGACTAGTTGGTTTATGGAGTACCTGGTAAGGTTGAGGACTTATGGGTATATTCGTATTATGGTAATAGGTGGTGGAGTCTTTGGAAAGAGATCCGAGAGTGGGAGTTTATCTACCGAGTCGACATCTGCAAGGTGAGTTATCCTCACTATATCAAAAGGGTCTAAGGCACCAAGGCCGACCCTTTAGTTGTTATGGTTATGATAAGATATATGCAGTTCTGATCTGATAGATCGGAATCAGGATAGACAATATGTTATGCTTTTATGATCCTTAGGGATTGGTATGTTAGTGGCCTGCTAGGTCGGTGCTCTAGTTATAAGAGATTGCTACGATTGATGATTAGTAAGATAGATATATTTCATGTATGTATATGCCAATATATGTTAGTTATGCGCACATGATTATTTGCTCGTTGGTTGGGTTGAGGCAGTCCTACTTTGTGCTGAAGGCCAACATACCCTATGAGCGGTCCAAGGAGACTGTAGGCCCACGTGGCGGTCCAGTCATGCTGAAAGCTCAGTATAGATTCGGTTGGACTGTAGGCCCTGTAGGGCGGTCTAGTCTGGTCGATGGCCCAGTATGCATGTTGATTGATTGATTTTTACTGATATGGTATTATCAGTGTGGTATTGGTATTTTGGGGGTAGCTCACTAAGCCCTCGGGCTTACAGTTTTCAGTTATTGTTTCAAGTACTTCAGGATATCATGGCATGGTGAAGGCGTGACTGTACCGCTCCTCATCCTTATTATTTGGCTATTTGGACACTCTGGTTGAATAATGATTTGAAAAAAATTTCTTGTAATAGTTTAAATTTGTGATTGAAAAAGTTTAAATTTGGCGTAAAATTTATGGATGTTATAAGTTGGTATCAGAGCCTTGGTTTGAGTGAATTGGAGGAACACTCGTGGGAATCCAGTCTCAAATCAAGGGAATTTTTGGAAAATAAATTTTAAAAAAATGGTGTTTAAAATAAAGGATGAAGGATGCAGAGGGTACGATCAACCGGAGCCTATAAGTAAACTACAAAATACCATACAGTTATTTGATATTATGATATGTTAGAACAACATGCTAGTGCTAGGCTAGGGATCTTCAAGAATCGCATGATAGACTTGCCTGATTATATGATGCCTACTAGCCTAGGGTTTCATGCATATTGAATTGACATCATTACTGTAGTTGTGTTGGATAAGGTGTCTAAGTCCATAACTATTTCTATTATATACTTGACCCGAACCGGCATGGTCTATTTGGGTTGCATAACATTAAGCATTTGGATAAACTAAATGAGGGAAATAACACTTGTGGTTTATTAATATATTATAAGTTTTAATATATTAATAGTATTATTTAATTAGTATTGATCAAGATTAATTAATTTGGAATTAATTAAGTGATCAAAAGATAACTAATTAAATATATGGGTTGATTATGTAAATCATCCATAACTTGTATAGTGGGCTAAAAGGATTCATGGATTATCAAGTTGAGTTAAACCCATAGGATACTCCATGGTAGTTACAAACCCATGGGTCATGGAAATGAAGAGTCATGTCACATTAGGGTTTACATGGTGTAACCCTAGATGTGACACAATATATAAGGGACATGTTATCTACCAAAATCGGTTACACACTAAGTACAAGAGAGGGCAAGCCGATTTTTAGAGTGTTATACATTCTCTCAAAGTCATTCCAAAGCATTTAGTGTTGTGTGAAGCATTTGAGGCATCACACTTGGGGTGCTAGGCTCTTAAGGTTTTCAAGGAATCAAATCAACCACAAGGTATGTAACTCTAGCCATCTTTTAGATTAAAAGTTCCCCATGTATGCTAGATAGGATTATGAACCTTGGAAATCATATTTTGCATGTAATTTAGACAAACATAGATCCAATGTTTTCTAGGGTTGCATGTACACTTAGGGGTGTTAGAATGCTCAAAACCCATCAGTGGTATCAGAGCCTAGGCTTGTTTGTTAATAATTGATGCAAAATAGTGATAAAAATCGAATTTTGACCTGTCTGCACAGGGGACTCGACGAGTCCATGGGGAAGACTCGACGAGTCCAAGTGAAAATGCAACCAACTCGGCGAGTCAGTTCGTGCACTCGACGAGTTGGCCATGCAGGATGCAAAAATTCGATTTGTGTTGCTGGAAATGGACTAGAAACATTACCCTAAACTGTTTTGGTGCTATAAAACTTGTTTTAGATGGTGTAATGGTTGTTCTAATCCATTTACAATGGCTAATATCAATTTTTCATGATTATATGTGTTTATATGTTCTTGAAACTTTGATATGAATATTCATGTTCTTATGAGTTTTGATAGATCATAGGAGTTACTTGTTTAAATGATTAATTCATGATCTTTATGTGTTTTAATGGAGTCCATAACTTGTGCTCAAGTTATGGATAACCAAAAGTCTCTTTGTGTTAAAAGCCATTAAAAGAACACATAAGTTATAAAATGAAGAGTCTTCATTTTAATGACTCATAAGTTATGAATGTGAAAGGTTTTGTAAAGTTACAAAACTAGCCCTCAAGTTTTTGGAACATGTAAAGTCTCTTAATAAACTTTAGTTCCAACCCCTAGATTTTTAAAAGTTAAAAATCAACCCTTACACTTTATAATATTATAAGTTAATTATATATATATATATATATATATATATATATATATATATATATATATATATATATATATATATATATATATATATATATATATATATATATAAGAGCAAGCCGTCTTACCATTACTAGGCCTCATTCACGAAGCCGGTCTATAAGGGGGGTATAAAGTTGCTGCCTATAAAATGGCAGCTTAATGGGTGTCCACTCTCACCCACTGCTTCCTTGATCGGTGGAGGGTCGTTAGCCGAACGGGTAGGACAAGGACTTATAAATTCTCATTAAAAAGTATGATGAATATTATAAAGTAACTAAATGTTTTATTAAATTCCCAATCTTAGTTACTTTAGGAAAATGTGAATAAGGTGCTAATCCATGAAATTACACTTTACACTTTGATTAAGTCGTTAGTGGAGCGTGTGTGGTTAACCGGCACACTAACCTGGACTTAACAAGGTAGGGAAAGGGTGACTTAAAGTTTATCATAGTATCAGTGGAGCGCGTGTGGTTAACCGGCACATCGATTGAGTGATAAACATTAAGGGTACCTAGTGATTTGTATGGTTACTTCACACCTCGTTTTGTGATCCTCGGTATCCCAGTCACAAAACTTGGAGGGTACATTCGAGATTGAAACATGCCTTTGAAAAAGTTCATTGAATCTCAAAAGAATCTATGAATTTCTAAGAACCAATTAAAAACCTAATAGTTTATATTTCGTTTTTTTGGTGGAAATTGGTGAATCGTCATTCACCTACCTTTCAAATATGTTATAGCTTAGATTACGGCATACCTCTTCTAAGTTATGATATATTGTGATTGGATCCTAGACTTAATATTACATTTGGGTGTTTTATTAAGGACTCTCTTTATATCTAAACTAATCTTGTTCTCTTCTTTTCATATGTCTTCCAACAACACTGCTTCTGGCTCAAACCCTTTTGGCTACTTTTCCCTCATGAACCTATGTGGGAGGGTCATCTTTGAAGGTTCCAACTTTATGGATTGGATCCGGAACATCAGGATGGTGACTCGTTACGAGGACAAGGAATATGTCCTCGATAAGGAGCTAAAGGATATCGATGAGTCCACTGCTACTCCCCAGGAGATCGCTGACTTCTAGACTCATGAAAGAGATGCCACCAAAGTGGCATGCATCATGATGGCCACCATGACAGCTGAACTCCAGAAGTCCTATGATAACTACTACCCTTTTGAGATGCACCAAGATATGATGGAAAGATACCATCAGAGTGCTCGTCATGAGCAGTATGAAATAATCTGCTCCATGATAACAACCAGGATGAAGGACGGAGACTCTGTCACGAGCCACATGCAGAAAATGCAAAGGTATGTGGATCGTTTGCTGAAGCTTAATGTGAACTTCCTGGAGGAACTTGCAATAAATATCATTTTGCACTCCTTACCGTCGTGCTATGATCAATTCCGCATGACATATCACATGAATAAGGAAGAAGTCACACTCAACAAACTTCAAGGAGTCTTAAAGACCACAAAAACAGGTCTTAAAGGTAAGTTGGTTTTTAACGCTCCTACTCCTACTCCAAACTCCGCCCCTGTCCTGGCAATCGGGAAAGGTAGAGGGAAGAAGAGGAAGAGCTCTTCGAAGGGTACTAAGGCTAGGACCCTTGATGGCTCTTCTTCAAGTGGAACCAAGAAAGGTTTCGTCAATCCTTCTTCTGATCCAAAAGAGGCTGAATGCTTCTATTGCCATGAAAAGTCACACTGGAAGAAGAACTGCCCAAAGTACCAGCAAGATGTGAAGGATGGGAAAGTGAAACCCAACCATGCAGGTATTTACACTATTCTATCTAATAACTCACCCTATTCTAACTCTTGGGTCCTTGATACCGGTTGCGGTATTCATATCTGTTCTGATTTGTAGGGACTAAGAAGAAGTGAGAATGTGAAGCATGGAAAGATAAACTTGATCATGGGGAATAGGGAAGCTTCACCTATCACCAAGATCGGAGTTTATTCTTTGTTGCTAAGTAGCGGGTTTACTTTAGATTTCAATAAATGTTGTTATTCACCAGAAATGGAAAGAAATATTATTTCCTTTCATGCTTTGTACAAACAAGGGTTTACCTTTTCTTTTGATAATGAAAATGGTGGAATAAATGCTTTATTTAATAATGTTCTTTATTTTAAAGCATTACCTTGTGATGGTGTGTATGAAGCTGTATCTGTTGTAGATAATCTAGGAAATAATGTGATGTGTATTGATTCTTCTAGTAATAATAACTTGGATAAAACATCATTATGGCATTGTCGTCTTGGACATGTGAGCAAGAAACGCATAGGCCAACTCCAAAAAGATGGAGTCTTGGAGTCATTTTGACCTAAAGTCGGATGATAGTTGTGAATCATGCTTACTTGGAAAAATGACAAAGTCACCCTTCACTGGTTCTTGTGAAAAGGGTGAAGGTTTGTTGGATCTCGTACACACGGATGTGTGTGGACCCTTCAAAACAGCCACAAGGGATGCTAATCGTTATTATTTGACTTTTACTGATGGTTATAGTAGATATGGATATGTCTATTTAATCAAGCATAAGTCAGAGACTTTTGAGAGGTTTAAAGAGTTTAAACAGGAAGTCGAGAATCAATTGGGCAGGAATACTAAGATGCTTCGATCCGATCATGGTGGTAAGTATCTTAGTACAGAGTTCCTCAACTATCTCAAGGAATGTGGGATTATCTTACAATTGACACCTCCCAGGACACCACAATTGAATGGTGTGGCTGAAAGGCGTAATCGAACCTTGTTAGATATGGTTTGTCCCATGATGAGTCGAGCTTCGCTACCAATCTCATTTTGGGGGTATGCCTTAGAGACTGCCGCCCATATCCTTAATCTGGTCCCTACAAAGAAAGTTGCCAAAACTCCTCATGAGATGTGGACTAGTAAAGTTCCCAAACTAGACCACATCAAGATTTGGGGTTGCGAGGCTTTCGTGAGACGCGAGACTCACGATAAGCTCGAACCTCGAAGCGAGAGGTGTATTTTCATCGGCTATCCATAGAAATCCTTTGGTTACCTCTTCTGCAGACCTAATGACAATGTGGTCTTTGTAGCAAGGAGGGGTGTCTTGAGAGAGAGAGAGAGATAGAGAGAGAGAGAGAGAGAGAGAGAGAGAGAGAGAGTTCATAAGCCAAGGAAACAGTGGGAGACAAATTGACCTTGAAGAAATTCAAGAGTCAAGTGGGGAAGGAACTTCAAACCCTAGCACTCAACTTGAAGAGGAAACTCCTGTTGAGCCAACTGACAAGTCTGAACCTCTGAGGCGTTCCACAAGGGTTAGGAATGCACCTGAGCATTATTATGGTTTCCATATTACTGCGGAAGGTGAGACACTTATCAGAGATAAGACATTGGTAAGTCTAGATGAACCTAACAGTTACGCGAAAGCCATGGCAGGCCCCGAGTCTACCAAATGGAAAGAGGCAATGGACAACGAGATACAGTCCATGTATGACAATCAGGTTTGGAACTTGGTTGACAATGTACCAGGTCGTAAGACAGTTGGTTGCAAGTGGATCTTCAAGAAGAAGACCGACATGGATGGTAATGTACACACATATAAGGTGCGACTAGTTGCAAAGGGCTTTTCTCAAACTTTGGGAGTTGAATATGATGAGACCTTTTCACCAGTTTCAAAGAGTAAGTCCATTAGTGTCACACCCCCAGACCAGAACGGCGGAAACGTCCAGAGGCGGGTGACTTCATTGTGTAGTATCATAACAATTGCATATAAATAAAACATAGCAAATCCAAACAACATACATAAATATAACAAGCTTACATTGTTTTAGATCATGTTTATGTTTTCAAGTGTACACAAAAGAAACAATAGTAAGCAAATTTCCCAAAATACAGCAAAATAAGCTTTGAGTCCGCAATCCATAACCTGCTTATTGATTTCCTGAGAATACAAGTTGTTTAAAAAGAGTCAACATAAAATATGTTGGTGAGTTCATAAGCATTTGAGTATAAAAACTTTGATGATAGTTTAAAAATCCAGAGAATCCAATATTTTCTTATCAAATGGTTGTAATTCTTGTTTCAAATCGAGTATAGTTGCATGTGTCTTAATTCATTGTTTTCCAAAATCGTATGAATCGTTTCTCCAAAAAATCCTATATTTTCTTATGTATAAAATAGTAATTTGGGTAATAACATAACACGGGTGCGAAAAGTCTCATTGAGGTAGTCAGAATAGTTGATTTTTAACCAAAGATGAAATCTGTATAATTACATTTTTGATATATTCTAGTGAGTCGTTATAAGCATACTAATATGACGGAGTGCCTGTTATGACGTTCTTCATGCGTCGGTTTTGTTCAAGACATTTGTCACCCTAGACTGGCCGGTCTAGCTGTAGCGAACAACGAAGGTGCGGGGTGTCAACCCCGTATAGATCTATACACAAATTCATGCTCTCCCTCCAGGAGGCTCTAGTTTTAACTCTTACAGGACTTAAGGTGTACAATATTGTATATAATATATGTACTGTGAAGATTTCGTCTGACTAGAATACTAATAGTTTCACACAAAGCGTTGAAATTCATTATTTATCAAATAATTAATACTAGTTATACTGGTTGACTAGATATTACGTTTGTGTCATTTGTTGAAAATGACCCGCTCTAAGTGTTTATCTAATCAATTCAATATTAGCGAAGTCGGCTAAAATGGCTCTCCTCTCTATATATTACTGACTAAGACCCCATTTACAGGGAAAATGTTACGTTATGATTTGTGTAACACTTATGACTTCTGTGAAATTATGACAGTAGCTTTATGACATGCAAAATTTTCTGTCATAAAGGCTCTATTTGCATATATTCTAGGTGAAATTTCTTATATCCAATTTTTACAAAATAACCCCTTAACAGCTTGCAAATAGTCATTTATGGAACACCAAGTTCAATTTGGAAGTTCTAGACTTAGTGTCAACCTTTCAAGGACTATTTCAACAACTTTTATCTCTAATTATGAGGAGCATGGATACAAGGATGCATGTTAAACACCCCCAAAAACTTGGGAGGTTCCTTTTGTAAATTGTATTACTCATATAATGTTTAAAATATTATTTATTTTCATGGGTTTTGTGAGACCTTACGTTCATAGAGACTTATATATATATATATATATATATATATATATATATATATATATATATATATATATATATATATATATGATAATATTTCAACACGCATATTAAACACACATACACATGCAATCATTCAAGATTTTAGAATAAGAGGTGACTTGTACTCTCCTCCAAAATTAATAAAAACTAAGGAAAAAGGTGGGGTATGAAGCTCACCTTGGTTTAGTTCGTGGGAGATTTGAAGAGATGATGAGGAGCTTCCAAGTTTCCCAACACTTGAAAGGTTCTTGGGACTTTAGAATGATTCTAAAAATAATTTATGTGTAAGTATAGTGAAGTCTTAGGAATGGTGAGGAAAAATCACTATTCAAGGAGGATGAACACTTACCAAAGATTCTGGAAGTTTTTCTTGAAGGAATGAAGCTTAAGTCTTGAAGGAGTTTGAGAGAATTCGTGGGAGTTTACTGATGAGAAAGTGGGAAGTGGGATGGGGGAGGAAAAGAGATTCACGTATCTAAAGGGGAAGGATAAGGAATGACTTGACATTTGCATGGAAATCTGGTGGGTAAGGCTTATTTTCTAAGGGTAATGTATGTTTAACTGGGATTTGCTTGGGAAAATGGAGGATTGAGCATCACATCACAAGCTCAAACCCCTTTATCTTCTTAGGAACCTCTTAAAATCTTGGGTTTTTATTTTATATAAATATATTTAAAATATTAGATTTTGGCATAAAATAGGGGTTTAAGGGGTCTAAGATAGGAAAAATATGAGTTTAGAGGTATTCCCGAAGCCAAAATGTCTTAAAATGATGAAATGTTGCGAAATGGTCTAAAATCTGAAGTCAAGAAGTGAGTTCCGGAGCCATTTCAGGAGTTCCGAATGTCTTCCGGAGTCATCCTCAAAGTTCCGGAGTGAAGAATCAATTTCCAAAGCTCTCTCTACAATTCTGGAGTCAGATGCGAGGTTCCGAAGCTGCCTGCTCCCTTCCAAAGCATCTCCCTCGGATCCGGAGTCAGGCGCGTGTTCAGTAGCGAAGCCAGCAGTCCGGACTGGCTAGAAATTCCGGAGTAGCGAGAATGTCTGAAGCAAGAGGAGTTTCGAAGTGACTAGGGCATTTCGGACCAGGAGGGTTCTGGGGTGAGAACCTTCTTGGTTCCTTAGGAGGTATCCGGACTAAGAGGGTTTCGGACCAAGAGGAGTCCGGACCAAGAGGGTTTCGGACCAAGATGAGTCCGGACCAAGGGGGTCCTTTTGGGTTCTCTGCTCCGGTTTTGGGCTGTTTTCGATTGAGGAAGGTACGTAGGGAGATTTGGGAGAGATTTCTCGTACTTGGAGAGATTTCACATACTAGGAGAGATTCCATATTCTTGGAGAGATTTGGGAGAGATTTGATATTCTTGGAGAGATTTGGGAAAAGACTTCATTTTATTGGAGAGATTTGGGAAAAGACTTCATTTTCTTGGAGAGATTTGGGAGAGAGAGAGAGAGATAGTGGGAGAGATTTGGAGAGACTCTGCCGAGAGCCTTTATTAGTGTTTTTCTTCGTAGTGCAAGGTCCTTAGACTTAGATACATTCTATTTTGAGTGTTAAATACCCCCGAAGGGCACTCAATAGTGCTTTATAGAGCTGTTACTTCCCTAAATCAAATTAGGGTTTTAAATTTTGAACCTTTGAGACTTTCAAGTGTTACTTTTCATTAGGAATTATAGTTGAACATTAGGAAACATAAAGAATCTCCTAACATACAAGCACTAGTTGAGTTAACCAGATGGTTCGTTGACCTTGACTTGACTTTGACTTTGACCAGAAATTTGCTGGTTGTCACAATTAGGGTTTTGTTAGCCATAGTTGCATTTCATGATTATGAAATATGGAAAATGGATGTCAAAATCGCCTTCCTTAATGGAAGTTCGGCTGAAGATGTTTACATGAGCCAGCCAGAGGGTTTTGTCAGTACAGAATACTCTAATAGAGTGTGTAAGCTTGAGAAATCCATTTATGGATTGAAACAGGCACCTCGCAGATGGAATCTTTGCTTTGATGAGAAAGTCAAAGAATTTGGCTTTTCAAGGAGTGAAGATGAATCTTGTGTCTATGTCAAGGCTAGTGGGAGTATAGTCATCTTTTTGGTTTTGTATGTGGATGACATACTACTTATAGGAAATGACATCCCAACCCTACAGGAAGTCAATTCCTGGCTTGGGAAGTGTTTCTCTATGAAGGACCTAGGAGAGGCTGCCTATATTCTAGGGATAAGGATTATGAGAGAGTGGAGTAAAAGACTAATTTGACTTAGTCAGAGTACTTACTTGGAGAAGGTGCTGAAGAGATTCAGAATGCATGACTCCAAGAAAGGAGAGTTACCCATCCAGAGTAACGCCAGACTGAGTAAAACTCAGATCCCGAGTACTGAGGCCGAGATAGCATAAATGAGTCGAGTACCTTATGCTTCTGCAGTAGGTTCGATCATGTATGTTATGACCTGCACTCGACTTGATGTAGCCTTTGATTTGAGCATGGTTAGCAGATATCAGGGGAACCTTGGCAAGGCACTTTGGACTGCGGTAAAGAGTATCCTCAAGTACCTGCGGAGGACTAAGGACTGGGTCCTTACCCTCGGTGGGAATGATGACTTGAGAGTTGTAGGGTATAGTGATGCTAGCTTTCAGACTGGTAAGGATAATTTCCGCTCACAGTCAGGCTGGATCTTTACCTTAAACGGAGGAGCAATTTCTTGGAAGAGTTCCAAGCAAGAGACAATGGCTGATTCAACTTGCGAATGAGAGTATATAGCGGCAAGCGAGGCAACAAAGGAGGCCATATGGCTGAAGAACTTCATTGGAGACCTTGGAGTTGTACCAGCTATAAAGGAGCCAATGGAAATTTTCTGTGATAGTGAAAGTGTCGTTGCCTTAGCCAAGAAACCAAGGGATCATGGGAGATCCAAACACATCGACAGGAAATACCATTTCATCAGACATCGAGTAGAAGAAGGACTCCTCGTGGCAAAGAGGGTATCATCGGATGAGAACCCAACATATCCCCTCACGAAGGGACTGAGTAGGGTTAAGCATCTCCAGCATGCTTGGAGCATAGGGCTGAAGGATGATATTAGTTTTAGTAGTTAGATACTTTGAAATTTGTAAAGTGTAATTGACATTTGATGATGAATAGAAGTTGTGTTTATTTATGAGTAAAGTTGTAACATCCCTAAAATCTCGGCCAGAAAAGACCGTTTTCATTTATGCTTTTTAAACATTTTCAGAGTAGATCCTTTTTAATTTTAAAAGAGATGCGGAAGTTGTTCCCAAAAACAAAACATGATAAAATAGATATTTATCAAAACATTTCATATAGAAATATGATTTCATTTCATAATCAAAAGTCGGGATGTCATGTTCCGATACAGATCATAAAGCATAAACGATAACATTACAAGTCATTCAACAAATATATACATATACAGACTTGTAAACAAAACAACTTGATGATTCGCCCATCTTAAGCTCTTGCGTCACTTCCTGTAATACAAATAAACTGAGTGGGTCAGGCTTGGGAGCTTGGTGAGCATATAGGGTTTTCAACCCACAATAATTATATTTAATTTCAACAATCCACAATAAACCCAATTACCCATTCCCGTTATCCTCACTTTACGTCCCTAAAATAACATCTATTATAAGGAACCTAATTCAGGATTTTCATCGGGACGGACATTACTGCAGAGGGGCTTCCTCAATAATAAGTGCCCTAAAGGCAACCATGTGGGGGATAGAGTACACCGGTGAACACGTCGTTCACAACACCTACAGGTAATGAGCCTGCTAGTGTTCCACAGGACAGTCTAGAATAGTCCGTGGTTGTCATCCATACTCTGCTGAATGACTAGAATAACACCAATAACACCGAGGCCTCTCATCTGTTTATTTCACACCAATTATATACCCATGTTCTACCCAACATATTAGTAGATAAAAAGATACATTTTTATACATTGTTTAAAAACCTGTATATCATGCTTTAATCAATACATATTCCACATAACAGATGAGGCATACACACATAACACATATTTCATAGAGAATATATCAGATCTATGAGATAGAAGAGAGTGAATATACATTCACACATATAACAACAAAATATATACACACAACACGTATTTTATATAGAATACTTCATAATATTGCGTTGGAATGAAAATGACTACACACTCATATCCCATATTCTTAAATACTTTTAACAATTACTTGTATAATATCGCGTATTGAAAGAGACTATACACTCACATCCCGTATTCTTAAATACGTTTAACGATTACT
Organism: Lactuca sativa; assembly: GCF_002870075.4. Taxonomy (NCBI): domain Eukaryota; kingdom Viridiplantae; phylum Streptophyta; class Magnoliopsida; order Asterales; family Asteraceae; genus Lactuca; species Lactuca sativa. The sequence continues at coordinate 32,517,560 of NC_056625.2, read as the reverse complement.
TGTTTAATATCGCATATTGAAAGGGACTATACACTCACATCCCGTATTCTTAAATACGTTTAACGATTACTTATTTAATATCGCATATTGAAAGGGACTATACACTCACATCCCGTATTCTTAAATACGTTTAACGATTACTTGTTTAATATCGCATATTGAAAGGGACTATACACTCACTTGATCGGAAGACGATCGGGCAGCACTACGGCTTGCAGAAGTAGTGTCTCTTCGTAGATCTAGAAGATCTTCACAAAAACCGGGCTCCTCGCGGGCAGAGCTTCGGCTCGGGAATAACGCTCTTCGGGATCCTCAGGGCTTCGGATCTCGCCTCGGGGCTCGGGAATATTACCTGGGCTTCGGGATATAAATGGCACGCAAATAGAGGAAAAACTAGAGAGAAAAGGATGGAATTTATAAATGAAAATCGGCTGCCTTCGCAAGCCTTTTATAGGGGCTGAACCCTCGTACGTACGCGGGGCGTACGCCTCGGATCGTAAGCACTTGCGTCATCGGAGGTACTCGAGTGCTGGCTTCGTCATCCTTCGATGTACGCTGGGCGTACATCAGTACGCGGGGCGTACTTCGGATAGGTCGGCTGAATCCTCTTCGGATAATATCGGAGGTTTAATTAAAAATAAATATTTAATATTTAATAAACTTCATAAATTCATATCTCCTTCATACGAACTCCGTTTTCGACGTTCTTTATATCCACACGTAGGTGAGACTACGCTCTACAACTTTCGTTTAGACTTCGTCGGCTAATTTTGAATTTATTTTTATTAATTATTTATAGGAGGCCGGGACAGAAAAACCTCGTTATAAATTCATAACTTCTTCGTCCGACGTCCGTTCTCGCCTATCTTTTCATTGTTTCACTACTAACAACGAGATCTTCGATTCTCGTTTAGATTATTTCGGTTAAAAACCGTTCGATCTCAAATCGAGTATTCGGGCTGCATACTGCCCAGTCGAAACTTCAGAAATTCATAACTTCCTCATACGAAGTCCGAATTTGGCGTTCTATAAATATTCGGAAACCTCGTTTCGGCCACTACAACTTTATGCAAAGATATCGGGCATATCTAATACTTTAATTTTGACGCTTAATTTATTCTTAATTCATTAAATTATAATAATTAAGAAAATAAACACATAAATCACATAATTCACATAATTCACAAATAATACATTTTTATTATTTCAAATTGGGTTACAAAGGTTAACCTAGACTATTACATTGCTAAAAATGTCAAGCCCAAAAACACGGGCGTTACAAAAGTGTTGCTATCTTTTGTCAATCGTTTACTATATTTCTTTTGCATGTTTTGACTTCCAGAATAATTATGTTTGGTATATCATATTATTCGAACCTCCACAGTCGGTCATATGTTGGAAGTAGTTATGAATCAAGACTGTCATGAGTGGTTGCAGAGGTCTAAGTCGTTGGATATGGCTACAACACTCATGAGTGCTCATAAGTTCTGAGCATTGGACTCAACCTACGCTCACTGGTATCACTTCATGGAATTTATCTCGAGTGATCGTGAGACGGTAATATCATATAAGTCTTAAAACCTAGAGATATGACTTGTTGCCTATGAGTTAGTTATGCATTGATCGTACGAAACCACATTGGTAACTCGATGTTATAAAACATACTTTTGTGTGTGATTCAACAAGTAGTAGAATAAGCATATGAGTCGAAGTTTATCTGTTCCTTCTTGGATTAGAAGCGATATCTGGGCCCCTCGATGATTTTGTTTTGACCTATGTACCGGGCCCGGTCAGAACCAAATTGATGTGTTCAATTTAGTTCTATGTCAAACAAATCGGAAATCGAGAAACAAAATGCTGGACAGTAAGTAAGACACTATTCCATGTATTTGTCCGGCTGATATCTAGAACAGAGGATTATATGATCACTTATCTTAAATGGGACATCACCATCTTCTCAGTTCCGAGAGACCTTGAAAGAGCTACGATTGTTGATCGGTTCCTGAAGTCATACTTACAGATATAGTTATTAGACTTATCCAAGTGAGAGACTGTTGGATAAGGTGTCTAAGTCCATAACTATTTCTAGTATGTACTTGACCCGACCCGACATGGTCCATTTGGGTTACATGACATCAAGCATTTGGATAGACTAAATGAGGGAAATAACACTTGTGGTTTATTAATATATTATAAGTTCTAATATATTAATAGTATTATTTAATTAGTATTGATCAAGAATTAATTTGGAATTAATTAAGTGATCAAAAGATAACTAATTAAATATATGGGTTGATTATGTAAATCATCCGTAACTTGTATAGTGGGCTAAAAGGATTCATGGATTATCAAGTTGGGTGAAACCCATAGGATGCTCCATGGGAGTTACAAACCCATGGGTCAGGGAAATGAAGAGTCATGTCACATTAGGGTTTACATGGTGTAACCCTAGATGTGACACTCTATATAAGGGACATGTTATCTACCAAAATCGGTTACACACTAAGTACAAGAGAGGGCAAGCCGATTTTTAGAGTGTTATACATTCTCTCAAAGTCATTCCAAAGCATTTGGTGTTGTGTGAAGCATTTGAAGCATCACAATTGGGGTGCTAGGCTCTCAAGGTTTTCAAGGAATCAAATCAACTACAAGGTATGTAATTCTAGCCATCTTTTAGATTAAAAATTCCCCATGTATGCTAGATAGGATTATGATCCTTGGAAATCATATTTTGCGTGTATTTTAGATAAACATAGATCCAAGGTTTTCTAGGGTTGCATGTACACTTAGGGGTGTTAGAATGCTAAAAACCCATCAAGTTGTTAGTGTATGCATCACGGTTGTGCATAATTAAGATCTTATCGCCTGAGAATGTTGGATTCAGTCTTCGGATAGGATTGGATATTCGAAAGTCTATTGGGTCCAGTGTTATGTGCGACTAGCATGCACTATTACTATAGGGGTTGATGAAAGTTTCATGGATGTGTGAGTTGTGAGTAGCCGTGAGATCAATTGCGAGATAGGCAATGTTCCCCTAGGAGTGAGGGTTGAGCGCATATTATGTTGATGATAGTGTTAGGGTGTTGTGGTGATACTTGAGACAAATATGGGTAGGTGTGGAAGGTAGTATGGGCCCATACTACTGAAATCATAGGACCCATACGCGTAGCATGGAAGTCACAACCCCTAGGGTTTGTGGGTTTTGGTCTCCCAATATTATGTTGTTTATCTAATGTCTTGAGTATATCTTTCAGTATGGTGGTGACGAGAGGTTTTGCTGCTGGGTCCGGATCAGGATCCGGATCTGGATCAGGGTCAGGGTCAGGAGACGGAGGGTCAGAGGTGCCGGTAGTACCTGAGCCCATGGTACAGATAGGGACAGAGGAGTTGGATGCAAGGATCCGGGAGATTCTGCACGATGAGGTCGCTGCGGCTTTCCGAGCTCAACTGCCGGAGATGTTTGGGTCGATTAAGACCACGATGGTCGAGTATTTTGATGAATGATATGCAACTCGAGCAGAGACAATAGCCATTCCAGCCATAATGTCTGTAACCGCAGCAGGGGTTAGAGGAGGAGCCGACAGGGCTTTCCAGTACCGAGACTTCGATAACACGAAGCCCCCGATGTTTGATGGTACACAAGATGCGATTAGAGCTATGAGGTGGTTATCTGACGTGGAGGGCTGTTTCTTCACGTGCTCATGTCCGGCTGACCAGAAGGTCAGGTGTGCCCTAAACCTGCTAAGGCTTGGGGCAAAGGACTGGTGGAGATTGACGAAAGGGTCGTACACTGATGACCAGTGAGCCGGGATATTTTCCGCACCCGCTATGTTTCACGTGTTGAGCGGGAGCGGCTGGCTCAGGAGTTTTTGACATTGAGGCAGGATGGGGAGTCTGTGATGGACATTACTCGTATGTTCACGGAGAGGGCTATGTTCTGCCCGGAGATTGCTTCAGAGCAGTCTCAGATGACTCGTTATCTGAGTATGCTCAAGATGGATATTCATAATTTGTGGCTACGCAGCGTTGTGATACCCTCCTGGATCTTCAGGAAGCTGCGAGGCAGTGTGATTTAGAGATTGATCTGCATTTTACGGAGCAACGTTAGGTTCCGACACCTAAGCGGTCTAAGACCGCTGATGCTCGGACCGGGGGTCAGCAGAGCCATACTTGTGGGAAGTGTGGCTGGAGTCATTCTGAGGTTTGTCGAGCGGGATGTGGTTGCCAAAAATATGGCAAGGAGGGGCATTATGCCAGGGTCTGTCGCCAGTCCGCCCCTCCAACAAATATCAGGATTTGTTTCCATTGTCATCAGGTTGGTCACGTGAAGACCAACTGTCTGCAGCTCGCCGCCAAGCCGGCACATGGTTCCGCATAGACTACTTTGAGGATTGGGGATGGGAGGCCAGTCAAGGTGGAGCCTCCGAAGGTTCAGGGGCGCGCCTTCCAGCTTACGGCCGAGGAGGCCAAGGCAGCACCAGATGTGGTTGCTGGTATGTTTCTATTTTTTCTGTTTCAGTTATTATATCTGTGATATGCTTATTGGTTGTACCTGTGTTTAGGTACGTTTTTAGTAAATTCTTTTCCTGCTTTGGTATTATTTGACTCGGGGGCGATTCGATCGTTTGTATCTCAGGATTTTAGTAGAGGGTTCAGTGTGCCAGTGGATGAGCTTAAGTGTCCGTTGCGAGTTTCGATCTCCAACGAGCACGGGGTTTCTGCTTCTTCGGTCTACCGGGGATGCGAGTTGGATATTTTCATGGTATCCTTCCCAATAGACTTGATTCCTATTCCCATGGGGGAAGTATGCATGATAGTAGCGATGGATTGGCTTAGTCGATTCGGCGCCATGATCGACTGTGAAGGGAAACGAGTGGTGGTTCGAACCCCAAGTAGGGGAGAATTTGTGGTATATGGTGAGGGCACAAGGATCAGATCAGGGTTTTGTTCGACAGCGAAGGCTCGGCCGTATATTCAGCACGAGTGTGCCGGTTATTTAGCGTATGTGGTGGATACGCGGGATAGGGAGCAGCCCTCAGTCTCAGAGGTCTCAGTGGTTAGGGAGTTTGCTGACGTGTTTCCAGAGGAGTTACCCGGAGTGCCTCCGGTGAGGCAGTTTGAGTTCAGGATTGACCTAGTTCCGGGTGCGGCCCCTATCGCCAAGGCGTCGTACCGTCTGGCATCGCCTGAGATGCAGGAGCTGTTATCTCAGCTTAAGGAACTGCTGAGTAAGCAGTTTATTCGTCCAAGTAGTTCACTCTGGGGAGCACTGATTCTCTTCGTCAGGAAGAAGGACGGTTCCCACAGGATGTGCATTGACTATAGGGAGTTGAACAAGTTAACGGTGAAGAACCGTTATCCACTACCGAGGATAGATGATCTTTTCGATCAGCTGCAGGGTGCATCTTGGTTCTCCAAGATCAATTTGAGATCCGGATATCACCAGGTCAGGGTGAGGGAGGAAGATGTGGAGAAGACCGCATTTTAGACTTGTTATGGTCATTACGAGTTCGTGGTGATGCCATTTGGGGTCACAAACGCGCTAGCAGTGTTCATGGATTTTATGAACGGAGTCTACAGACCGATGCTCGATCGCTCGGTCATTGTGTTCATAGATGATATCTTGGTGTAAGCAGCACAAGGAGCATCTCAGGGAGTTGTTGTTGGTTCTGCGGCGATAACGGCTGTATGCCAAGTTCCCGAAGTGTGAGTTTTGGTTACGAGAGGTCCAGTTCCTCGGACATCTCGTTAACCAGGAGGGGATTTTGGTCGATCCGTCCAAGGTGGAGGCAGTTATGTAGTGGGAGATTCTGAAATCTCCCTCAGACATCAGGAGTTTCTTGGGTTTAGCAGGGTATTACCGGAGATTCATTTGAGATTTCTCCAAGATTGCAGTACCCATCACTCGTTTAACGAGGAAGGGGGTGGATTTCCGGTGGGGCCCTGAGCAGGAGAGGGTGTGTGAGACCCTCCGATGGTGTTTATGTGAGGCATTGGTGTTGACACTCCCCAAGGGAGTCGAGGATTTTGTAGTATTTTGTGATACATCCATCTCGGGCTTGGGGGCATTCCTCCTGCAGAGGGGATGAGTGATAGCTTTTGCATCGCGGCAGCTGAAGCCGCATGAGACGAGATACCGTATGCATGATATTGAGTTGGGAGCGGTGGTTTTCACTCTCAAGATTTGGAAGCATTATCTGTACGGGGTCCGTTGCATTATATATACGGATCACAAGAGTTTGAGACACATCATGGATCAGCCGAACCTGAACATGAGGCAGCGCGGGTGGTTGGATGTGGTAAAGGACTATGACTGTGAGATCCTTTACCATCCTGGTAAAGCGAATGTGGTTGCAGATGCTTTGAGCCGCAAGTTAGCTGGGTCTTCTACCCCAGCAAGGTGTATGAGGATAGTGGTGGATTCCCCGCATGTGAGCTTGATTAAGGATGCTCGGGTTGAGGGTATGAGATCAGAAAACTGGAAGTTAGAGAGGATTAAGGGCGAGAGCTCCCGGTTTGTTCAGGATAGTCGCGGATTATTGACTTGATACGGTCGGATTTGGGTTCCGATGTCCGGAGGGGTCCGCCAGACAGTGATGGAGGAGGCTCATAAGTCTCACTTTTCCATTCACCCGGGGGCCACCAAGATGTACCGCGATTTGATTTTGAGTTATTGGTGGCCTGGTATGAAGCGAGAAATCGCTTGGTATGTGGAGAGGTGCTTGAACTGTAGGATGGTCAAGGCCGAGCATCAGAGGCCGCATGGTAAGCTGCAGCATCTGGAGATTCCCATGTGGAAATGGGATCAGATCACGGCAGAATTCATTACGAAGTTGCCAAGGATGGCAAAGGGGTTCGATGCTATATGGGTCATCATGGATCGATTGACCAAGAGTGTCCATTTCTTGGCCATACGGGAGAGTTCGTCAGCTGAGAAATTGGCCGACATGTATGTCAGCAAGATTGTCTCTCGCTATGGGGTCCCAGTCTCCATTATCTCCGATCGGGATGTCAGGTTTACTTCCCTTTTCTGGCAGAAGTTCCATGAGGAACTGGGTACACGGCTGCATTTTAGTACGACGTTCCATCCGCAGACCAATGGGCAGAGTGAGCGGACCATTCAGACCTAAAGGATATGTTGAGAGTGTGCGTCATTGACTTCGGTGGGAGTTGGGATTCCCACCTACCGCTTGCAGAGTTTGAATACAACAACAGGTATCACTCCAGTATTGGCGCCCCGCCTTTTGAGCTGTTGTATGGGCGGAGGTGTAGAACCCCAGTCTGCTGCGGTGAGATTTGGCACAGGGTGATGGGTCGGACAGATGTGGTTTTGCAAACTACCGAAAAGATACAACAGATAGACAACGAATGCAGACCGCTCTTAGTCGGCAGAAAATTTATGTCGATCGACGCCAATCTGAGTTGGAATTTCAGGTGGGTGACATGGTACTTCTAAAGGTCTCGCCTTGGAAGGGTGTGATCCGCTTCAGGAAGAGGGGAAAATTGGGCCCCCGTTATATTGGGCCGTTCAGGATTATTGCCAGAGTTGGCAAAGTGGCTTATAGGCTAGAGCTTCCAGAAGAGCTTAGTCGGATCCACAAAACGTTCCATGTTTCACAATTGCGAAAGTGCATCATGGACTAGGAGGCAGTAGTATCGATGGGTGATATTCAGGTCGTTGAGCGCTTGAATTATGTGGAGAGGCCTGTGGCCATTTTGGAGAGGAAGAAGAAGATTTTACGGAACAAGGAAATACCTTTGGTGAAGGTGTAGTGTGTTAGGTCAAAAATATGGTTTATACTTTGCTTTTCTAGTTGATTGTAATTTTCTGTAATATTTTATGAGTTTACGGCCAGGAAGTGTGTTTACGACCGTAAACACGTTTATGACCATAAACCCGTTTAACGGCCCATATTCTCATGTATATATATAGGGGTGAGGGGTGTGAGGAATAGGAATGATGAACACCAAAGAGCTTAAGTGTGTGCATTTGAAGGTGTTATAGAGAGAGAATAGAGAGTGTGTGTGAATCTTGTATCCGGATCTTCATTCATATCAATACATACAAGATTCATCATCTTCTTCTTCTCTATCTCTTCTATTTAATCTGACATCATCCATTTGATTGGGATTCCACACCATCAAACGGATCTGCGTAACGTACCCAAAGTTGAAGGGTCTATGCTCTAGTTTGATGCGTCGGTAGGCACAAAAATTTTTAAATAGACATGACTAGGCAAAGCTGAACTTAGGAAATTTATGGACTTGACAAGTCTTGACCTAGTTAGATACGTTTAGCTTGACAATACGACGCTCAGATAGGTTGAGCAGGGAGATATATATGGGAATCCACTCGTCACATTAAATGAACCCGTACTTGGAACCGTGGTTTAACTTTTCCTTGATGTGCGGATTTTGTCCTTAATTCCGGTTGGATGGGGCGACTGGTAAATTCCAATAAATTAGGTCTGTAGAATATCATTTTCTTTCTTTCCGTCTGTTAGTCATATGTTGTCTCCTTTGCGTGACTTCCAATCCAACCTGGTACACAACATGTGCAACTCTACTTCTTTGCATGTTATATATGTGAAATACCTCTTATCTGTTAGCCATATGTTGTCTCCTTTATGTGACTTCTAATCCGACCTGGTACACAGCATATGCAACCTTCTTCTTTTCAACCCCTCTGAAGTAATAAGTAATAGAATTATGAATCTATCCTCTCTCTGAATGGTTGTCTGCTCACCCAGTGTAAGGAGTACTCTGGAAGTTCTTGATGGCCGGGGCATATCAGGAAGCGGGAAACATGTTCCAGTACAATTAAAATTGAACACTCAAAGATTGTCTATAGATCTCGCTGCTCAATTTAGGTGGACAACAATATCCCTGGTCGTCGTCAGCTGAATGGTCCTTAAGATATAGTATCTAGGAACTTAGGATCAGATATAATATCTAGGAACTTAAGTTCACATTGTCTTGTAACAAATAGTATGTCCTAAATTTGTCACAATTTTTCGTGTTTAAGTGGACAACAATACCGACGATCGACCAGAAAAAGATGTGAATATGAAAGGTACCGATAAGTGGATAAAGGCTGTCTAAAAACTTTGATCCCAAATCACTCTTAAAGTTAGATATCTTTTTTATTTTTGTTAAATTTGTCGTAGTTTCTTCTAATTTAAATATTAGGGGAGAATTAAGAATTAAATATAATGAAAATTAAAAAAAATCAAAAAAATTCAAAAATCAACGAAAAATCAGAAAAATTAAAAATCCAAAAATAGTGTTATTTCTGTTTTATTTCTTGTTCAGAAAAATCAAAAATCCAAAAATATTTTTTTTTTCTGTTTTAATTTGTGTGCTAAGTTTTCTTTTAGTTTTGTTTTGTCTTGAAAACTGATTTCAGGTATAGATAAGACTCATGGAGTTTGTGTTGAAGATTTCTGAGCCAAAGCCTCGTCCATGAGCATCGAAGAATTCTCATTCGAAGGAGCAAGAAATGAAGATTATTCTTCCGACATTCAATCTTTCAACCCCAGAAGCAAGGTGAAGTTGAAATTGAAGAATATGTGATGGATTACATTGAAGCCTCCTCAATTAGTCTGCTGCTATCTTTATACCTGCTGAAGTGATCCAGAAGATTTGTTCTCTCTGATGTTCTCTCTGAAGATTCTCAAGCTGAAAGCACTATCTTTCAAGAATCAGTATGTAAAACCTCCTCACCCAACGTGCGTTCAATGCCAAATTCTGAAGAAAAGCCCAACCGCTCAAGATGAAGTCATTCATTGAAGATTCATCAAGTTCATCTTGAAGTCGTGAAAAATTTGAAGATTAATGCTGAAGCCAAGTTCCCAATGAAGATTATCAAGACAACCAACTACTTTTTAGCGGTTCACAATCCTGTATTAACTAGTTTACATAAAGAGAAAACATTTTAGTAACTAACATGTAACTTTGTAAAATAGTTCATTTGTTCCATAAACTATACCTATTATAGTTTATAAGTTTGTTTCCAGATTTTAACAATTTTCACGTATAAATACCTTTTGACGGCCAGAAAACATAATAAGTAAATTATATTGTTTAAACACAAGATTTTTTTTACTCGTATCACCCGCCCCTTTAAAACATTGAAAAAAATTTGGAAAAATATAGGGGTATTGTGACATCCCCAAAATCTTGGCCAGAAAAGACCGATTTTCATTTATGCTTTTTAAAATAATTTCAGAGTAAATCCTTTTGATTTGAAAGAGTTGCGGAATTTGTTCCCAAAAACAAAACGTGATAAAACAATGTTTACCAAAGCATTTCATAAAAGAAATGTATCTTCATTATATAATCAAAACTCGGGGTGTCATGTTCCGATACAGACCAATAAGCACAAACGATAACATTACAAGTCATTCAACAAATATATACATATACAGACTTGTAAACAAAACAACTTGATGGTTCATCCATCTTATGCCCTCGCGCTACTTCCTGTAATACAAATAAAACTGAGTGGGTCAGGCTTGGGAGCCTGGTGAGCATATAGGGTTTTCAAACCCACAATAAATAATTATATTTAATTTCCACCAACCAACAATAACCCAATTACCCATTCCCGTTATTCTCACTTTATGTCCCTAAAACAACAACGAGGTCTCTCATCTCTTTATTACACACCAACTATCTACCCATGTTCTACCCAACATATTAGTAGATAAAAATATACATTTTTATACATAGTTTAAAAACATGTATAACATGCTTTAATCAATACATATTCCACGTAACATATGAGGCACACACACATAACACGTATTTCATAGAGAATAAATCATATCTATGAGATAGAAGAAAGTGAATACACATTCACACACATAACCACAAAATTATACACATAACACGTATTTTGTATAAAATACTTCATAATTATGCGTTAGAAGAAAATAACCACACACTCACGTTTATAAACAACAATATACTTAATACACTCAAACCATACTTGTATTATTATCGTGTTTATGAAAGGTAGTATACACTCACTTGATCAGAAGATGATTGGACAGCACTACGACTTGCAGAAGTAGTAATTCTCAGCAGATCTGGAAGATCTTCACAAAAATCGAACTTCTCGCGGGCAGAGCTTCGGCTCGGGAATCGCACTTCTCGGGATCTTCGGGATCTTAGGACTTGCTTCGGGACTCGGGAATATTACCGAGGCTTCGGGGTACTTCTGGCACGCAAAACGATGCAAAAAGGGAGAGAGAAGAGAGAAAAAGAGCAAATGAGCCGGCTGCCCTCGCATCCTATTTATAGGAGGCTGGAGCCTCGGAGTATGCGGGGCGTACGCGTCCGAATCGTCATGGCATGCATCATCCGAAGAACTCGAGTGCGAGGTGCGGCATGCTTCACGGTACGCTGGGCGTACGCCAGTACGCTGGGCGACTTCGGATCAGATCGGTGACTCCTTCGGATATACATCTGAATTAAGATTAAATTTAAATACAAATTATTTAATAAACTTCGGAAATTCATATCTTCTTCATACGAACTCCGTTTTCGACGTTATTTATATCCACGCGAAGGTGAGACTACGCTCTACAAATTTCGTTTAGACTCCGTCGGCAAATTTTAATTTTAATTTTAATTTTATTAATTATTTTTAGTAGGCCGTGACAGAAAAACTTCGTTATAAATTCATAACTTCTTCGTTTGACGTCCGTTCTCGCCTAACTTTTCATCGCTTCGATACCAACAACGAGATCTTCGATTATCGTTTAGATTGATTTGACTACAAACCGCTCAATCTCAAAGCGAGTATTTCGGGCTGCATACCGCTAAGTCGAAACTTCAGAAAATCATAACTTCCTCATACGAAGTCAGATTTGGGCGTTCTTTATATATTCGGAAACCTCGTTTCAACCACTACAACATTATCCAATGATATCAACTTTATTTTACACTTAAATTTTGACGCTCATTTTATTCTTAATTAATCAAATCACATAATTAAGCAATTAAGCACAAAACACATAATACTCAAATAATATACTTCTATTATTTCAAAACGGGTTACGAAGGTTAACCTAGACTATTACATCAACGAAAATGCCTAGCCTGGAAACGCGGGCGTTACAGTTATGAACTCACCTTGTGTGCGTGCTTTTTCTTAGATACAAATTGGTTGTGAATAATCTTTGGGATAGAATGTGGGATTATAGCCGTATCAATAAGCCTTAAAATAGTTTGTAGGTGTTTTTGGTGTTCTTCATGAAAATTAAGGAGATTGAAGTGTTTTTTGGTTGAATCTAAGGAGATTTGGGTGATTTTGGATGTGAGTTAACGAGATTGGAAGGCGTACTCAAAAGATGTAAAGAACAATTGAAGATTTTGGTATGATCCTAAGAAGATTCATGCGTATTTCGCATGATATTTGGGAGAAAATGGGAAGGTTTTCGGCCAAAAGAAGAGAAAATGATTGTTTTTCGACCAAACTTATATATATATATATATATATATATATATATATATATATATATATATATATATATATATATATATATATATATATATATAGGAGTTTTTGACCATCAAGTGTTTGTATCGTCCGCTCGCTCTGACCATCAGTCTGCGGATGGTAAGCTATACTTAAACACAACTTAGTACCCAATTCCTCTTGTAGACTTTTCCAAAATCGTGAGGTGAAACGGCTATCACGATCCGATACAATCGTTAATGGAACACCTTGAAGCCTCAAAATTTCCTTTACGTAAGAATTCGCAAGCTTTTCCATAGACCATTTCTCCTTGGCTGCTATGAAATGCGCACTCTTAGTGAATTGATCAACGACCACCCAAATCATGTCGTGACCATTCCTTGTTCTGGGCAGTTTAGTGACAAAATCCATAGCAATGTCTTCCCACTTACCCATAGGCACAGGCAATGGTTCTAAACTCCCGTACGGTTTCTGATGTTGTGTCTTTACTCTCGCACAAGTCACACACTCAGCCACATACTTTGCAACATCAAGCTTCATCGTCGGCCACCAGTAGTAAGGTTTCATGTCCCTATACATTTTAGTGCTACCGGGATGAATCGAGTACATGGTCTTGTGAGCTTCTTCCATCAGAAGATCTCTAACTCCTCCTGTCTTAGGTATCCAAATCCGATCTTGGAACACCTTCAGTCCATGACTATTTACACCGAACACCAATGTTTTGCCCAAATGTTCCTCCTTTCGGTCATTCTTTTCAGAAGCTTCCTCTTGAGCTTTCTTTATACTTTCCAAAATGGTCGAGACAACTTCAATTCTCAACGCTCTTGGCCTTTTCCTTTTCAAGATTGACTTTCCGACTGAGAGCATCAGCAACAACATTAGCTTTACCGGGGTGGTAAAGTATCTCGCAGTCGTAGTCTTTAAGTAATTCTAGCCAGCGTCGTTGCCTCATATTCAATTCTTTCTGATTAAAGAGATATTGGAGACTCTTATGATTAGTAAAAAGTTTGCACTTCGTGTCATAGAGGTAATGCCTCCATATTTTCAGAGCGAAAACTACCGCTGCCAACTCCAAATCATGAGTCGGGTAATTCTTTTCATGCTCCTTCAGCTGTCGAGATGCATATGCTATCACCTTTTCTCTTTGGGTCAAAACACAACCCAATCCAACCCCAGACGCATCGCTATAAACAGCGAAGTCTTCAACTCCATCGGGTAAAGAAAGTATCGGTGCCTCGCATAGCTTCTTCTTTAGCTTCTCAAACGCTTCTTTATGCTTATCATTCCAAGCATAAGTAGCTCCTTTGTGGGTCAAAGCTGTCAATGGAGTAGCGATCGAAGAAAATCCTTGGATAAACCTTCGATAATATCCGGCTAATCCTAAAAATCTTCGGACCTCCGTGGGACTTTTCGGTTGTTCCCACTTCATCACAGCTTCAATCTTTGCTGGATCAACCATTATCCCTTCTTGGTTGACCACGTGACCCAAGAATTGGACTTCGCGAATCCAAAAAATCACACTTAGAGAACTTTGCATACAACTTCTCCTTCTTCAAGACTTCTAACACTTCTCGCAAGTGTATGCCATGCTCCTCCTGGCTTTTCGAGTAAATCAGAATGTCGTCTATGAACACTATCACGGATTTATCAAGGAACGGATTACAAACCCTATTCATTAAATCCATGAATGCTGCTGGAGCATTGGTTTGTCCAAACGACATAACCAAGAACTTGTAGTGTCCATATCTAGTTCTGAATGCAGTCTTCTCGATATCTTGCTCTCTTACTTTTAGCTGATGATATCGTGACCTTAGATCGATCTTCGAGAAATAGCTCGAACCTTGCAATTGATCAAATAGGTCATCAATCCTTGGCAACAGATATCTATTCTTTATTTTTGCCTTGTTCAGCTCTCTGTAATCAATGCACATTCTCATACTTCCATCTTTCTTCTTCACAAATAACACCGGAGCTCCCCAGGGCGATGAGCTACGTCTAATGAAACCTTTGTCCAATAACTCCTGAAGTTTCATCATCAGCTCCTTCATCTCCGTCGGTGCTAATCGATAAGGTGCTTTTGCTATTGGCGTGGTTCCTGGTAACAAGTCTATTCTGAACTCCACTTGTCTATCAGGTGGTAATCCAGGAAGATCTTCGGGAAATACTTCCGGATAATCACACACCACTGGAATGCTCTGCATCACCTTCTTTTCCTTCTTAGCATCGATCACGAATGCTAAATATGATGTACATCCCTTGGTCAAACACTTCCTGGCTTTCATTAGGGAAATGATTCCAGAATTTACTCGCTGTTTGTCCCCGTACACCATAAATGAATCTTTCCCAGTCGGTTTTACTTTAACTATCTTCTTCTTGCACAATATTTCGGCATCATTGGCGCTAAGCCAATCCATCCCCAGAACGATGTCGAAACCATTAAGTTCGATAGGCAATAATTCCTCGTGAAACTTATTCCCATTAAGGTCGATTAAGATGTTTTTCATACGATGGATAACAGGTACAAACTTGCCACTAGCTACTTCGACTAATAAAGCATTATCTAGTCTATCAACAGGCAAGGCTAGTTTTCTACCAAACTCATGCGAAATAAAGGAGTAGTTGGCTCCAGAATCAAACAAAATTTGAGCAGGTAATTCGTTTACGAGAAAGGTACCTGAAGCGACATCAGCTTCATCTTTTGCAGCTTCGAGTGTCATCTGGAAGGCTCTCGCCTTCGGCTTTGGTGGAATGTTGGGCTTAGCTGCCTCCTTCTTCTTCGGACAGTCTTTCAAAATGTGCCCTTCTTCATTGCAACCAAAACACATCCTTTTGTTGTTCGGACACTCATTGGCAAAATGCCCAGATTTTCCGCACTTGTAGCAGGTTACATCCTCACTACATTTCCCAAAGTGATTTTTCTTACACTTATCACACCACTTCGCTTCGCCTCCTTTTCCTCCACCAAAATTTTTCGAATCAGATTTCGAAAATTTGCTTTTCTTACCGGAACCAGATGTTCCCTCAAACTTTCTCTTCTCACCAACCTCAACCTTGTCGGTGGTTCTCCCCTTAATCATGTTCTCGACAGACTTGGCAGCCCAGATAGCTGCCTCTAGAGTATGTGCCTGACGTACTGGCACCTCGTACTCCCATGGGAGTCCCTTCTCATACTGGTCCACCTTTGTCAACTCGTCTGGGACGATACGCAAGGCAAACTCCATCTTATTGGTGAAGTTATTGGTGTATTCATCAACTGACATGCTGCCTTTCGTCAATGCCAAAAACTTATTCTCCAACTCCAACAAATTTTGGGCCGAACAGAACTTGCGTTTGAACTGCACCAAAAATTCTGCCCATGTCAATTGCAGTGGCTCATTAGGCCTTAAAGTCATCCCTAGAGTGTTCCACCAACGAACGGCTCCACCTCGGAATTGACACACTGCATAGATAGTCTGCAACTTGCCTCTGCAGCCACAAGTCATGAAGGCTAACTCCATTTCGGAGATCCAATCCATAACTCCAATCGGATCCTCCTTTCCATTGAAGGTCGATGGTTTGCAAGTTAGAAAGTCCTTGTACTTGCATCCCATTCCATCATTCCTTCCATCGTGGTTGTTTTGCCTAACTATCGGTGGGTTGGCTTGACCAACAGACCCACTGAAGTTTCCACCTTCCGAGTGCCCTTCATTTAATTCGGTCTCTTCCACACGAATTGACAGTTCTTCATGATTCTATTGAAGCAACCGCCTAGTTTCATCCATCTGACGATCTAACATTGTTTGAATCATCATTTGCACACCAGCCATGGTTATTGGCTCAGGTGCTGCTGCTACGACAAATATTTGCTCAATCACTAGTGGTTGATTCCTGTTTTCATCAGCATTTCCAACTCCACTTCTTGTTCTCACCATTTTGATCTACACACCGAATAAGGTGAAATTAGATCCTCATTCATGATAGATATTCAAATCTTCCTTATCACTCCGAAACGTTTACATGCTAGTTCTAAATTCGTAGACGTACGCTTAGAATCCTACATACATAAGGTTTCTAGATCCGGTCGGCAACAGACCATAGATCCGAACAAATAACATCATATATGACAACATATAACATTTAGCACATAAAAGCATTTTAGGAAACTTTCCTAAAATAAACTAGTGCTCGTGTCTAAAACATAGCAGACACATATCTCAAAACTTCACTTAGCATTCTAAGTTTAAGTCTAGAAATCCTACAAATTCCTAGTTCGCTTAAACTAATGCTCTGATACAAACTATGACATCCCCAAAATCTCGGCCAGAAAAGACCGATTTTCATTTATGATTTTTAAAATAATTTCAGAGTAAATCCTTTTGATTTGAAAGAGTTGCGGAATTTGTTCCCAAAAACAAAACGTGATAAAACAATGTTTACCAAAGCATTTCATAAAAGAAATGTATCTTCATTATATAATCAAAACTCGGGGTGTCATGTTCCGATACAGACCAATAAGCACAAACGATAACATTACAAGTCATTCAACAAATCTATACATATACAGATTTGTAAACAAAACAACTTGATGGTTCATCCATCTTATGCCCTCGCGCTACTTCCTGTAATACAAATAAAACTGAGTGGGTCAGGCTTGGGAGCCTGGTGAGCATATAGGGTTTTCAACCCACAATAAATAACTATATTTAATTTCCACCAACCAGCAATAACCCAATTACTCATTCCCGTTATTCTCACTTTATGTCCCTAAAACAACTAACATAAGGGACCTAGTCTAAGAATATTTCATCAGGGCGACAACACATGCTTCGGGGGTTCCTCAGCAATATAAGTCAAATAAGGCAACCATGAGGGGGATGGAGTACAGCGAATGAACACCCAAGTTCATTAACACCTACAGGTGGCGAACCTGCTAGCGTTCCACAGAACTGTCTAGAAAAGTCTGTGGTCATCATCTAAACTCCGCTAGATGACTGAATCAAAACAACAACGAGGCCTCTCATCTGTTTATTACACACCAACTATCTACCCATGTTCTACCCAACATATTAGTAGATAAAAATGTACATTTTTATACATAGTTTAAAAACCTGTATAACATGCTTTAATTAATACATATTCCACATAACAGATGAGGCACACACACATAACACGTATTTCATAGAGAATAAATCATATCTATGAGATAGAAGAAAGTGAATACACATTCACACACATAACCACAAAATTATACACATAACACATATTTCGTATAAAATACTTCATAATTATGCGTTAGAAGAAAATAACCACACACTTACGCATATAAACAACAATATACTTAATACACTCAAACCATACTTGTATTATTATCGTGTTTATGAAAGGTAGTATACACTCACTTGATCAGAAGATGATCGGATAGCACTACAACTTGCAGAAGTAGTAATTCTCAGCAGATCTGGAAGATCTTCACAAAAATCGAACTTCTCGTGGGCAGAGCTTCAGATCGGGAATCGCACTTCTCGGGATCTTCGGGATCTTGGGACTTGCTTCAGGACTCGGGAATATTAATGGGGCTTCGGGGTACTTCTGGCATGCAAAACGATGCAAAAAGGGCGAGAGAAGAGAGAAAAAGAGCAAATGAGCTGGCTGCCCTCGCATCCTATTTATAGGAGGCTGGAGCCTCCGAGTACGCTGGGCGTACAGCAGTACGCGGGGCGTACGCGTCCGAATCGTCATGGCATGCGTCATCCGAAGAACTCGAGTGCGAGGTGCGTCATGCTTCGCGGTACGTTGGGCGTACTTCGAATCAGATCGGTGACTCCTTCGGATATACATCCGAATTAAAGATTAAATTTAAATACAAATTATTTAATAAACTTCGGAAATTCATATCTTCTTCATACGCACTCCGTTTTCGACGTTCTTTATATCCACACGAAGGTGAGACTACGCTCTACAGCTTTCGTTTAGACTCCGTCGGCAAATTTTTCACTTTATTTTTATTAGTTATTTTTAGTAGGCCGGGACAGAAAAACTTCGTTATAAATTCATAACTTCTTCGTTTGACGTCCGTTCTCGCCTAACTTTTCATCGCTTCGATACCAACAACGAGATCTTCGATTCTCGTTTAGATTGATTTGACTACAAACCGCTCAATCTCAAAGCGAGTATTTCGGGCTGCATACCGCTAAGTCGAAACTTCAGAAAATCATAACTTCCTCATACGAAGTCAGATTTGGACGTTCTTTATATATTCGGAAACCTCGTTTCAACCACTACAACATTATCCAATGATATCAACTTTATTTTACACTTAAATTTTGACGCTCATTTTATTCTTAATTAATCAAATCACATAATTAAGCAATTAAGCACAAAACACATAATACTCAAATAATATACTTCTATTATTTCAAAACGGGTTACGAAGGTTAACCTAGACTATTACATCAACGAAAATGCCTAGCCTGGAAACGCGGGCGTTACAGTTATGAACTCACCTTGTGTGCGTGCTTTTTCTTAGATACAAATTGGTTGTGAATAATCTTTGGGATAGAATGTGGGATTATAGCCGTATCAATAAGCCTTAAAATAGTTTGTAGGTGTTTTTGGTGTTCTTCATGAAAATTAAGGAGATTGAAGTGTTTTTTGGTTGAATCTAAGGAGATTTGGGTGATTTTGGATGTGAGTTAACGAGATTGGAAGGCGTACTCAAAAGATGTAAAGAACAATTGAAGATTTTGGTATGATCCTAAGAAGATTCATGCGTATTTCGCATGATATTTGGGAGAAAATGGGAAGGTTTTCGGCCAAAAGAAGAGAAAATGATTGTTTTTCGACCAAACTTATATATATATATATATATATATATATATATATATATATATATATATATATATATATATATATATATATATATATATATATATATATAGGAGTTTTTGACCATGAACACAATCTGAGGAAGAGGGGCTTTCGGCCGAGAACTCTAAGTCGGCTCACATGTTTTCGGCCGAGAACACTACTCGAGAAGTTATGGTTTAACCGAAGATAAGATTTGACCGAAGGGTTTGCGGTCAGGAACTCTATCCAAGAAACTTCGCACGTTTTCAGCTGAGAACAATTCCCAGCTTCACATGTTTATGGTCAGGAGATGGTTTACTGCCGAAAAGGGTTTTTGGTCCGAAGGGATAAGGTAGTCCGAAGGGATAAGGTAGTCCGAGGTTTTCGGTCCGAGACTTAAAAGATTTATGCGAGACTTCTCGATTTTAGCTCCTTTTTCGTTTAATTTTTGCACACTTCTTATTAAAGGTTTATTCTTGTCAACATTCATTGATTTAACTTCAATAATTAAACAAAATAACAAAAATTGACTTTTGTTTATCTTGTTTGACTTTTGTTGACCTTGGGTTGACTTCAAAGGCTAGAAAATAATGGGTTGTCACATCGCCTGTCATCGGGCCCCGCTCGGTCTACAAATCTGTCAGTCATCAGGTCCCGCCAGACATCAGGCCCTACCTAGTGTACATTAAAACATATAATCATAAAAACATACAAACACATGCGATAATCACGAAGATAATAGCATATAGTACAGTCATTGGGCCCCGCTTGAAATTGAGCCCCGCCCGATAAACATATACACATAACGCATGCAAGAGGCACGCAGACAACTAGAATAATAACATATCAAACCATGGGTCGTCATTGGTGCCTTCATCCCGCTAAGCATGGTGAGGAAAATCACCTCACACTACTGAATCTCACAAATAAATCTCTGGCTACTGGCCACTAAAATAATCCTCGCGTTATAATCACAAATAACATCCAATTAATAATTAAATCCCGACTCACACAAGGAGTCCAATCTCAGGTAGAAGACCTTATACCCATTACTAAATTGGCCTAAGGACAAAACTCAATTCAAATGTCCAAAAACCCAATTTCCAAAATAATCCTCCAAGGCCCAAATATGGCCCAATTTTCCAAATTGGGCCCAAAGTCCATTATTGATGAACAACCAAAGGAACATCACAGAATTTTCCAAAGGCCCAAAAAAAGGTCTAATGGTCCAACTGAAGAAAACCCCTCCATGGACCAAACCGAGAATGCTAAGTCCATTTGGCCCATCTGCTGAGTATACGGGGCGTAGTCAGCTGGAACGCTTAGCGTACCCACTCCAGGGTCAGTACGTGCAGCGTACTAGTTAGGTACGCCCAACTTACTCCCCAGGTTCCTTAACAACTCTCTTAAGCACTTAATATGTTCAACCATTGCTTCATATTCTAGATTAGACTTCTTTAAGGTGACTAATCATGTAAAGTTGTCAACTTTACGTGCACATGGCTTATCTAAAGCTCAAAAATAACTCAACAAAAGCGTCATAACACATGCATGAGTCCATAAACACCACAAAGCTTGCATTTTTATGGATAGGGGGATGCTAAAATACCCAGATCTACAAGGTTAGGGGTTCTAAAATGACCCTAGCCCACAAGGACCAACCAAAAGGGACTAAAATGGCCATAAAAAAGTCCCAAAGAAGATCCATATAAGGAGTTGTCAAGATAAGATCTTTATAACTTAAATGACTTGCAAAAGGAATGATGATTCTGGATCTCTAAGCTTCACACCAAGCAATGAAACTTCAATATTTATCCCTTTAAAATGAGTAGTAAAACACTAACTTTTATTCTCTAGAGCTCAAAGACACAAAATGATGGCTAAGGATCGAAATTTAGGGTTTAGGAGATATGGAGGCCGGTAAGAGGCCAAGATCATGGGACTTAATGAGCTTATATAGGGGTTAAACCCTAAAAATCAGGGTTTCAAGTTGGCCAGATTATGCCTAGTGTAACCCCACGTACGCCCAATGTACGTGGGCAATACTCGCGACCATTACCAACTAGTACGCTAAGTGTACACTATGGTACACACGACGTACTAGCCAAAAATGCGATTGTTTAAATTATGATGGGTTAAAAGGAAACATACCCATTTCAAGTGTTATACTAGATCTGGAGTATGGTTGAGTTTTAAGAGTGTTGCATGAGATTTGGAGTTATTTCTTCCTTTTTTTGCCCTAGTTAGTGCTTGAGACATGCATGTCCAAAAAGCTATGATTTTTATGATGTTCTGGAGTGAATAAGGAACTATGGAGGTTTGGTTGCTTATTTAAAAGTTAAGAATTTTATTAAGCTTTTCTATCCCAAGCGTCCTCACGACGTAAGCACTTGGGTGTCACAACGTGAGGATGATGTCCCTCCACCGTTTTGTCTTATTAGGTTAGGATGTGACCACTAGAGGGTCATGATGTGACAGGTGGTTGTGGGAATCTTGAGTGAGGATTTAACTTTAACCTTTGACCAAGGGTTTAACCAAGTTTAACTTAAGGTTGTTTTGGGTATTTTTGAGTTGTAGTTGAGATTTGTCACTACCTGATCAATAGGTGACATGTAGAGCTTGCATTTGAAGGAAGCGACCTATTCAACTATCTGTTTCGATTGAGAGGTGAGTTTTCCTCACTCTACTTGTGGGTCGAAGGCACTAAGGCCGGTATACTGGATTTCATATTGTGGAATATAGGATTGTTATTTTACTGAGTATGTGTTAGATTGGTAGATCTGTATGGTTTCTTGTGTTCACTAAGTATGCTTTAGATTGGTAGATCTGTATGATTACCTGTTTTCTAGTTATTGAATTTTATGCTACATGTCGACATGTTAATATTGTTAGGGTTGAGGTGGTCCTACTTTATGTTGAAGGCCAAGATACCTAGGGTGGTCTGAATAGGCTGTAGGCCTGGTGTGACAGTCCAGTCAGTCTGAAGGCCCGTAGAGCGGTCTAGATAGGTTGTAGGCCTAATGTGACGGCCCAATTAGGCCGAAGGCGCATATATGCATGTTGTTATTTGTTTGGTTGCGTGTGGTACTTTGGGTGAATTCACTAAGCTTTGGCCTACCATTTCAGTTTATTGTTCCGGGTACTTCAGACGATCATGGGAGAGCAAAGGCATGATTGTGCAAACATCCTCTTGATTATATGATTATGGATTTTGGTATACTCTGATTTTGATTATTACTTTTGGAAACATTGTTTTGTAAACAATTATGGTCTATGGTTTGGTTTTGAAATTTGAAAATTTTACTCTGGTTTTTGGGATGTTACATGAACCACCACCAATGACACAATTATCTTCTCTTTTGGATCCAAAGTTGTATTAACTTCATCTCAAACAAGAGTGCCATGGTTGTAGATGAGAGTATCACAAAAATGGTTGTAGGATTCAGGAAATGATGACAACAAGAATAAAGCTAAGTTTTCATCTTCATATTGAACATCCATATTCTCCAAGTTATTGACCAAATCTTTGAATGTGGAAATATGTTTAGCTTCATAGCCTCTTCAATCATCTTGAAATTGAACAATTTTTGCTTTAGATGCAACTTGTTTGCTAGGCTCTTAGTCATCAATAATTTCTCCAACTTTAACCACAAAGCAGCCGCTGGAATTTCTTTAAAAACATTATGCAAAACATCATTTGACAAATGCAAACAAATCTGCGATTGAGGATTTTAATCTTTCATCTCTTTATCTTCTTCTGTCCATGAAGCGGCCATCTTTTCGAAACCCAAAAATGTCTTATGTAAATCCATATGAATAAGATTGTTGAAACATAGAAGTGACCCTCTTAAACTTAGTCCGCAACCACTCCTTCATCAGCAGTCAAGAACCGCCACCGCAGTCATCGTCATCATCACTTAGCACTTAGTCTTTTATCTGTTTTTTTTTTCTAAATGTACTTTCTTTTATCCAATGTGCCTTGCATGGCAACGTTAAACAAATAGGACATTTTTAATCTTTGAGACTCTATAAAAGGAGTTCTCTCTTTCTGATTGAATACACTTCTATGCATCTTGAATCTCATATATCTTGAAATTCATAACTCACTCTCTCATCTCCTTCTTACTCTCTAAACTCTATAAACATAACATGTAATACAACATATATAAATATCTCCTTCGGAGCAAGTCAATCTTGACTTAATCACCAAGTTTGATCTCACTTAGTAACATGGTTTGATTGCATTCCTTGTTATGAATCAACTTAAGTGTATACTTGATATAATACTTGTTGTCATTTATATTTCCTTATATTTCCGCGTCTAACCATCTAACCATCTAATTATCTCACTCTAACTTTTATTATTGTTGAGCTTTATGATCCTTTGAGTAAAACTTTAAATTCTGCAATATAAACTTGTTCTAATGTTTGTTCAAGTGTGTTTCTCAAGCTTTTCTCTCAATAATTGGCATCAGAGCCAAAGTGGTTGCCTTTTGAAACAAAACTTTGATTTTCAAAAAGCCTTAAATACCACTGAAGCTCATTTCTCAAAAAAAAAAAACTTTTCAAAAACAAGGAAATATGGTACAAGCATTATCACTCAATGTTTCCAACAATGTTGGTGGTTCTAACAGAGCTCCAATACTGGTGGAAACGAATATCATCACTGGTCTCAGAGGATGGAGAGATACTTAAGGAGACTTGGAAGAGACGTATGGATATCTATAGAAGAAGGGCCACATGTCCGTGTTCTTACACTAGTTCAAACCGACGGCGCCACAACTAGACTAGGAGGAGGTCAACCAGTCATGAATCGTCCCACCAAAGATGATCTCGACAAAATGGAAAATAATGCTATTGCTTTTTTATGAAATTTCCCATGGAGTTGCCCCTGACAACTTCGACATTATCATAAACTGCAATTCAGCAAAAGAGATCTGGGATGTTCAAGAACTTATATGAGGGCACAGAACAAGCACAAGACAAGAAGCTCACAACCGCACTCAATGAATTCAACAATTTCAAAGCTCATGCTGGTGAAAGTATGGAAAACTCTTTCAAAAGGTTCAATTGGATTGTCACTAGGTTATCTAATGCTGGAACGGTCCGAAGCAACCATGAGACAAATCTTCAATTTCTCAATGGTTTGGGAAGACACTGGACGACTGCTAAGATGATAGTCCAAGGAGATAAAAGATCCATTCTTTATCTCTTTACAAGCTCTATGGTGAATTGCAAGCACAAGAATCTACGGTAATCAAGGATTGTGCTGATTTCGAAGGACCACTTGCTCTCATAGCACAAGCACCACATACTCAATCTTACTCTCCCTCGTATGAAAATCCTCCACAGTCATACGAAGCTGACTCAAAGTATGATGATGAAGAAGAATTCCAGAACGCAATTGCTCTTGTTAGCCAACAGTTCAACCAGCTACCACCCTCTTCCTTTCGTAAAAATCAGCAGTTCAACAAACCTCCTTTCGACCGCAACTTCAATCCTCAAAACAATCATTCCTGTTTCTCCAAAAACACTCACTCACCAGCCCAACCTCAAAACAATCAACCTAAATAGGCACCGAAGACCACTAATTCGACTGACTCTGGTACCTCTTCAAAAGACAAAAGTGATATTGTAATCTATCTTAGAATGGCTCAAGAATTGGAGGAAAAGGAGAAAGCAAGGGCATACAGCCCATGTAAAAAGGGACCATCAAGTTTGGTCATCCGGAGATGAGGATGAAGACATCGGCAATGTCAAGGGAAAAGGCAAGATTTGCGTGCTGGCAACTGCAGACGAGGATGGGATTAGAAAGCTGGAAAAGACCTACTGCTACATGGAAAAGGATGGGACTCTAAGCATCGTCGAACAGATAAAACTTATGATTCAAACTCTAAATTATAGCATGCATGACTGTCAACCCTTTATAGACGATCTTAATGAGACATGTGTTGCCGTCCTTACAGATTATAACAAAGCTCTAGATGAGAAGAACATAGCGTCCCAAGAGATGTTTCACGTGAGACGACGACTGGATGACAAAAGACTCAAAGTAGATATGTTAGAAAAGGATTTAGTGTTAGAAAAAGATGCAAGAATGTTGAGTGAAACACAGTTAGAAATAGCTTTGAACCAAAGAGATTTAGCTCATAGTGAAATTGTATGTTTAAATCTTTTAATAGAAAAACTCTTCAATTAAAGTGAAGCTATTGAGAACCTTGTAAATAATGGAACCGTGGACAATACATACAATTGAGGTTGGTCCATTGGGTACTTTATCGTAAAGGACTCATCACCCCGATTTAACAAGGACCGTCTCTATGTCCCTCCTGACCGAGAATTCCATTTCCCAGTCAATGACAAAACCTTTCCCGAAGAAATCAGAGCTCACTTTGGTAGACTTCATAATCTGAGTAACATTTGTGTCATAGAGGAAATTTTTCCTGAATTTCCGGGTCACTCGAGTGATCAAACTCCTATTAATGGCACAATCAATCCCAATTCTCAGACCTCATTATTTTTTGATGAGGAAATTATTGTGGAAGGACTAGAAGATTTTCCAACTCTGACCTCATACCGCAGTGTCTCTCACTGCAGTCATGAACCACATTCTGTCCATCTGCCTATCATCAAGTGTCCCACAGACTGTAGTGTCTCAACTCAGACTTACTCTGCAGTAGTCCAATCTTCCTTACCACAAACCATAGTCAAGAGCACTATGACCATTCAGCTAATTCATCATGATATACCTATAGAAAACCTTGAAGTGGGTCAATGCTCACAATTAAAACAATGAATCCTCTAGTTCGGATGAATCAAGTCCTTGTTTTTAAAAAAATATCAAAGGTTTCCAGGAAACCGTAGCTGAACATCAATGACTGTGTTTCTCCAAAAACCGAGGTTAAAGGGGCTTTCAAAGAGGCAATTCGATCACGTGGCAAAAACCGAGAAATCTTTTCAAAAAATAAAAAACAGGTCAAATTCCAAAATCTAGGAGTCCAGAAAAGCTTGTTTTCTCAAATTACTTTTCAAAAAAATCTTCAATCAAGAAAACAAACAAAAGGGAATGTACAGTTGCTAAAACCATTTCAAAAACATCTGACACAACCCAAAAGAAAGTAAAGTCTTTTTGAAGCAATGTTTTTCAAATCTATTCCTCAGATGACCCAAAATGGAAGGGGATTTTACCAACTCCAACACTTTTGAAATTACATCAAAGTTTTAGGAAATCACTTTCCAAGAGATCTAAACGTGCTCCCACTCCTACAAAACATACTTTTTCAAATTCCAAGAGCACCACAGTCAGATCTCACTTCTCTCGAACTGGTTACAAGCCTAATTCTTCACCCAGACCAAGCAAAGTGTTAGGGTAAATGTCAAAATTCCTGCATATCTTTGTAGTTGTCAAAAAGGCTAATCTCATGTCAAATCTCGTTCTTTTCAAAAACCTCATAACTTTTCTAAATCTCACAAAACTACAAAACTTCACAAATACCCAGGACTAGGCCTAAAAGTTGACACAAAATTTGTCCCTGCAACCTCGGTTCATGCATCATTTAGAAAATCATTAGTTACCCCAGGCTCCAAACTTGTTTGGGTGCCCAAACTAACCGTGTAATTCTCAGGCTATGTGCAAGGAGGAATAAGAAGTAGAATGGTTAATCGACAGTGCCTGCTCCTTGCACATGACCGGAAGGTTTGAGTACCTTCGGGATTTCAGGCCAATTTGCAATGGTGGAAAAGTCACATTCGGCAACAATGAGAATGGGATAATCCGAGGTTATGGTGTTCTTACTACTGGAAATTTCTCTATCCAAAAGGTCGCCTATGTAGAAGGTCTTAAACACAATCTCATCAGTGTTGGCCAACTATGTAAGGCAGGCTAACAAGTTGAATTTCATAGTGAATTCTGCTATGTAATGACAAGTTATAGAAGTATTTGTTTGATCAAATCCAAATATGAAGGTACCATGTATCCTTTGGACGTCTCACTGATTATAGGGAAACCGCAACTATGCTTCCTATCCAAAGCAGTATTAGAAGTTAGCTGGCTATGTCATCGCAAGCTAGCTCATCTTAACTTTCACTATATCAACAACCTGGTTACCGGTGAACTCGTCTGAGGTCTCCCCATTCTGAAAATTTCACAATGATACCCTCTGCTCAGCCTGTGAATGTGGGAAACAATCCAAATCAAGTCATTCGATGGTGATTGATTTGTCAATTTCTGAGCCACTAGAACTCTTACATATTGATCTATGTCGTCCGTCTACGGTAGCCAATCTTCATCACAAGAAATACATACTGTTTATAGTGGATGATTTTAACGTTTCACATGGGTTTTCTTTCTAAAACTCAAGTAAGAAACACCACTGGTGCTGATCAATTTTATCAAGGAGATTGAACTGCAGATCAAGTTGCCAGTACGTCGCATCTGCAGTGATAATGGAACCGAGTTCACCAATCATCTATTAAACAACTTCTTGGTTTCAAAGGGTATTAGTCACAATTTCTCAGCTCCTTACACACCGCAGCAGAATGGAGTAGTAGAGCGAAGAAATAGAACTCTGGTCGAAGCAGTGGCCACAACATGCTTTTTCCAGAACCGAAGCATTGAGTGCAAGTGTCTCAACAAAACTCCATATGCGGGCCTTAACAACCGCAAACCAAACGTCCGATTCTTCCACATCTTTGGGTGTAGATGTTTTGTAATCAACAATAAAGATCATCTTAACAAGTTTGCACCTAAGTTGAATGAAGGCCTCTTTCTTGGCTACTCAACAAACAAGGTAGCCTATAAGATTCTCATTAGACGCACAAGACTCATATTCGAAAGCTTCGACGTCGAATTCGATGACTATTACGTCCGCAACTCTGCTCTGTCAATCGAAACCAAAGCAATTCTAGAAAGTGATATTTCTGCTGTTGGATTAGTGTCTAAGTCCATAACTATTTTGGTATGTACTTGACCTGATTATGAGCATGGTCCTTTTGGGTTACCTTCACCATAACAATATGTAGGATGAATTAACGAGAGAAAGGTTTAATTATGATTTATTAATATATTATAAGAATAATACATTAAAGGAGAAATAATAATGTTTAATTAATATTAGTCAAGAATTAATTAAGAAGTAACTTTGTGGCTAAATGAGATTAATTAAACTTAAGGGACTTATTGTGTAAATATAAGATAATTACATAGATGGGCTTATAGACTCCATAGAAGGTGGAGTGGACGAATTCTATGGGGGAAACCCATTAGAAGACGTCCAAGGCTTCTGAAGAAGGAGTCCATGGGCTGCTTAGGGCTTAAGTAGTCAAATTAGGGTTTCCTTGTTAGATAACCCTAATTGCCTAAGTATTTAAGGAGCCCTTAGGCACCAAAAACGTGGCTAACACTTGGATTAGGGTTTCCAGCCATTTTTGGTGCCTCCCCTCTCTTCTCTTCTTCATCTTGTTGCTTAGTGGTGTTTGCGACTCCATTAGTGGTGCAACACTTGAGGCACTAAGCTTTCTAAAGCCAAGGATGTAACATCCGTAGATCCGGGCTAGTCAATTTAGAGTCGATAAGCATGAAAAATGACTTTTTGATGGAATATTATTTAGAACTATTAATCTTAACCAAGTTTTAGTATATGTCACAAGGTTTCCGTGCATATAAAGAACGCCAAAATTCGAGTTATAACGAAGAAGTTATGACCTGCCGAAGTTTCGCGACAGAACCAGCACGACCCAGCGCGACGTAAATAGTGAATTTAAGGTAGATAGATATCTATCCTTAGTGATCTAAACGAGAGTCGAATATGTCTTCGATAGTAGTCCAACGATAAAAAGACAGACGGAAACGGAGTTCAGATGAAGCAGTTATGAATTTCGAACGGAGTTTTCCTGTCCCGGCCTACTAAAGATAATATATAAGTAATATATTTATAATATATTAAAAATAAAGTCAAAATTAGCCAATGGAGTCTAAAATAGAGTTGTAGAGCATAATCTCACCTACGCGTCGATATAAAGAACGTCGAAAACGGAGTTCGTATGCAAAAGTTATGAATTTCTGAAGTTTGGGGCGCGAAACCCCAAAACTATCGGATACCACGACGTGGCAAGTCTTCTGACGTCTCCGGGAGTCCCCCAGATGCAACTTGTGATAACGCAAGCAGTGACGATCAAGCCCACGACGTGGAAAAAGGTGCCACGACGTGGCAAGGGCAGATTTTGCCCTATAAATAGATTTGAAGGGCCAGCCGTTTAGGGTTGCTATTTTCTCTTCTCTCTCTCCCGTTTTACCTCGATTTATGTGCAAAGAAGTACCCCCGAAGCCCCGGTAGAACATGGGTAGATGAAATATTTGATGTGAGACGAAATAATAAAAATATTTTTGAACTCAATGTGTTCATTAGGTATTTTTGAACTCTATGTGTTCACTTGGTGTTTGAACTCAATGTGTTCATTAGGTATTTCCGAACTCTATGTGTTCACTTGGTATTTTTGGACTCAATGTGCTCATTAAGTATTTTTGAACTAGATGTGTTCACTTGGTGTTGTTGAACTGAGTGTGTTCACTAAGTGTTTTAGAACTAAGTATTCACCAGATATTTTGAATTAATTGTTCACTAGGAGTGTTAGAACTAGGTGTTTGTTAAGTATGTTGAACTAAGTGTTTACCAGTCGTAATTTGTGGACCTTGGCAGTGGTGGACTTTGTGTCAATTCCTTAGGTCAATCCTTAGGAATAAATGGATAAAGGAAAGTTGATTCTTAAGGTAAATCCTTAAGAAATAAAGGAGATAATGGGAATGAGTATTTGGGTTGATTGTTTGATAATTGAATATAATAAATGTATTATTGTGGCTTGAAAACCCTATATGCTCACCAGGCTCCCAAGCCTGACCCACTCAGTTTTCTTTGCATTACAGGTAATGGCACAAGGGTATAAGTTGATGGACTTGACGAGAGATTTTGGATTATAGATCAATAGTTATAAATAATTGTTATAAGGTCTATTATATATTGTTTATGCTTTTGGTCTGTATCGGAACATGACATCCCGAGGTTTTATTATTTAATGAAAATACATTCTCTTTGAGAAACATTTTGATAAGTTTTATCATATTTTGTTTTGGGAACAAATTCCGCAACTCTTTTAATCAAAAGGATTTACTCTGATTTTATAAAACATAGCATAAACAAATCGGTCTTTTCTGGCCGTGAAATTGGAGATGTCACAGTTGGTATCAGAGCATTAGTTTAAGCGAACTAGGAATTTCTAGGAAATTTCTAGACTTAAACTTAGAATGCTAAGTAATGATTGTGAGGAGTGTGTCTAAAATATGATAGGTAGTACACCAAAATTGACACAAGCACTAGTTTATTTTCTTTTATGTGCTAAATGTTTTGTGTGATAGCTATATTGATGCTATTATTTGTTCGGATCTATGGTCTGTTGCCGACCGGATCTGGAAACCTTATGTGTTTAGGATTCTAAGCATATGACTACGATATTAGGACTAGCATGTAAACGTTTCGGAGGGATAAGGAGATTTATACGTTTATCGTAAATGAAGCTTTCATATTTTAAATTCTCGCCAATACACCGAACGTCTCCTTGGGTGTACAAAAGGTCATGGTGAAGACTTGTAGAGAATTGAGTAAATGAAGGAAATGAAAAGGGATTATGATAGTGAATGACAGCTATCGAAAGATATCGTAAGAGTGGTTTCATGCCTTTATTTTATGTCTGATAAAATAACGGAACATTTAGAGGAGTACGATACGTCTGAAGTACACCTTCGATTGGCGGGATGATAGAACGATTGGTGTAATTCCTAAAGTTTTCCTGTCATCTGGAATTTCCATCACCAATCGAGTTGAAGTATAATTGATGATTGAAGATACGCAATGAAGAAGTCCTAGTAGAGTCTAGGGAAATTGTTTATGATTATTTGGACACATTTGTATGTGTTAAATTGTTTTGTGATGGTGACTTGGTCGACTGCGAGACAATACTTGGGATGAGTATGAGCAGGTGTGAAAGGTAGTAGATGCATATACTACCGAAAGCACATGACTCACACTTGGATAAGGGAAGTCACAAGGTTACCAAGAAGCTAGTAATTGATTCTGTTTTGTTCAAGTGTGTCATTACCCTTGTTTCGGTAGTGACTAGTAAGATGGTTGTTATTCCGACCCTAGTGGTCATATCAAATTGAGTCCGACTACGAGGAGTTTGTTACGTGGTTCATAGAACCAAGTTCGAGGTAGAATCTGACTCAAGTCAGAAGATTGAAATCAATGTGATTGATAGTGTCGCGCTCGTTAAAAAAAAAAGGAGTCTGTAGCTAGGCATGATACATGTTAAAAATGTGATTATATCATATTAGAATATGAAGGAATGTAGATTCCATTCTGGAATTTGACTCTAAGAGACTTGAGTCTAAGCGTTGCATCATACGATGAGAGGTCATTAGAACATGACCCATTATGAAAGTACTTATCCTATGAAGAAGGAGTCCTTAATAAGGATTTATTTTGTAACTCAGAAGTTATGATTGAAAGTACAACATAGTACGATAAGCAGATGCAAGATTGGGCATCGGCTGCGGTCAAGAAAACCATAGAGTTAAATACTCTTTCGAGGAAACATAGAAGTTACCGTTATTACCTAGGATGAAGAGATAACGTGTGGAATCATTATGCAAGCCCTATTTCATTGATGATTCCGGGACGTAATCATCCTAAGGGGGAGATAATTGTAACGCCCGTAGATCCGGGCTAGTCAATTTAAAGACGAAAAGCATCAAAAACGACTTTTTGATGGAAGATTATTTAGAAGGATTAATATTAACCAAGTTTTAGTATATGTCACAAGGTTTCCGTGCATATAAGAACGACAAAATCCGAGTTATAACGAAGAAGTTATGACCTGCCGAAGTTTCGCGACAGAACCGACACGACCCAGCGCGACCCAGCGTGACGTAAATAGTGAATTTAAGGTAGATGGATATCTATCCTTAGTGATCTAAACGAGAGTCGAATATGTCTTTGGTAGTAGTCCAATGATAAAAAGACAGACGAAAACAGAGTTCAGATGAAGGAGTTACGAATTTCGAACAGAGTTTTCCTGTCCCGGCCTACTAAAGATAATATATAAGTAATATATTTATAATATATTAAAAATAAAGTCAAAATTAGCCAACGGAGTCTGAAAGAGAGTTGTAGATCATAATCTCACCTACACTTCGATATAAAGAACGTCAAAAAACGGAGTTCGTATGCGAAATTTATGAATTTCTGAAGTTCGGGGCATGAAACCCCAAAACTGTCAGATACCATGATGTGGAAAGCAGTGCCACGACGTGGCAAGTCTTATGATACCTCCGGGAGTCCCCCAGATGCAATTTGCGATGACGCATGTAGTGACGATCAAGCCAACGACGTGGAAAAAGGTGCCACGATGTGGCAAGGGCAGATTTTGCCCTATAAATAGATTTGAAGGGCCAGCCGTTTAGGGTTGCTATTTTCTCTTCTCTCTCTCTCTCTCGTTTTACCTTGACTGACGTGAAAAGAAGTACCCCCAAAGCCCCGGTATCAACCCCAAGACCCGAAGCAAGTCCCGAAGCCCGAAGATCCCGAGAAGAAAAGAGTTTCCGAGCCGAAGCTCTGCTCGCGAGAAGCCCGGTGTGCGAAGTGATCCCGGTTTCATCGAAGAATACTACTCTTAGAGTTGTAGTGCTGTCCGAGCATCATCTAACCAAGTAAGTGTGTGGTTACTTTCTTCTAACGCATAAACACGAAGTATTTTATACGAAATACGTGTTATGTGTATATTTTGTTGTTATATGTGTGAATGTATATTCACTTTCTTCTACCGCATAAATATGAAGTATTTGCTATGAAGTACGTGCTAGGTGTTTATACATTGTTTGTTTACTTGAGATAGATGTTGAAATAATGTTTTATACATGTTTAAAAGATTTAAACTGTATATGTGTTTGCATCTACAAATATGTTGGGTAGAACATGGGTAGATGAAATAGTTGATGTGAGACGAAATAATAAAAATATTTTTGAACTCAATGTGTTCATTAGGTATTTTTGAACTCTATGTGTTCACTTGGTGTTTGAACTCAATGTGTTCATTAGGTATTTTTGAACTCTATGTGTTCACTTGGTGTTTGAACTCAATGTGTTCATTAGGTATTTCCGAACTCTATGTGTTCACTTGGTATTTTTGGACTCAATGTGCTCATTAAGTATTTTTGAACTAGATGTGTTCACTTGGTGTTGTTGAACTGAGTGTGTTCACTAAGTGTTTTAGAACTAAGTATTCACCAGATATTTTGAATTAATTGTTCACTAGGAGTGTTAGAACTAGGTGTTTGTTAAGTATGTTGAACTAAGTGTTTACCAGTCGTAATTTGTGGACCTTGGCAGTGGTGGACTTTGTGTCAATTCCTTAGGTCAATCCTTAGGAATAAATGGATATATTCTTAGGGTAAATCCTTAAGAAATAAAAGGAGATAATGGGAATGAGTATTTGGGTTGATTGTTTGATAATTAAATATAATAAATGTATTATTGTGGGTTGAAAACCCTATATGCTCACCAGGCTCCCAAGCCTGACCCACTCAGTTTTCTTTGCATTACAGTCAATGGCACAAAGGTATAAGTTGATGGGCTTGACGAGAGATTTTGGATTATAGATCAGTAGTTGTAAATAACTGTTGTAAGGTCTATTTTATATTGTTTATGATTTTGGTCTGTATCGGAACATGACATCCCGAGGTTTTATTATTTAATGAAAATACATTCTCTTTGAGAAACGTTTTGATAAATTTTATCATATTTTTTTTGGGAACAAATTCCGCAACTCTTTTAATCAAAAGGATTTACTCTGATTTTATAAAACAAAGCATAAACAAATCCGTCTTTTCTGGCCGTGAAATTGGGTATGTCACAAAGGATTATATTGTTATTGCTATATAACAATCAAAGGTTAGATCTAAACACTATTTTATGTTAATATGATTAATTGTATGCTAGATCTAGGGTTTATAGCTTTGGATATTCAATTGCATGTTCATTAGACAAACTAGATCCAAAAGCTATTAGGGTTTGCATGTACACCATATGAATGATTGTTGGATTAGTGTCTAAGTCCATAACTATTTTGGTATGTACTTGACTCGATGGTGCATGGTCCTTTTGGGTTGCCTTCACTAAAGCAACTTGATAGGATGAATTATGGAGAGAAAGGATTAAATATGATTTATTAATATATTATGAGAATAATATATTAAAGGAGAAATCATATTGTTTAATTAATATTAGTCAAGAATTAATAAGAATTAAGTTTGTGACTAAAAGACATTAATTAAACTAAGGGACTAGAACTGTCAATTGTATGATAGTTGAATATTGAGCTAATGGACTCCATATTAAAGGGGTGGACGAATTCTATGGGGAAACCCATTAGAGATCGTCCTAGGGCCTTTAAGGAAGGAGTCCATGTCACACCCCCAAACCAGAACGACGGAAACGTTCGGGGGCGGAGGACGTCATATTCAGTATCATAACAGTTCATAGAAAGGAAAGTACACATCACCATACATATATAAAGGTTTTAAAAATGTTTACATAATTGTATTCATTACATGTTCAAAAGATAAATACATAAGCATCTTTCAAAAGAAGTAATTAACCCCAGCGCGTTAATCCCCAAAAGTTGATTTCCAAACCTACTTAGCGGTTCCTTGAGAATACAAGTTGTTTCAAAAAGAAAGTGTCAACAATTAAGTTGGTGAGTTCATAAGTGGTTTAGAAAATTTGTATGCCATTCCAAATTGAGTGTATGTTTTCCAAGAAAATCCCTTATTTTCTTACAAAAGTGTGAAATGCATGAGAATATTTGTATTGAATAATGTAGATAGTTGAATCAAGAAAATCCCTTATTTTCCTATTAGTTGTTTGTTTTGTATACAGGAAAATCCTATATTTTCCTAAAGTAATAGTTAGCCTAATGTCCCAGACTAAAAACCGAAAGCAAATGACATGCTTTAGAAGGTTGAAGCATAGATTTATATAATAAAACCTATTAGAAGATTGCAGTTTGTTAGATGAAGAATAGTTTTAATAGCTACTCATTCATCAATCAGAAGTACTATAATAATTGTATATCCGATGAGTTTTATAACCATACTAAACATAATATGCCTGTAGCGACGTTCTTCATGCGTCGTAGCGTTATGACAAACTGTCACCCCAAAGGACGGAGTGTAGCTAATAGTCAGGACGCGGGATCATGACTTCCCGTATACATCTATACACATTTGACACGTTCTCCGAACGGGAGACTCTGGTTATAGACAGGACTTGTAGCGGTACCTTTTAGCAAAAAGGTATTATTTGAAGATGTACACGTCTCACGGATTCTCAACTAAGTCTGTATTAAAGTAGTAGTTTTGTATGCAAATTTTATCCTTTTTCACAATGTTTGACAAAGCATAAATCATAAGTTCTTTGAATGCATAAAATGATTTAGTAAAGAATGTTACCCTTGATATGATGTATTTGTATGTAAACGTATAAATAAAACATTATTTCTATTTATAAAACATATTGTATCCCAAGAGGGTAAAGCTGTGTTGTGAGGTGTTTTGCATGATGATGACTTCATAAGATAGTTAAAACAACAATATGAAAAGTATAGCAAAAGATTGATGTTTCACACGATTTTAGTCATGTGTTTACTTGTATTCCCCCTCCCCCTCCTTAAAAGTGTTTAAAAAAGCATTTAAAGTGTGGTTATAGGGGTATGAACTCACCTGAAGGTTTGAAAAAAAGCGAGATGGAAACTAGGCAGAATTTCGTCTCGGGAAACGGATTTCCTCGGGATTCTCGGGAATCTCAGGAGTAAAAACGACCTTTGGGACTTGAGCAAAATGACCGGGGCTTCGGGTTAGAACGGGCATGGAAAACGAGGCAAGAACGCAGAAGAGAGGAGAGAAATGGAGCCCTTTCTTCGGAACCCTCGCATCCCTTTTATAGGGGCTGGAACCGCCTCGGTACGCGGGGCGTACGCGTACGTCATGCATGACCGAGTCCTCGACTGCCTCGGATTTCGGATGGGACAAGGGGTAGCTTCGCATAGGTCGGGACGTGGACGATCCGAGGCCTAGGCCTCGAGTACGCGGGGCGTACGAGGGTACGTTGGGCGTACTTCGGCCCTATCTGCTGACTCCCTTCGGATAATACCAACCAATTATAATTAAATTTATATTTAATTTAATTAATAAACTTCTAAAATTCATATCTTCTTCATACGAATTCCGTTTTTGATGGTCTTTATATCCACGCGTAGGTGAGACTACGCTCTACAACTTTCGTTTAGACTCTGTCGGCAAATTTCAAAATTATTTTTATTATTTATTTTTAAAATGTCGTGATTAAGGAATTTCTTTAGAAATTCATAACTTCTTTATCTGACGTCGGTTTTTGCCAGACTTTTTATCGCTGAATTACCATTGTCGAGACCTTCGATTCTCGTTTAGGTCATTCCGGCCAAAAGTCGCTCGATCTCCGATTCGATTTTTTAGCTGCCTGCTGCTAAGCCGAACTTGGAAAAATCATAACTTCAATATACGAAGTCGGATTTGGGCGTTCCTTTTACGTACGATCACGGTTTAAAGACATCTATCACAGTAGGTAATTAAGTAGAAAGTTTTTGGACATTTTATTTTCGAAGTTAATTTCATTATCACAAAAGTGGTTACAATAATTGACTTTTTAGGTCATTACATAGAGTTGAAATATCGGGTTGTCACAGTCCATGGGTGGCTTAGGGCTTAAGCATCCAAATTAGGGTTTCCTTGTTAGATAACCCTAATAACCTCACTATTTAAAGAACCCTTATGCCCCAAAAACGTGGTGAACTTGTGGATTAGGGTTTCCACACGTTTTGGGCAGCCTCCTTCTCTTCTTTTCTTCATCCTCTTGCTCTTGGTGTTTGTGAACCATTAGAGGAGTGACATTTGTGACTCTAAGCTTTCTAAAGTCATTACAAGAAGGATTTGAGATTGTTATTGCTACATAACAATCAAGGTATGTTCTAAACCCTAATTTATATGTTATATTGATTATCATGTACAAGATCTAGGGTTTATAGTCTTGGATGAATTGCGTGTACAATAGAGAAACCTAGATCCAAGCATTAAGGTTTGTATGAGCACATAGGATGTTCTTATGGCTAAAACCCATCAGTGGTATCAGAGACTTGGTTGGTTTCTATTGTATTGATGCCTTGTTAACTTGTTCATACTTGAAAAATTCGATTTTGGTGAGTCTGCCTGATGAACTCGACGAGTCCCATTGTGGACTCGGCGAGTAGGCCCCTACTCGGCGAGTCTATACGGGTACTCGGCGAGTTCGAGCGTCAGAAAGAGGGGATTTCAGGATTTCTTGCTGTTTTTCTCATGGATACTTTCCTTATCTGTTTTAGGTCATTAAAATCCTATTTTATACATATTTATGAGTATATCCTTATTAAACAAAAGATAATTACCAATTGATTAGATAATAACTTCCTTATATGATTATAGTTGATTATTTGTATTAATTGGGTTACTTATTTTGCAAGAAATTGAAATTAGGTCAAATATAGATAATGATAAAATTAATTGTTTAATTTATATTATTTGTTATTTGATCCTTGTGTTATGAAAAGTTTCAATTTTCCCCCTTTAGGTTTTATAGTTTAAATTTGAACTCAAAAGTTTTGTTTTGAAATTTAAATAGTTGAAACCCTAATGTTTTGAAAAGGTTTTAAAACTTGTCCTCAAGTTTTGGAATTTAAATTTTGATTAAAAGTTTAATTTTGATGTATATTTAAATTCTAAACCCTAATGTTTTGAAATGTTTCAAAACTTGCCCTCAAGTTTTGGAATTTAAAAGTTGATTAAAGGTGTAATTTAGGAATGT
The DNA here is from genome assembly GCF_002870075.4 of Lactuca sativa. Taxonomy (NCBI): domain Eukaryota; kingdom Viridiplantae; phylum Streptophyta; class Magnoliopsida; order Asterales; family Asteraceae; genus Lactuca; species Lactuca sativa. The sequence goes on along the minus strand of NC_056625.2, from coordinate 32,479,271 downwards.
TAAATTCTAAAACCCTAGTGATGTTTTGAAAAGTTCATATCACACCCTTATGGTTTTATTAATTAATTAATGTGTATAATTAAAAGAGGTTTAATAAATCCATAAAGTTTTGATTTACAATTTAATTGAATTAAAAGTATAATTGTTAAATTTGACCACCTAGTACTTTAAAAGTGTAAAATACACCCTATACTATATATAACATTGAAAGTCTAACATTATATATATATATGTATGAGTAAAAGTCAGTCTTACCGTTAGTAGGCCTCATTCACGAAGCTGGTCTATAAGGGGTGTTTAAGGAAATTGCCTATAAAATGGCGATTGAATGGGTATCCACTCTTACCCACCGCACTCTTGACTAGTGGAGAGTCGTTAGCCGAACGGGTAGGATGGGACTGAAACCTTCCATTATAAGTATAATGAAGTACAAAAGTAACTAAATGTTTTACAAATTCCCAATCTTAGTTACTTTAGGCAAAAGTGAATTGATGCAATTCCATGAAATTACACTTTGTGCCCTTGCGAAGACGTTAGTGGAGCGTGTGTGGTTTACCGGCACACTAAATGGTTCTAAGCAAAGGTAGCAAAGGGTGACACAATGTTTGTCATAGTTCGGTGGAGCGTGTGTGGTTTACTGGCACATCGAATAGGTGACTGTAACATGTGAGGGCACCATGTAGATTTGCATGTTCATTCACACCCGCTTTGTGATCCTCGGCATCCCAGTCACAAACAAGAGGGGCATATCGAGATTTAAACATGCCATTGAAATGTTCAATGAATCTCATAGGATCTAGGAGTTTTCATAGATTTAAAACTTAATTTTTTTTCGTTTTTCATGGTGGAAATTAGTGAATCGTCATTCACTTACCTTCAAATATTCTGCAACTAGATTACGACATCCCTTTTCTAGGTTGTAGCATATTGTGTTGGGTCCTAGCCTTAATATCTCATTTGGGTGATTTATTAAGTACTCAATCTATCAACTAACTTGAACTTATTTTTCTCCCGTTTTGTAGATGTCAAAGTTCGACAACTATGGTCTTCCCAAATCCCGTGGAACAAGCATTCCACATGAAGATGATATTCCGCGATTCGATCGAGGAACAAGATATCATGCTTCACTTGCTCCACCTCCTCCAATCATTCTCCCTGACCCACAAGATCGAAGAATTGAAAGGTTCAATGTCACTAAAGCCCTATTGGAAATGAAACATGAAGATGGTAAACCCGTGTGTGCCCACGTTCTAGGAATGAAATCACACATCGATAGGTTGATAATGTTGGGTGCGTCATTCCCTGATAAGTTGGCTGTGAACTGGGTTCTGCAGTCACTTCCTGAATCATATAATGAGTTCAAAAGAAAGTATTATATGATGGATCATGACGAAAACCTCATTGACCTAACTTACATGCTCATTGTTGTTGAATCAGAAATGATTTGGCAAAGCAATGGAGCATATTTGTTGGGAAAGTCAACCAACCATGCTTCCGAGGACGTTCTAGGAGAATCGACCTACGTTTGCTGCCAAAAGAAAGGGCGTTGGATACAAGTCTGCCCTAAGAGCCTGAAGAGTCCAGAAGATGGGAGAGTCAAAGAGTATGGATGTGCTTCAGGTAAAATCCACTATGTAACTCCATTAAGTTCCTATTCGTTGATTCTTAATACATAATGTGATGAGATTACATTTTAATGTTTTGTAGGATCAGTGAAAAGAGAAGAAGCTTGATGGAAAAGCAAGATGAGTCTAATCACAACGAAATGGATCTCGATCGCATGGACTTGAAGATTAGATTTTGAGCTTAGAAAGTTATGATAGAATTGTTAGGAATATTTGACTACATAGTTTTTCAGTTGATTTTGCATTGTAAGGACAAATGTTTTCCGCTGCTTTTATGAATAAAATAAATTTTGATTTGACTCATTTATTTATTTATTTATTTCCTTGCAATGAAATCGTTATGAAAAATTGATGTTTGCATATTTCTACAACGAATGGATGTGATTCTTAATTATGTTAATAGTGGAAATGTCAAGAATTTACCAAATAAGGAAAGTTTCTCATCACCCAAGTTTCAATTGGATAGAAACTTGGAATCACGCAACTTGGTTGCACGATGAATTAGAAATTTCATATTTGGAAATTAGACTAATTCGCTGACAAAGTGTCAAGTGAAGGACTAGGAGATCGAGTATACAAAGTTGCGTGTTGATCAATTCCACCACAAGAGTAACAAAGATATTCGTCATGATTTACTAAAAGTTTAGTAAATGTGATTATACTTACAAGATTAAGTGTAATTCTGAATTGATTGAAAATGTTTAAATCAATAGCATAATGAATAAGAAGAATCAAGTAGGCAGAAAGATAAAAGTTTCTCCATTCTAAGAAGAAGGGAGAGTACCTTTTATGCTTTATGATATGTCTTAATGATTAAGAACCATATCTCAATTGATCCTCTAAGTGAGTCTTAGTACAATTGTATGTCTAAGAAGAGGAATTAAGAATTAAAGAAATGGTTAAATCAAGAAGTCAATCATACTTCATTCCAAAACAAGTCTTAGAGTTAAGATTGTGATATTGAGTGACAAGTCTTAAGAAGGTTGATAACATTCATCAAATGTAGAATTTGGAAAAAGGTTTTCTTATTCTTGCACATTTGAAATTGGTAAGTTGTGATGACTTGAATAAGACAAAAACCAACTAGGACCAATTTATGAAATGTTTTGATGAAGGCTACACTAACTCTTGAATAGTTGTTTGTCGAGAAATGTTTATTGACAAGAGAATCTTATATGTCAACGAGTCAGTGGGAGTCTCAATGGTCTTGAAAAGGTTTCAAGAACAAATCAAAATAAACCTTATCGATCATCACTGGCACACGAGTTGAGGTTCACAACCTATCGTGTTGACACTATCTTGTTTCTATGCCGTTCCAACTGAGTTAATTATGCACGTGGGTCCTATGAGTTCTCATTTGAATACATAAAAGTCAAGGACTTTGATCAATGAAAAGTACATTGATAGGAAAGGGTGAGCTGCTTAACTACTTGGAAGACATGGTGGGTAGCTGTGTTACCATAAGGCAAGAAATCAAGATTAAGAAAGTTCGGTCCATATGAGTTTGAATTTGTCGTAAACTTTGGTTTTGACAAATTTACATGGATAGGAACACATACACCATTAAAATCTAAGTGTCATAAGATTCCCTCCTTCATGAAAATGACTGTGAGGAAATGCTTTCACTAAGGAAGATTTTAAGAAGATAGTGATTGTGAAAATTGTATTCTCGAATTCGATTATGGTTATGGTATCCCTTTCCATGATTCGAATTATGAGATTTGGCAATTAGTCTAAATTGTTTAAGACACACATATAAACCATCTAAGGCAAAGGTGTATAAGTTTAAGAAGCCTTGATAAAAGATTATCAAAGCATTGGGTATTAGAAATATGAACTTAAAGAAATTCAATAGGCATTATTTTTCTGAAAGTTAAGCTGTTTCTAAATACATGTCAAAGCTAGTGGGAGCATAAGTGTTATGTTTGTAATAATCATCGTGATAGTGGGAGCATAAATGTTATGATTGCATGATTATTAAGGCAAGTATTGCAAGTTAGCAATATTAATTATAGAAAACAAGAGTCATACTTTGCAAAGTTGTAAGGGTTGAATAGTTGTTTTGCTATAATTAAGGGAGAGAATATTATGCTTCATTTTAAATCTAAAGGCTTAGGTTGTGGAATGTTAATAAATTTAGTCAAGGATACATAGTGTGTTCTTAAATTTCGATTATGATTACGGCATTCCTCTTCATAATTCAAATTATAAGAACGTAGCACATAAAATATTATAGCAGAAGATTGATAAAGTATTAAATCTTCATGTAAGACATTATGCATCGTGTCCCATACGCTTCGGGTATAGGATCGATTGCAAATGCTATAATATTTGACCATTCTAAAATTTTCCAAATGTCTAGCGCATTTAGAGGGAAAAAGGACAAGAATCGGTTTTGACTAAAATAATTAAACAACTATCAAAGGACAATCCAAAGTTCGTCGAAGATTGGTCGCTTGTGAGTAGTTGGAAGTATAGTATTGGATGGACCATATCGAAATTATTATGAATAGATAAGATTCTATTGAGAATGAGTTGTCATATGGTAAGTACGGAAAGGTTTCCATATTGAGAGTTGGATATTGAGAATCAATGTTTAGATTAGAAACTTTTATGCAAAAGGATGTTCAAAGGAATGTACTTTTAGTGAGAGACATCACATCTAAGGAATTGTATTGTAACAATCTCCGATAGAGGACTTTTTAATTTCATTGGCAATAGTCATTGTGACTTTAGTGCAGTGACATTACGAAAGGATCATTGCATAAAATGTTAGAATCTAACATATTTTATAAGTGGCAAGAATTTGATATTCTTTCACTTGTAGAAAGAATTGGGAGTTGTGAAATGAGTATGATTGGAAATGTGTTCATTTGATCTATTTCACAAAGTAAGAACCGTAGGTAAATATTATGTGCATGCTGAGAGCATGGGACAAGTGTAGTAATAATTTAAGTAAGAAGTTGATTACCCGAAACGACAAATAATGAGTAATCGATATGGTGATAAATAAAAGGTGTTTTATTTATACTCAAAGATTTGAGGCCATATGGGATTAGTATTATTCATGTGTTTCACTTTGCATGTTTTGACTTCCCCAATAATTTAATTGGTTGAGAACAGTCAAATTATTCAAACGGGCCACAGTCGTTCATATGTGGGAAGTAGATATGAATGAAGATTGTCATGAATTGGTGTGTGGATTGTCTAAAGAGCATTAGACATAAGCAAATGTTTGATGCAACGTTCATGAGTGCTTATGAATATGATTTGAGCATTGGATTAAACCCTCGTTCACTTGGATCACTTCATGGATTTTATCACGAGTGATTGGTGAGATGATAACATCTAATATTCTTGAAACTGAGATTTGTGACTTGTATCTTGCGAGTCGGTTGCACATTGATAATATGTAAACGCACCAGTAACTTGGTGTTATAAAACATATTGTTGCGTGTAATTCGGTAAGTGAGTGCAAGCAAGCATTGAATCAAATTTTATCCGTTCCTTTTATCCAAAGAAGGATAAAAGCGATATATGTGGGCCCCTCGATGATTTAGTGATGGCACCTGAGTGCTTGGCCAAGCCGGGACTAATTTGATGTGTTTAAATTGTAGTCTGTTGTCAGTCGTCATAAATCTGAATTCGGGAAACAACACATAGACAGAGAGAATGATTTAGATCCATGTCTCAGTCTATACGATATCTAGAATGCAGGAATATATGATCCCTTATCTTAAGGACACGCGTATCTGATAAGGTCAGAGTTGACAGCGGATTTGGAAAGCTAAGATTGTAGATCAGGATATGAAGTTATACGCAGAATAGTTATTAGACTTATCCAAGTGGGAGACTGTTGGATTAGTGTCTAAGTCCATAACTATTTTGGTATGTACTTAACCCTATGGTGCATGGTCCTTTTGGGTTGCCTTCACCAAAGCAACTTGATAGGATGAATTATGGAGAGAAAGGATTAAATATGATTTATTAATATATTATGAGGATAATATATTAAAGGAGAAATCATATTGTTTAATTAATATTAGTCAAGAATTAATAAGAATTAAGTTTGTGACTAAAAGACATTAATTAAACTAAGGGACTAGAACTGTCAATTGTATGATAGTTGAATATTGAGTTAATGGACTCCATATTAAAGGGGTGGACGAATTCTATGGGGAAACCCATTAGAAATCGTCCTAGGGCCTTTAAGGAAGGAGTCCATGGGTTGCTTAGGGCTTAAGCATCCAAATTAGGGTTTCCTTGTTAGATAACCCTAATAGCCTCACTATTTAAAGAACCCTTGTGCCCCAAAAACGTGGTGAACTTGTGGATTAGGGTTTCCACACGTTTTGGGCAGCCTCCTTCTCTTCTCTTCTTCATCCTCTTGCTCTTGGTGTTTGTGAACCATTAGAGGAGTGAAATTTGTGACTCTAAGCTTTCTAAAGTCATTACTAGAAGGATTTAAGATTGTTATTGCTACATAACAATCAAGGTATGTTCTAAACCCTAATTTATATGTTATATTGATTATCATGTACTAGAACTAGGGTTTATACTCTTGGATGAATTGCATGTACAATAGAGAAACCTAGATCCAAACATTAGGGTTTGTATGAGCACATAGGATGTTCTTATGGCTAAAACCCATCAATAATGTATTGCTCAAAACCCAACACCTGCCTCTTCGGATCCATTAAACATAATTGAAGTAAACTATTATGATCTTTTTGACCCCGTAGAGACTGCTAAGCTATCCGAAGTTCTTGTGTCCCCAGAAGCTCAACAGCAGCATGTCGAAGTCTCTAGTCCTACTCTCTCAGATGAAGTATCACTAAATAACTCCACCTCACCGGTTGAGGAGGAAAGTTCATCTCCGGATCAGGTGACAACCATCGAGGTTCTTGTACTTGAAGATTTAGCTCCAGTTCCTCTCCACAGAGGATCTCAGCCCTCAAATGTCTCTTTGAACTCAGATGATGAAAATATAGAGAACATCGACACAAGAACCGACCCAAGGGTTATCACACTCTCATCCGCAATTCAAGGGGAACCTTCTCATGTTCAAGGGGAACTCCCATCTGCAATCCAGGGGGAACCTCTTCTTATTACTCAAGAAAATGTTGATCACGCTCCAACAGTCCAGGATAATTTTGAGGGCTGCTCTCAAGTCTAGGGGGGACTGCCATCTCTAAATGCAGAGTTTTCCGATATTGAAGACATTCCTTCTACCATAGCCGCTGAGCATCTGCAACCTCGTCTACACGTATGGACGAAAGACCACCCATCGGGTCAAATCATCGGAAACCCACCAGCAGGTATCCAAACACGATCTTCAAAAGATTTATCTGATCACTGTCACTATGCAACGTTTATGTCTTCGGTCGAGCCCCGGACAATCAAAGAAGCTTTAATGGAGCCCGACTGGATAGCAGCAATGCAAGAAAAGCTGGCAGAATTTGAAAGAAACAAGGTGTGGCAACTTGTTCCAAAACCGCAAGGTCACACTATTGTTGGTACTAGATGGGTGTATAAGAATAAGTTGGATGAATATGGTGCGGTCAGCAGGAACAAGTCAAGACTAGATGCCTAGGGGTATAGTCAACTTGAAGGTGTTAATTACGACGAAGCATACGCCCCTGCAGCTAGAATGGAGGCCATACACATCTTCTTAGCATATGCAGCTCATAAAAACATCAAAGTACATCAAGTGGATGTAAAGAGTGCCTTCTTAAATGGTGAATTAAAAGAGGAGGTTTATCTTCAACAACCTCCGGGCTTCGAATGTCGTGAATTCCCAGATCAATGCTACAAACTTGAGAAAGTAGTTTATAGTCTAAAGCAAGCCCCAAGGGCATGGTAAGAGACTCTATCAGAGTTTCTTGTCACTTCTGGATATAAAAGAGGAGTGATTGATCCCACTTTATTTATAAAAGCGAACGGTAATCACCTTATGCTTGTACAATATATGTGGATGATATCATCTTCGGATCTTAAGATCAAGGGATGGTGGATGAATTTGCAAGGCTCATGACCAACAAATTTCAAATGAGCATGAATAGAGAGATTAACTTCTTTCTAGGACTTCAAATAAAACAGGTCCCTCAAGGGATATTCATTCATTGGGAGAAATACAACTCTGAACTGCTAAAGAAATACTCAATGGATAACTGTTCCACAGCCAAGGTTCCTACGGCCTTTGGATATAAGATATCTGTTGATCCCTCCGGAGAATCAGTAGACCACAAAACTTATAGAGGAATAATTGGCTCGTTGATGTACCTCACTGCAAGTAGACCAGATATAGTCTTTGCAGCAGGTGTATGTGCAAGGTACCAGGCCGATCCGAAAGTTTCACATCTGACTGCAGCTAAGCAGATTCTCAGATACTTAAAGGGCAACAAAGCTCTTGGCCTCTGGTATCCCGCAGGGAACAACTTCATCCTACAAGCATTCACTGATGCGGATCATGCTGGATGTAGATTGGATCGAAAAAGGTACCTCAGGTGGATGTCAATTTCTGGGTGGAAGACTCATTAGCTGGTCATCAAGGAAACAAAGTTGTGTCTCACTGTCTATCACATAAGCTGAATATGTGGTCGTAGCCAGCTATTGTTCACATGTCTTGTGGATGAAAATGCAACTTATGGACTACGAATACAAGATGTTGTAGATACTAAGTTACTGTGATTCAGAGAGTGCAATAGCGATCTCCCATAATCCTATTCATCACTCTAAGACGAAGCATATTGAACTACGGTATCACTTCATTAAAGACCACATTCTAAAAGGTAACATTGAACTAATTTTTGTTAACACTCATGAAGAGATAGCTGATGTATTCACAAAGGCACTTGATTCTATAAAACTTACCAGTTTCTTATAAATGTTAGGAATGATGAATCCGGACCCACAATTCTTTTTGAATTAATAGGTACTGCAAACCATACTTGGTCCACATTGTGGTCCTAGTCAAATATATCTATCATATATGAGTTGTAGTATACTTTATGTACCGCAATATATGTTATGTACCGCACCTTTGTATGATACCTATATTTCCAAGGTCCTTATTGCTTGTTATTTAAGATCTTGTTAAAGTTCTCAGTTCTTTTACTGCAGTCATCTATCCATCTACCACAAGAATAAATCCATCCGCAATGATGTCCTGGTCCGCAACGAGTAATCAATCCGTAATCACATTGATTGAACTTTCAACTACTTCATAAATTCGTGATGTATTGTGTGCTATTTAATGATCCTTCATTAAATAAGAAAAACATTCTAAAAACATTCGTTGTATAGCACATAATTGTTTCAGTTCTTCCTTTTCAAATAAACCTTTTGTTAGACCTATTTTAGGTGTGATGCCAAAATAAAACAGTTTCCAATAAACAAAATCTTTTAAGAAATCTCTTTCTCTAATCTGTCTTTTCCCCTTACCCCAAAATGTCAAATCCGTTACAAATTCCACCTTTATCCGACAGACCATCACCCCCTCACCACACGTTCTTCAAACCTGGGACTTAGGGCCTGACATTTCATTAAATGCCACAGTTTTGGAAAATAAAGTTTTTTTTGTTAATGCTTTTGTTGCTGATAATGATTTTCTTAATTAAATAAAAGCTTTTACCTTTAACCGCTTTATTTTTGGGTAAAATTTTTTTTTTCAAGATCTGCCCCCATATAAACCCTCTTTTCATCCCAAGAAAGCTTTATGCTTTCTGAAATCTCTAAGACGAACTTCACCTTCTTCCTTCTTGCATTTTAAAATTTTCCTGCAAGTTCTTCAAACTTTTCAAAAAAAATAGTGAAATCAGGCATCTCAAGGAAACAATTGAAGGCTTCAGCCTCTGCTTAACCAACCGGTTCCGACTCTGCTACAAGGAACCAATCGCCTTCAATTGCGTCTAGCAATTTTAGGGCAGTGTTTGATGATCATTCGACTTACAATGATTCCATCCGTCTCATGATTAAGTTCATTTCCAATCATCCTCTATTTGGACCATTCAACTCTTTCATTGATGTTGTTCCAACCTCGACCTTGTTCAAATGTGCTTTTTCAGCATATCAACCCCTCAACAATCTGCAAGAAGTTTATCAGAACTTGATGGATGACTCTTTAGTCATTTTGGACAAGGACAAGTTTCTCACTGCAATCAATATGTTGGTGCATCCATCAACCAAATTCATCTCACCAAGTGTGACAGACATCATCTCTACACTTACCAGATGGGATACCAGAAGAAAATAAAGGGCATTGGCAAGTTCAAGAAGAATCAACTCCCGACGGTATGGCAGTTCGTGTGCTATTTTGTGATCCACAATCTATCAGGGAGAACGGGAGGCACTAACAACATGGGCCTCAAATTGCTCGAGTTAGTCTGGAGCATTTTCAGGGGCAACGATGTTAACTATGGTTAAATTCTATGGGATGATTTCCTCCAATACATCCCTAAGGAAAATCCAAAGGAAAACCCAATCGAGCTCACTTTTTCAAGGTTTTGGTCTCTCTGCATCTTCGATCTTCATCTTGCCTCAAGATCAGCATGGGCAACGACATCAATTTCTTCGTCACTCGCGATCTTAAAAAGTACGTACCTTCTAAAGATTAATCTATTTTTGGACCTATTAGACGTTTACCCATTCACATCTTGACTACTATTGGGCTTAAGACCAAAGAAGTCACTGATCATATAAAGGCTACAGAAGGTATTGGCCCATACCTTTCTACCCCGCCTCTACCCAGTCATAACATATTAGCCTCAACAGCACCCAATCAACCAGAGCATTCTGCAGCTCCATCTCCTACTACCTTTTCCAATCTTCGCTTAGCCAAAAGGCTCAAACAGTTGGTTAAATCCAAGAGAGGCCCCCGCAGCAAGACAAAGAAAGATGCAACACCCAAAAAGGGTGAAACATCTATGAAAAGTAAAGAATTCAAAAAGGCAGAAACCTCTAAGAAACGAAAATTGAGACACGTTGTGTCTTCAAATGATGAATCCAATCCTATTCCTACAGTAAACATAGATGGTGGGTCTGATAGTGACTTAGTCTCAATTCTTCTTCTCAAGAAAAGAAAAACAAAACCCACCTCTAGCCAAATGTGTGACCGAACAGATACCGCGGTCTCTGAAAATGCTCTGGTAGTCCTTGGGGTTGCCGCAGACCCATTTGTTTCAACCCTACATGACCACTCAGGCTCATATAGTGAGTCTATTTAATCCAAACGTTGAGACTCACCCCCAACTAAATCCCAAGAGTATTTAATTGGCTCTTCTCTCCCTAAGGTCTCCAGGGATTCCAAATTTCACTTCTTAGAGGAACAGTAGTTGCGCTCAATTCTAGACTTTGTAATCCAAACAATCGATACACCTTCCCAACCGCAGGGCAATTCTTCAGCCCATGCCAGAATGGAGCCAAGGCCACACTTGACCACGGGTCAAGGAGACCGAGGAAGTTCCAGAAATCCTACTCTGCTTACATCTAATTCAGGTGGTTTAGGCACGGTGAGCACAAATTTGCAAGGATCCATGAACCCGAGGGACACCTCGGTGCGTTTTCAAGGAATTGACGGTTATGATTCTGATAATTCTTGGGCACATTAAAAACCAACCACTGAATCCGAAGCCAAGAAATATGTTGCTTACCGTAGGGCATTTCAAGCAAGGAAAGATCAACAAACCAAGCAACTTCAACAAAAGCAACAGGAAATCCAAACTGTGGCCAAGTATTGGGCTGATGCAATTAACAATGCAAATAGCGTAGCTACAATTCTAAAAGTTCAAGATTGGATGACCGCAATGACTAAAACAATTTGCAAGAATCAGTCCAATCCTGGTGGTGCAGGTCCATCTCAGCCCCCTCGAACTCAACCTAATAGAGAATCACAAAATGACGGAACTGATATTGAAGTTAGTTCCGGGCCAACCTTTGGTTTTGACGACATCTACATTAATGAGGTAAATCAACCTGATCCCTCTGATGATCTCATGATTTTTGATGAAGAAGAAGAATCAAGTGGTTCACAACACTCAACCTCTAAGCCTAAGGAGAAGAAGAAGAAAAAGAAGTTAGATGTCTCGAGAAAAGAATTCTTGAAGTTGCAAGACAAAGTGGATCAGATTTTAGCTGCTGTAAAATCTTCCCAACCGCAATCGGAGGACTTGCCTGGACCGCAGTCTCTCATTGAACGCATCGAACGACTTGAAGCCAGAGAATGCCTTGTTGTAGAAAAAATATCTCTTAAAGTTGAAATGGGTATTCGATCCCTGGATACCAACCGCAAAGTTGATCATCATCAATTTCTAGCTACTACATAAAAACTCATCTTTGAGGTATCCGCAATCAAGTCTAACCTTCAAACAATCATTGCGGATCAATCAACTCCATCCAGGAAGGTTGTCGAAGAAACTCATAATGCGTATGAGTCCACCATTTCAGCCATGCAATCAACTATCAACAACTTACGCCGTTCGTTATCATCCAACTTTCATGGCCAAGAAATCCTACAACTCATCAAGGAGATCCATAACCTCCTTTTCAGCACCACAATTCCAAACGATCAACAAATTGCTGATGCACTCAAAGCTCAATTCAACGAAGTGTGTGCTAATATTGACGGTCTTCAGCAATGACTTGTGGAAGTACCAAATGTTCCTTCCTCAAGAGGGGGAAGTGAAGACAGAGACTCGGATTGCATCTCTCATCAACATTCTCATCAGCATCCCATCATTCAAGAAAAAGTTCCTACTACATAATCTTCACCGCAACAACCTTCACCGCAACCGTCTCCACAAAAGAAAACACATGTTCCCTCCCCTTAAAAGAGTCCAAGCCATCAGTCACCACCACAATCTCACCCCTCTCCCAAACAACCGGAGAATCCCCCCATTTCAAATCCTCAGCCTCTCATATGTCATCTGAGCACTCCTACGACTCACCCATGAACAAACAGAAGAAAGCTATTTGTAAATAAGCTAAATTTGCTGAGATGATCTGGAGAGAAAATGGCTATGACACTACAATGGATGAATCCCTCATCAACTCTTGGGTCAATCCACACAGAAGATTACTTGATGACGATTACAAGCCTTATCTCACATATGCAGAACCCCCTCATGACGGTTATTAGGACATTCCTATCTCTCCCAACACAAAATACTTCACAGTATTTGAATCCTTTAACCGCAGTCTTCCTGATGATAAGAGGTTCCCCTTAGAATTTGAAAGACTCAACAAATTCCATTCCAAGCATGGGTCTACAATTGAGAAAATTTGGTCAAATGACAGGCTCACTGCAGTCAAGAATTTCAAGCCTAGAAAATTCATGAAAGCAGACTTCATCCAATACTCTCTCACCAGAAGAAATCAAGACTATGTCTGAACCCAAGCTGACTCTCCTTGTATGAACCCAGAGGAAGTCTTTCTGATAGCAAGGGTGTTTCAGAACAAGTCAGAGAAGAATCCCAAGATGAAAATTGTGTTTGAAAGGGACAGCATGTTTCTAAGAGAAACTATTTGTGATTTTGCAAATATTGATGCAGACATTCACACCGCACTTGCTCAAAAGTTTAACCTTCAACCTCTTGATCCAGCCCCAATGTTGACTGAAGGTTTTCAAGAAAGATCTCTTGGAGCAATAAACTTCCTAGATCTTGGAGGCATATTCAAACGCAAAAACGATGAAATTAAATATTTCATTCCTATGACTTCCATGCATCGCCTCACTCGAAAGCAACTTGAAGTGACTCAAATCACAGTTCATAAGTCAAAACATACAACTGCGAAAGTCAAGTTTGAGATTTCAAGAATGATCACCTGGCTTGGAGAAGTAAGAAAGTTCTAGTGGATTCTCATCAAGTTCCTAAGTCATGACAAGTAGAGTGAAGTTGAAGAGGTCACTTAGGGGGAAATTGTTGAAACATAGAAATGATCCTCTTAAACTTAGTCTGCAACCACTTCTTCATCCACAGTCAAGAACCGCAACCACAGTCATCGTCATCAGCACTTAGCACTTAGTCTTTTATCTTTTTTTTTCTAAATGTACTTTCTTTTATCTAATGTGCCTTGCATGGCAACATTAAACAGATAGGACATTTGTAATCTTTGAGAATCTATAAAAGGAGTTCTCTCTTTCTGATTGAATACATTTCTACGCATCTTGAATCTCATATATCTTAAAATTCATAACTTACTCTCTCATCTCCTTCTTACTCTCTAAACTCTACTAAACATAACCTGTAATACAACATATATAAATCTCTCCTTCGGAGCAAGTCAATCTTGACTTAATCACTAAGTTTGATCTCACTTACTAACATGGTTTGATTGCATCCCTTGTTAAGAATCAACTTAAGTGTATACTTGATATAATACTTGTTGTCATTTATTTTTCCTTATGTTTCCGCATCTAACCATCTAACCATCTAATTACCTGACTCTAACTTCTATTATTGTTAAGCTTTATGATCCTTTGAGTAAAACTTTAAATTTCGCAATATAAACTTGTTCTAACGTTTGTTTAAGTGTGTTTCTCAACTTTTTCTCTCAAAAAAAATCATTTCTCAAATTTACTTGTCATAGTGGAAACCTATTGTTCCGATCTAACAACAGAATACCGTATTTAATTGAAGACACAATCAATCAGTTGTTAAAATAATTCCAACAAACTAATATTACACTCAGAAGCTCTTATACCAATTTTAGTTAAAAAAAAAAAAGAGGGTAAGAAAGCACTAAAAAGAAAAAGCCCTAATGCATCTAACAACCTAGAAATCCAAATCAACAGAACAATATTAGTTCAATCGGTATAGGACTAGTATATCAAAAAAAAAAACAATCAACCACATGCTATGAAAATACCAAAGAAAATTGTAAATCAGAGAGACACATAGATTTGCGTGTAAAACCCAAATCAGAAAAAACCCACGGGCAAAGGAAGTTGATAACTAATCCACTTTATATTATAGTATTTACAGAGCTTGATCAAAGAGATTACAATGAGCTCAAATGATGTTTATGTGATAAAGGGTTGAAACCCTAGAAACGTCGCTCTAAAAAAGAAGAAAAATAGATGGGATAAACAATTGTCTTCAAAACCTCTCCCTCTAAAACCTGCTTTCAATTAACGTTAAAAGAGGTAAAGGTTTTACCAATTTGACAAATTTTGGCTTTCATTTCAGGAAAAAATCATTTTTAGACCTTATACACCTATTTTAGTCCTAATACACCCATTTTAGATCCGGTGTCCTTTTTAGACCCGATGCGACCAAATTAGATTTATATTGCTAGAAACTTAATATAGTCATTGAACTAGGCGGAACTTGTCAATTTTGGAAGCATATTTCCACAACACAAAATAGGAAAAATGAAAACCTCATTTTTCTCTCTTTTCCTGTGTATTTGTGGCAGCCAAAAAACAAATTATCCTAAAAATGCTACGACCCTAAATAAATATGAAGGAAATAAACTTCGTATTTAGAGACACATAGATCTACGTGTAAAACCCAAATCGGAAAAAACCCACGGGTAGAGGAAGTTGATAACTAATCCACTTTATATTATAGTGTTACAAAGCTTGATCAAAGAGATTACAATGAGCTGAAATGATGATTATGTGATAAAGTGCTGAAACCCTAGAAACGTCGCTCTAAAAAAGAAGAAAAATAGATGGGATAAACAATTGTCTTCAAAACCTCTCCCTCTAAAACATGCTTTCAATTAACGTTAAAAGAGGTAAAGGTTTTACCAATTTGACAAATTTTGGCTTTCATTTTAGGAACAAATCATATTTAGACCTTATACACCTATTTAGACCTAATACACCCATGTTAGATCCGGTGTCCTTTTTAGATCCGATGCGACCAAATTAGATTTGGATTGCTAGAAAGATAATATAGTCATTGAACTACGCAGAACTTGTCAATTTTGGAAGCATATTTCCACAACACAAAATCGGAAAAATGAAAACCTCATTTTTTTCTCTCTTTTCCTGTGTATTTGTGGAAGCCAAAAAACAAATTATCCTAAAAATGCTACGACCCTAAATAAATATGAAGTAAATAAACTTCGTATTTAGGTCTAAATAAACCCTTTTTCCTCATTGATCCAATGAGTTCCTTTATGATGTTTCCATTTCTTAGTAATTAAATTACGTTGGTGTGTAGTATATGCTTGATTCCTCATCATATTCTATTGAGATGCCATCACTACAAGAATATCGGTTTCGTGACGACACCCAATATTCTAGATCTTTAGCAACAAGAAGCGTCGCCACTAAAGGTCGATATTCTTGTAGTGCATAGTGTTTTTAAATGATCGGATTCATCCGTAAATTATTCCAAGTTAATGCTTTTTAAATTTATATTTTATGTAAATTTACATCTTAAAAAATGTAAGTTTAAAGTGTTAAATTGTTTTTTAGGAAAGATATTATTGAAAATGTTTGAAAATTTCCAACAAATCCAAAAAATATTATAAAGAATAACAAACTCTTAGTTGTTGTTTTTTTTCGAAGCCAAAACGTCTGCAGTCCGCAAACCACATTTGTAACCATCTATAGCAGAAGAGGTGAACCAAACGTCTGCATACTACAATAATAAGTTTGTTTGTTTTTAATGTCTGCAGGCTGAAAAAACATACCAAAACAAAATCCGATTTTTGATTACCAAACAAACATACCAAATAATAAGTCATTAATAGCAATGATAATCTGATTTTTAGCTTAAACAAACAATCATCTAGCTTTAAGCAAACATCAAACATCCTATAGCATAATTTCATTTTGAAAAAGAAAAAAAACAATTGATCTTGAAAACATCCCAGATTAATCAGATTAACATCAACAAACATGAAAAAAAATCATCTACCAAACATCCCATCAAACAAATTAGATTTTGAAAAAAAAAACTGATATTCTAGAAATCAGAAATCAGATGCGTTTCTTCAAAAATCAGTAAACAATTGATTCCAAATCAGATAGGGAAAAGGAGAAGGAAAGTGTTACCTGAAAGGAAAATGATAAGGAGAGAGAAATCGGTCAAACTAAAGGAATACTTTGTGTGGAGAAGGGAGGATTTGAGTTCGTAGATGGTTGTGGAGGTCGGAACTTCTGCTGCCTCCGGTGGTCGATTCGTCTGGTGGACAGTGAATCTGGTGGTCGGTTCGAAGGAGGACGATAACTAGTGGAGGACGACTGGTGTAGGAACGATCGATGATGAGGAGAGGTATGGAGGAACTGAGAGAAAAGAGTTGCATGTTCTTTTTTTGTTAGGTTTAAATTATATGTGAAGACCTTAGAGGACATTGGTCCATGTCTATACCAAGAAGACCTCATGCATGCATTTTTATGTCTGTGCACTTCCAAAAAACAAACAATCATTCTAGGACGGGTAACCATGTAAAACCCTCATTATATACACACAGGATTGACTACTATGATGTATGATGGCAATGAGTGATTCTAGTAAATCCTTGTTATGGACAAGCAGGATAGCTACCCGAGCTGTGGTATTCATGTGATAATACATGAATTCCTAGCCCATGATGTGGACTTAGGAGATGTTTTTTTAATACACTCATTCTTAGTTGTGTTTGGAATACACTCGTCCATACTCAAGTCCTAACCATCAAACTTTGTAATAACATATTTCTTCAGAGAAACTTTGGTGTTGGGGATAGCAACATGTTACATGACATTAATTTTGTTATTTTCTTATCTTATTTTTGAACTAAACTTAGGTTTTAGGATAGTTGTATGTTGCATGACATTAATCTTGTTATTTATTTATCTTATTTTTGAATTATGTTGATCTTTGATTTTGTTCAAGTAACAAATGTTACTTAAGATTGTTGGATATTTTGAAACTTGATTTTGTGGGTCATAAACCCTTTAAACCTAATTTAGGTCATTAAATCCCAACTATTTGAAATGATGTTGTTTAGATTTAAAATGGTTTTATTTACCTTTAGGGACTTCTAAATCCTAATATGTTGAAACAATGTTTGATAAGTTTTCGAGAAAGTTAGATTGCCATCTTTTTACTGAAAATGAATCCACCTAAGTATTCAACCTAGGTAAATCCATTGTCTTGTGTAGTACCAAAGGGCCATTTTCCTCTAAAATATCATTTCCGTATGAAGATTGACTTCTACGTATAGTCATTTCTCTATTCAAATGAACAAAAAACACAATGAAACTAGCCTAAAAGGACCACAAATCCAAAAAAGTCATGGTTTGGACTAAAACCCCAAAAAAATGAATATCACATGAACCATTTTTGCAATTTTGTCAATATTTTTTTGACATATATCAATCCAAAAAAAGCCTCCCGACCCATACTGAGCATAGGCCACATTACTAGTTTAACAAAGAGAATAGAAATGGTCTTTTGCAATGAAACAATCTAATCTTATTTGTTTTTCTGAAATTCCTAACATTTCATGGGTGGGGAGGCTTTTTTTTTGGATTGATATATGTCAAAAAAAAAAAAAAAAAAAAAAAGTAAATATTGATTAGTAGTAGGGGGCGATTTGGTAATTCGGATGTTATTTCAGTATACATACAGATTGGGTAATGAGAAGATGGCTGTGAAATTGAAACCACTGCACTAGAAATCATACCAATAAAAGCGGTTGAAATTTAATAGTTGAAATGTCAGGAATTTCACATAAACAAATAAGATTAGATTGTTTCATTGCAAAAAGACCATTTCTATTCTCTTTGTTAAATGTTTTTGTTATTTTCACTCAGAAAATTTCTAATTCTATCCATAGCAAAAGCTTCTCTTTTATGATTTAATTGTGCATGTTGGTTAGATATCATATCTATCTATTGTTTTGTTTATTGTAACAATTAAGTTCCCAATATATGTTTCCATTTAAAGCTAAATATTGGAAATCGTTTATGTATAAGATTTGGCATACAAACATCATAGAGCTAATTTAAATTTAAATATAATATATAGTACAGTATATCAAATGAACTGTCGAGAATTAAGGAGTTAACATCCCATTTGATTTTTTGAACTATTTATATGTTTATGGCTCTTGGAGAGAGCCTAGAGTTGAGCATGGGAGGGGGAGGGGACCATAAGAGGTACTTTTATATGTCGTGATTAAATGGGAAAACTTGCTTTAAGGAGTTAACTAGAGTTGATGAGCTAGTGTTAGCAGGTGCATCGAAGAAAAAATGTTAATTTATGATATCGGGAAGGCTTTCATGACATTTGTGCAGGGTTTCTATTTCTTCTTTTAGTTCTCCAATCACCTTTTAGCGTTTTTTACATTGCACACGTCAACTCTAAATGTGTCAAATGGTTCTAATTAAATGTGTAATATAAAATAACCGTTGTTATATATGGTTAATTTTCGACTGAATGTGGCACAAAAACAGGGCTAAGACGTGATCCCTGTTGGGGAGAATGATAGTACTTGTGGGCACAACTTGAGTTTGTTTACATTAATCATCACAAATGCAAGTCCACGACGCGTATCCCACAAAAAGAGGGTTATAGTTTAGATTAATATTTGATCCCCGTTGGGGAGAAATATAATGCGGTACAACTCGAGTTTATTTATAATAACCTTCACAAATGCAACTACTCTACACATATCCCCAACTCTTTGAACATGCATACCATCCCTAGATATTGACTTGCACCCATGAATTGAATTTTACATGGCAAAGAAGAAAATGGAGAATAATTTGTAAAAGGTATCCCTACTAGCTAGGTACCTGATTATATATATATATATATATATATATATATATATATATATATATATATATATATATATATATATATATATATATATATATATATATATATATATATATATATATAAGTTCGGGTTCATTTGAGACTATGCTAATTTTGTGAGACCGTGAGACCAACTCTAAAAATAATTTTAAAATGCAAAAAAAAAATCCGAAAATTCTTTTTTTAATTATTATTTTCGTCACTTTAATTACCTAAAAAAATATAAAAATAAAAAAATACCGTTTTTTTTTAAAAATACGTGAAATATTTTAATAGAATATTACACTGTGAATATTTTTTAGAATATTAGAATATTCTACTAGATTTGTCAGATATGTAGAATATTTTAATATTCTACTAGAATATATAAAAAAATGTATTTTTTTATTTTTTTTATTTTTTGGTATTTTTTTATTTTTTATTTTTGGAAAATATAAATTCCGAAAATAATATTTGAAAAAAAAATCAAAAATTTTGAATTATTTTGCATTAAAATTTTTTTTTTATCTACCAAATGAGTGGCTAGGATTGTGTCTCACGGTCTCACAAAATTAAGTTGTCTCACATTAATCTATATATATATATATATATATATATATATATATATATATATATATATATATATATATATATATATATATATATATAATACAAATCATAAAATCAAGCAAAGATCTGATTACAAAGTAAGGACTCGAAACCACACCTTAAAAAAATTGAAAAAAAGTTCTAAAAAAAATATAAATCATAAAATCAAGCATAGATTTATGTCCGGGAGAAAAAAATTGGGAAAAAATTGAATCGTTAAAATTGATCCATGATTCAATTTTAATTTTTTGTTTTGCGCGCATCATTATGATTCATGATTCAATATTAATGATTCAAAAAAAAATTCTCCCGGACATAGATCTATGCTCGATATTATGAATTTTATTTTTTTTCAATTTTTTTAAGGCGTCCTCACTTTAAAATGAGTCTTCACCCGATCCTGCTTATATATATATATATATATATATATATATATATATATATATATATATATATATATATATATATATATATATATAGGGGATAGTTATTGTGAAAACACCAATTATTGTGAGAACATAAGGACACTTTACAACCATTAGATTAATTAAATAGATGGATAGGATAATTGGGCATTTTCCTATTTAGTAAAAGGTAAAAAAAAATGGAAAATACAATGAATTAGCGGATGACGGGGTTTTGAGGGCATTTGGGTAAAAAGTTAGGTTAAATAATTTTGGAAAAGGCTTCTATGTTCGTAATTTTTTCCGGTGAATCCGTCTTCCAAATCCGTGCGCATCGTCCAATTTTTGTTGAAGATATTAGCTGATTTCAACATTGAATGTGATTCTGGTGAAGCTGATTCGGTAGTTGAATATAAAAAGAGTTGATTGCTCAACATATCACAAAATGAGGACTCTTCGATCAGAGTCAAAAATGAAGGGCAACAAGTTTAGCAACACCTTTGAAGAAGCCATTAACCTTGATGACAATGATTTCGTGAACATTCATTCAGGTTTTGCTCATTGATGTTCAAATACAACTTTAAATTAGTTTCTGTTATGAATACGAGGATTGTTTGCTTTGTGTATTTAAAAACAAATATAATATGCGTAAAATGGTTAGAAATGTAGAAATATAATGTTTCTAGTTGTTTTCCTTGTTGAAGAAGACGATTCACGATATCCCAATTTTTGTTGCTGTTTTTTTAGGGTTTTGGTTAAGATGACAAGTATTATAATTATGTGGTTGAAGATTTGTGTCCTGTTGATAATGATATTATAATCGTAGTACAGTTAAGATTGTTGTTGTGGTTGAATCATGGAATCTAATTAGACGGATGACTAGTTTTTCAAGGGTTTTATATATTAAATAATAAATAGTCTAATTTTAAACCATTTTTCATTGTCATATGTTGCAGGAGGTTCTAGTGTGGTGATGCTTAGCAGGGAACCATTAGCAAAAAAGAAGGTGAAAACGAGATTTGAAAAAGGTACTTCTTTTGTGACTGATATTGTTTTAGCTTTGTATTTGTTTGATTGCGTGATGTTGTTTTGTATTTTATCTGAGTAATATTAAATGATTAGCCACATGTTTTCAATGTTGAACACATTCTATAATATTTTAATAGAAAGTATATATTAGTACTAAAATGTTCTTAATTGAGTATACAGTTTGTGTAAAAATATGCAATGCTTGCACATGTGTTCTGTAGTGAAAACATTTGGATATTGATAACATTATTTTAGAATTTAATATATCATATATGTCTTAGATTAAATAATCTGAACTGAAGTTTTATTATAAGTGTTATCGTTTGTGTTATTATTTATTATTTCAAAATAAAAGTACTCTAAAAAATAATAATAAGCATTGTGTATGAAATTATTCAAAACAAAATTCATCGTGTACTTACTAGTTTAATTTATTATTCAATAAAGATTACATTACATATGTAATGCTTCAATACAGAATGCACAGTATGTGCGACAGTGTGCAATGCTTCCACATGTATTCAGTAATGAAAACATTTGGATTTTGAATACATTATGTAAGAATTCAATACATCATATATTTCTTATATTAATTATTCTTAACTGAAGTTGTATTATTAGTGTTATGGTTTTTGTTATTTTGCAGTATTTCAAAGTAAAAGTATTTTAAAAAAAATAAAAAATAAGGATTATTTATTGAATTATTAATATGAGAATTAATTGTCTAATTAATAGTTTATTTTAGTATTCAACACAGATTAAATTACTTATGTAATGCTTCAATACAGAATGCACAGTATGTGCAACAGTGTGCAATGCATGTACAAAACAAATATGAGTAGCATTATTTGATTAACACGTTATGTGTGTTAGTATGTAATATTTTGTTATGTTTAAGATTCGAGTTAGTATTCAATAAAGAACATATTAGGTAATCATTCAATACATCATATTTTACTTATATTAAATTTTCTGACTTGAAAACATATAAAAAAAACAAATATGCATGATTCTTATTTGAGTAGTGTTATCCCTAAGCATGAATTGAATCTTAACATGACTAACAGTATTTGATGAAAGTATGTAATATTTCATAAAATCAATTTTCAGTTTGATGTATTAGTCAATACAGAATGCATTATGTATTTTAGGCCTTGTTACATATTACAGAATACATAATACATAATACATTATTATGTATTAGTCAGTTTGATGTAGTAGTCAATACAAAATACATTAGTATTCAAGGCAGTAAACATTTGCAATTATTATGCGTGATTCTTATTGGTGTAGTATTATAGTGATCATGCGTATATTATTTTGTGTTTGTTGTAGGCGAATCAAGTGTTAGTGTAAGTAAGAAAAAGAAAAGGAAATATGAACATTATGAAGATAGTGAAGCTGATGTTGATGTTGATGTTAATGTAAGAAGAAGTGGTAGGAAAAAAAGTAAAGTCTTAAAAATTGAAGTTTCAAAGGAAGATGATAAGAAGAAAGGAATGAAGAAAAGAAAAAACGAAAAGAAAGAATGTTGTAGAAAATGAAATGCAGATGTTGAGGACGACAAAACACAGGAGTTGCAAAAAATAAGTTGTCGTATGTCCCCAAAATCAATGTATATGGCGGTGAAGGGAATGTCATACAGCCAGAAAAAAATGGTGAGACGAATGGGTTTCGGTGCATTCCTTGATATAAAGTTAGATTCAATACCTTCTAGATTGGCTTACTACCTGGTGGACAAATTTAGAGCAAAAACATCCACGATTAAGACTAAGAAAGGGGAAATACTTATTACAAAGAAAACGGTTGAAAACATGTTTGGTTTGCCAAGTGAAGGTTTAGACTACAACCAGTTGGCGGAATGCGATAAAACAGATATAGTTAT
This sequence comes from Lactuca sativa, assembly GCF_002870075.4. Lineage (NCBI taxonomy): Eukaryota > Viridiplantae > Streptophyta > Magnoliopsida > Asterales > Asteraceae > Lactuca > Lactuca sativa. Next base: position 32,455,978 of record NC_056625.2, on the reverse strand, counting down.
TGAAGCATGGAAAAGTCAATATCCAGGAGGAAAGTTCAATAATGGAAACTATGTGAAGAGGATTAGACAATCGGATGTGGCGGATGACATGTTCAAGCTTAATTTCTTGACATTATTCATAAACACGTTTGTAGCGACAGAAATGAGTGGGGCAAGCCGTATTAATTGTCTGGAGAAATTAGAAAGGTGTGATATTCAAAAAATTGATTGGTGCAAGTATCTAGTGGAATGTTTGGAGAAGGCAAAATACAAATGGAGGCCAAATGACACAAACTGTTATTACACAGGTCCAGTCACGCTGTTACTGGTAAGTATTTGTAAGTATGTGCATTTATTTTTGTTTTATTTTTTTATTCTGTAATGAAAATAATATAAGATAACTTATTAATTCTGATGTTACAGCTTACGTATGCGGACAAAGTAGTTTTGAATGACTATAATCTACGTAGATCAAGGCCATTGATAAATCAGATTGACTCGGTGGATTTGGAAATGTTGGAGGAGCATGGATTGAGAAATGGAGAATTTGAAACCTTGGAGTTTCGTGCAGATGGGGAAGTGGATCCTATTGATGTAAATGGTGATGAGGATAAGGTGGTAAGTTATTTTAATATTTATGTCATATTTTCTGTAATAAATAATATTATACATAAGAAGATATTGTAACTCGTTTTTATTACAATGACAGGTAGATGTGGAATCAATTGAAAAGCTATATAGTAGGATCTGTGATGATAAGGAAAAAATTGAAGAACCAATTAAGAAGCGGTTAGAAGAGGATGCGAATGATGATGTGGTAAAAGAGTGGTTACGAAAGGTGCGAAAACTTTTTAATGAAAAGAATGTGGAACATGTAGATAATATCTCTCCCACAAATGAAGTTACAATGAAAACGCTCGTTAAAGTTGCAGTCAATACTGGGCAAAGTAATTTTGTGAAAGGAAGTAGTTTTGTGAAAGGAAGTAGTCCCATATGCAATGTTCAATCTACTGGAAGGAATAATGAGAAGACAAAGATTGTGGATGGGTGCGACTCACCTTCCGTTCTCTTTCTAGAATATAAAGGAAATACATCATTGGATAGTCCAGTTGTTCTGATTCCTGGTTTCTTGAGTATGTCTGATGAGATTATGGAACGAAGCATGAGAAAGAACAAGGATTTTTGCAAAGATGACATACCATCGTTCGATTTGAGGATAACACAATTGAATGAGGAAGATAAGAGTATGGATGTTAAAGAAGGAAGCAAGCAAGTAATTAGATATACAAAAAAATCTGTAGCGGAAGACAAACTGAAAAAAAGAACTGGAAAAGATATTATGGAAAGAGAAATGGTGCATGTTGATGAGTTGAAAAATGGGAAAGGTAAAAGGAAGGGGAAATTTGGACAATTGGTGTGTTCACCATACGTAGATCGGATAATAGATGTGGATGAGGCGGTTAAAGATGATGAAAACGTTGTGGCTCAAAGCATAATAGCTTGGGGGAAAGATAAAGGGTAAGAATGTACATTTAATGTGACTCAATTAAAATGGATTTTTTTTTTGTCGTGGAATTTTTATTGTATTATGTTTAAATGGCAGGGAATTTATATGGGAAACTGTTGATGGTCATGGAATGCATTTGGAAGTTGCACATACGTTAGCTATGAGAAAAAAAAGTGCATACCAATGTAATAGACGTGTGGGCTGCTTTCCTTAATAAAACTGAAGAACTGAAGTCTGAGGCTTCCTACTCTAGGATGTACTTCACATGCGATACGATTGTAAGTTTTTATGAATAAGATGTGTGTTGTATGTGATATTCCACTATGAGTTATAATATGGTAAGTATTTTGTTATGATAAAACAGACAGATTACATGGTTGATGAAGCTGTCGATGAGGAGCTAAGGTACAATAAATTCAGAATTATGTCTGTAGCTGTGATTAATGACATAACGGACAAACCAGATTTGAAAACGGTGGACCTGGTATGGAATTGTTAATTTTTATAGTTTTTAGACATGATAGGTATCGCGCATGTATGTGGAACTGATGTTGATATTGTTTAAATGTAGGTTTTCATACCAATTGTTGTTGATGAAAGTTACTACCTAGTGTGTTGTGTTTTTGCTTGAAAAGGGTTGCATTTTATATATTTGATCACATCAAGAGGTCTAAGACAATCGAGTCTGTAGATGGGAATAGACCACGTATCCTGGTTAGATCTGTTGTTTACTTAATGAATTCGTATATAGATCGTGAGTATTGTTGTTACATATTTATTATAATATGAATTATTATTTAATTTGACATGCAGAAAAGCTTCTTTTGTCGTTATTTGAATAGTGTTGAACACAAAAAAGCAAATGTGTTACTTAAAAAAGAAGTTGTGATTATAAAAATGAAGTGTCAAAGGAATATAGTTGGTGTTGACTGTGGAATTTTCCTTATGCGACACATGGAAACATACATGGGAGAAGCGGCACATAAATGGGATTGCGGTCTATGTGTTGATAATAAAATTCAAGAAAAGATGTTGGGAAGGTTAAGGTATAAGTATCTGGATAAGTTGATGATGTCGGATTTTAATGTTATGAAGAAAATATTCTTGAAGCATTATGCAGCTGTTAAAAAAATGGATAGGTTTGAAAGGATGAAGGTGATTGAAGAAAAGAAGAAGGAAATCACAGGTGTGCTGCAGTAGAATGATCTATGAAGAAGATGGTGTTTTTTAATTAGGTTTATTAGTATTAGAAAAACCTGATCGTTTATGAAGTTTGAAGTGTTTTGTTATGTTGGTTTTTTGGATTATGGTAAGTTTGTTAGGATTATTATTTGTTGGACGTATTCTAAGTAAAACTATATGATGGTGTATTTAATGGTTATTATTAGAACTGTGAACCTGAATATTTCTTATATTCCATATGTAATATATGGCATATGACACTTAGCAAAGGGCACACATTGATAAGAAATATGAGTCATGTAATTTCTAAAGCTATGGGTTTGTGGTGGTATTTTGTTGAATACATGGATGTAAAAATGAAATACATGTTGTGAATAACTTAAAGATTTTTTTCCCCATCAAAATCCTATTATAGTAACATAGTTTATAAGACTTAATTTGAATTATGAATTGTGAAAAGAATGACTATAAAAGTTGGTGTTAGAATAATATAACAACTATTCACTTATTAAATTCTGAAATGAATATATAAAATAATTCTTATTGGATGTAGGTATTTAGCGGTGTTATCAACAAATACATAATTCATAATCCATATTTTTTTTAAGTGCATCTGATGATTATTTTATGTATGAAAATAAAGTTTTTTTGTTAACTAAATTTATAAATACCTATAATGTAGATGGGGATAGTTCAAATAAAAATATTAAATAGTGTGAGAAGGTAAAAACATTATTTTTATGTTATAATTCTGGAATGAATTTTGTATCAACAACTTTATTTTGATTATTCAACAATGAATATATAAATATTTACAAGGCAAGACTAATTTTATAATTTACTATGAAAATGCATATGCATAAATGTATAATAGATTAATAACATGTTAATGAATCTATGAATAATCGAACGTTAATATTCATATTAAAATTAATTCAACAATAAACATATACAACGTTCATTACAGAATAATAACGTAAACATACTGTTTTTACGTTATTGAATTTGTATGTAGTACTTAATTATATGTCTACTTAGTATCAGGTAATCAATTTTGGTTTTATAAATTCTGAAATGAATAATTATAAAAAAAAAAACATAAGAATGTAATGTCTTGTGACTTTATTAATAAGATAACGAGATTTATAATATATTGGTTGTTGTATACGTGTAATAATGTTGTAAGGATTGGGATGGTTAAAAAAACAAGGAATATGTGGATAAGCTTTGAAAACAATTTCAATGACAAATAATAAACAAAATTAAAAAATAAATTATGGATAGGGTACACAAATTATAAAAACATAATACTGAAAAATGACAATTGACTGATAATGTTAAAAGTGTTTTACCATAAAGTAAACAAACCAAACAAAATAATATGAAATAAAAAAGATCGATAATAAAATTAGTGCTTCTTGCCAGGATGTTGTTTAAATGTGTTGTTCTTCTCATCTTCCTTTCGTATAGGACAGTTCCGCTTGTCATGATCGTTACCCTTACGACAGTATTTACAACGTGATTTTTCAACTGCAATTTCTTGAGCACCTTTAATCCTTTTTTTAGTCCCAGACCCTTTGTTCCTAATTCCACTGGGGTTTTGAATGTGAACATCTGCGGGTATCGACACACCAAGTCTATTTTCAAAGTCTGTTGACTTGTTTGGGCGTTCATTCATAATAACGTCATCCATGAACTTGCTCTCCAATTCCTTAAGTGTTGATAATACTCTTCCAGTCTTTTTTTGTTAGTGCTCAAAGAAGAGAGACAGTTGTCAATCGTTGAAAATATGTCAATTGCTATTTTTTTGTATATTCTCATCAGAATCTGAATACCGGAAACATCTTCGTAACAATTCAGATGGAATAATATCCTTCTGCCACCGCCTTAGAAGATACTTTGCTGGTATGAATTGGATGTCGAAGGCTTTCATTGCAGTAAAAATGTGGCGACAAAGAACCCCAAATTGTTCAAACTTCATACTACAAATGAATGTGTCTTCTTTTTGGTCACATTTAACCTGTATAGAAAAATAATCAGATATATATATGCAAAATTTGGTGTGGGAAAAAATAAGATGATATCAAAGTTTAAAATAATATCGTATATATAGAGTCTTTTAGCAACTTATCCCAATTATCATCGTCATCATCACTGACAATATCGGAGTCAGGTCGATTCGAGATGGAATATCAATGTGGCCTAAATTCTTTTATCTGAAACTCATGAACATGGTTAACAATGTTGTGATTTAACGAAAAACATGTTGTCATTTACCTGTACATTTCGTTTTGAACCTGTCTAAACACTTTACGTGTGTAGAATGGAGAAGCGTTTTCCTTTATTGGAAATGGTGTTCTCATTTAAGGGAATTTGTCTTTTGTTTTAAATTCCAAAGAGGATTGAGTATAACATTGCTTCTCCATGGCAGATTCAAACGAATTCATAAAGTTTACTAAAGTTGATCCATAATGAGTGTTTTGATGAAAGGCTGAGTTCTAACTCTCAGAACGAGATTGTTGTTCTCATGAGACCTGACATAGGGACTCTTTTGAAAAATGCAGGAATCCATGAATGTCTCAAGTTGTACATTCTACTTAACCAAGTATTATCGTTAAGATCATATTCATCCAATAGTGCTTTCCATCCCTATTCGAAATTGTAACGCCTGTGTTTCCGGGCTTGCCATATTTAGCAATATAATAGTCTAGGTTAACCTTTGTAACCCGTTTTGAAATAATAAGAATGTATTATTTGAGTATTATGTGTTTTGTGCTTAATTGCTTAATTACGTGGTCTGATTAATTAAGAACAAAAATAAGCGTCAAAATTTAAGTGTGAAATAAACTTAATATCTTTGGTTAATGTTGTAGTAGTCGAAACGAGGTTTCCGAATATATATAGAACGCCCAAATCTGACTTCGTATGAGGAAGTTATGATTTATCGAAGTTCCGGCTTAGCGGTATACAGCCTAAAATACTCGAATTGAGATCGAGCGGTTGTTAGCCGAAGCAATCTAAATGAGAATCAAAGATCTCATTGTTGGTATCGAAGCGATAAAAAGTTAGGCGAGAACGGACGTCAAACGAAGAAGTTATGAATTTATAACGAAAGTTTCTGTCGCGGCCTATTAAAAATAATTAATAAAAATAAAGTCAAAATTAGCCGACGAAGTCTAAACGAAAGTCGTAGAGCATGGTCTCACCTTTCCGTGGATATAAAGAACGTCGAAAACGGAGTTCGTATGAAGAAGTTATGAATTTCCGAAGTTTATTAATCATTTTGTATTTAAATTTAAATCAAAATTCGGAAGCATTATCCGAAGGAGTCACCGATCTGATCCGAGGTACGCCCCGCGTACTCCGAGGGATGTCGACACTCGCACTCGAGCACTTCGGATACGTAAGCAATGACGTTTTGGGCAGTACGCCCCGCGTAACGCAGTACGCCCCGCGTACTCCGAGGTTCCAGCCTCTATATAAAGGATCCGAAGGCAGCCTCATTTGTTGTTCAATTTCTTCTCTTCTCTCTAGTCTTTTGCATCGTTTTTCGTGCCGAAGCTACCCCGAAGCCCCGGTATCATACTCTAGCCCCGAGGCAAGTCCCGAGATCCCGAAGATCCCGAGAAGCGCGGTTCCCGAGTCGAAGCTCTGCCCGCGAGAAGTTCGATTTTCGAGGAGATCTTCCAGATCTGCTGTGGATTACTACTTCTATAAGTCGTAGTGCTGTCGGATCGTCTTCTGATCAAGTGAGTGTGTAGTTATTTCTTCTAATACAATAATACGAAGTATTTTATATAAAAATACGTGCTATGTGTATATATTTGGTTGTGTTATGTGTGAATGAGTATTCACTCTCTTCTATCTTATAGATCTGCTTATTTCTTTATGAGATATGTGTTATGTGTGTGTGCCTCATCTGTTATGTGACATATGTGTTGATTAAAGCATGCTATACAGGTTTTCTTTAAACTACATATGAAAATATATATTTTTATCTACTAATATGTTGGGTAGAACATGGGTAGATAGTTGGTGTGTAATAAACAGATGAGAGGCCTCGATGTTGTTGTTGTTGTTGATCTAGTTATTCAGCGGAGTATGGATAACGACCACGGACTCTTTCTAGACAGTCCAGTGGAACGCTAGCAGGTTCATAACCTGTAGGTGTTGTGAACGATGTGTTCACCGGTGTACTCTATCCCCCTCATGGTTGCCTTTAGGATATCTATTGTTGAGGAAACCCCTTCGCAGTGATGTCCGTCCCGATGAAAATCCTAGATTAGGTCCCTTGAGATAGTTGTTTTAGGGACGTAAAGTGAGGATAACGGGAATGGGTAATCGGGATAGTGATTGGTTGGTGAAATTAAATATAACTTATTTATTGTGGGTTGAAAACCCTATATGCTCACCAGGCTCCCAAGCCTGACCCACTCAGTTTTATTTGTATTACAGGAAGTGGCACAAGGGCGTAAGATGGATGGATCATCTTGTTGTTTTGTTTACAAGTCTGTATATGTATATATTTGTTGAATGACTTGTAATGTTTATCGTTTATGCTTTATGGTCTGTATCGGAACATGACATCCCGAGTTTTGATTATATAATGAAATGCATCTCTTGATGAAATGCTTTGATAAATATTATTTTATCATGTTTTGTTTTGGGAACAAATTCCGCAACTCTTTCAAATCAAAAGGATTTACTCTGAAAATATTTAAAAGCATAAATGAAAATCGGTCTTTTCTGGCCGAGATTTTGGGGATGTCACAGTTGGTATCAGAGCATTAGTTTAAGCGAACTAGGAATTTGTAGGATTTCTAGACTTAAACTTAGAATGCTAAATGGAATGATGAGATGTGTGTCTGTTGGATTTTAGACACGAGCACTAGTTTATTTTAGGAAAGTTGCCTAAAATGCTTTATGTGCTAAATGTTATATGTTGCCATATATGATATTATTTGTTTCGATCTACGGTCTGTTGCCGACCGGATCTGGAAACCTTATGTGTGTAGGATTCTAAGCGTATGCCTACGTTATTAGAACTAGCATGTAATCGTTTGGAGTAATAAGGTGAAATTATTCGGTGTGTAGATCAAAAATGGTGAGAACAAGGAGTGGCGTTGGAAACGCAGATGAAAACAGGAATCAACCGCCAGTGATTGAGCAAATACCTGTTGTAGCAGCAGCACCAGAACCAATAACAATGGCTGCGGTGCAAGCCATGATTCGGGCTATGCTAGCCGAACAAAGGGAGGAGATGCGACAAATGTTGCATAATAATAGGGATGAACCTGTCATACCTATTGAGGAACCTGAATTGATTCCCGAGCAATCGGAGGAAGGGAACAATAGTCGCATGGTGAGTCAAGTTGGGACTCAAGAGGAACGAAGGAACGATCCGGAAAGGAGAAACAACAAGGATGGGCGTATGTACAAAAATTTCTTGGGCGCCAAACCGCCAAGTCTTTCTGGAAGCCCAAAACCTGTTGAGATAATGGATTGGATCTCCGAAATGGAGATGGTATTTGAAAGTTGCGACTGTAGCAACAAACAGAAGACCGTATTTGCGGTTAGACAACTGAAGACTGGAGTCTTGAGTTGGTGGAAGTTGTTGGCAGATACTATGCCACGAGGAGAAGCCCTGAAAATGTCATGGGAGGAGTTCTTGGAACAGCTGAGGGTGCAGTATTGTTCAGAGATAGATCTGATTGATCTGAACAATGAGTTCCAAAACTTGAAGAAAGGGAAGATGAGCATAGATGACTATGCTACTGCATTTACTGAGAAGATGAAGTTGTTTCCGTACCTAGTGCCGACGGAACTCTCCAAGATTGAGAGGTTTGCTAACGGATTGCTTGCTGACTTTGGTCCGACAGTCAAAATGGCAACCACTCTGAAAACGGCTGTTCGTGCAGCCAAGAATGTGGAGGCCCAGCAGAAGGAAAGGGGTCTGGAAAGAATAGATGTTGGAGAAAAGAGGAAGTTCGATGGAACTTCAAGGTCCAATAAGAAAAACAAGTTCTCGAAGTCTGGTTCGAGGGGAGGTGGAGGTGAAGCGAAATGGTGCGACAAATGTAAGAAGAAGCATCATGGAAGATGTGAGGTGGCGAACACATGCTACAAGTGTGGAAAGCCAGGGCACTATGCCAATGAGTGTAACCTCACAAAGAAAGTTTGCTATGGTTGTGGTGAGGAGGGTCATATGTCGAGGGACTGCCCGAAGAAGAAGGAGGCAGCTAGACCCAGCATTCCGCCAAAGCCAAAGGCGAGAGCATTCCAGATGACACTGGAAGCTGCTAAAGATGAAGCTGATGTCGCTTCAGGTACCTTTCTCGTTAACGAATTGCCTGCCCAAATTTTATTTGATTCTGGAGCCAACTACTCCTTTATATCGCATGAATTTGGTAGAAAGCTAGCTTTGCCTGTTGTTAGACTAGATAATGCTTTATTAGTCGAAGTTGCTAGTGGCAAGTTTGTACCTGTTAGCTATCGCATGAAAAACATCTTAATTGATCTGAATGGGAATAAGTTCCACGAGGAATTATTGCCTATCGAACTTAACGGTTTCGACATCGTTTTGGGAATGGATTGGCTTAGCGCCAATGATGCTGAAATTTTATGTAAGAAGAAAATAGTCAAAGTAAACCCGCCTGGGAAAGATTCGTTTATGGTGTATGGAGATAAACGCAGAGTGAATTCTGGAATCATTTCATTGATGAAAGCCAGAAAATGTTTGACCAAGGGGTGTACATCGTTTTTAGCATTCGTGATTGATGCTAAGAAGGAAAAGAAGGTGATGCAGAATATTCCAGTGGTGTGTGATTATCCGGAAGTATTTCCCGAAGATCTTCCTGGATTACCGCCTGATAGACAAGTGGAATTCCGTATTGACTTGTTGCCAGGAACAACGCCAATTGCGAAAGCACCTTATCGATTAGCACCGACGGAGATGAAGGAACTAATGATGCCACTTCAGAAGTTATTGGACAACGGTTTCATTAGACCTAGTTCATCGCCCTGGGGAGCTCCGGTGTTATTTGTAAAGAAGAAAGATGGAAGTATGAGAATGTGCATTGATTACAGAGAGCTGAACAAGGCAACAATAAAGAATAGATATCCGTTGCCGAGGATTGATGACCTGTTTGATCAATTGCAAGGTTCGAGTTATTTCTCGAAGATCGATCTTAGGTCAGGATATCATCAGCTAAAAGTAATAGAGCAAGATATCGAGAAGACTGCATTCAGAACAAGATATGGACACTACGAGTTCTTGGTTATGTCGTTTGGACTAACCAATGCTCCAGCAGCGTTCATGGATTTGATGAATAGGGTTTGTAACCCGTTCCTTGATAAATCCGTGATAGTGTTCATAGACGACATTCTGATTTACTCGAAAAGCCAGGAGGAGCATGGCAGACACTTGCGAGAAGTGTTGGAAGTTCTGAAGAAGGAGAAGCTGTATGCTAAGTTCTCCAAATGTGATTTTTGGATTCGTGAAGTCCAATTCTTGGGTCACGTGGTCAACAAAGAAGGGATAATGGTTGATCCAGCAAAGATCGAAGCTGTGACGAAGTGGGAACAACCGAAAAGTCCCACGGAGATTCGAAGCTTTTTAGGATTAGCCGGATATTACCGAAGGTTTATCCAAGGCTTTTCTTCGATCGCTAGTCCATTGTCAGCTTTGACAAAGGAGCTACTTATGCTTGGGGTGAGAAGCATCAGGAAGCATTTGAGAAGCTAAAGGAGAAGCTATGCGAGGCACCGATACTTTCTCTACCCGATGGAGTTGAAGACTTCGCTGTCTATAGCGATGCGTCTGGTGTTGGTTTGGGTTGTGTTTTGACCCAAAGAGAAAAGGTGATAGCATATGCGTCTCGACAGCTGAAAGAGCATGAAAAGAATTACCCGACTCATGATTTGGAGTTGGCAGCGGTAGTTTTCGCTCTGAAAATATGGAGGCATTACCTCTATGGCACGAAGTGCAAACTTTTCACTGATCATAAGAGTCTCCAATACCTCTTTAATCAGAAAGAATTGAATATGAGGCAACGACGCTGGCTAGAATTACTTAAAGACTATGACTGCGAGATACTTTACCACCCCGGTAAAGCTAATGTTGTTGCTGATGCTCTCAGTCGGAAAGTCAATCCCGAAAGGAAAAGGCCAAGAGCGTTGAGAATTGAAGTTGTCTCAACTATTTTGGAAAGTATAAAGAAAGCTCAGAGCGAAGCTTCCGAGAAGAATGACAGAAAGGAGGAACGTTTGGGCAAAACGTTGGTGTTCGGTGTAAACAGTCATGGACTGAAGGTGTTCCAAGATCGGATTTGGATACCTAAGACAGGAGGAGTCAGAGATCTTCTGATGGAAGAAGCTCACAAGACCATGTACTCGATTCATCCGGATAGCACTAAAATGTATAGGGACCTGAAACCCTACTACTGGTGGCCGACGATGAAGCTTGATGTTGCAAAGTATGTGGCCGAGTGTGTGACTTGTGCGAGAGTCAAGACACAACATCAGAAACCGTACGGGAGTTTAGAACCTTTGCCTGTGCCTATGGGTAAGTGGGAAGACATTGCTATGGATTTTGTCACTAAACTGCCCAGAACAAAGAATGGTCACGACATGATTTGGGTGGTCGTTGATCGATTCACTAAGAGTGCGCATTTCATAGCGGCCAGGGAGAAATGGTCTATGGAGAAGCTTGCGAATTCTTACGTGAAGGAAATTGTGAGGCTTCACGGTGTTCCGTTAACGATTGTATCGGATCGTGATAGCCGTTTCACCTCAAGGTTTTGGAAAAGTCTACAAGAGGAAATGGGTACCAAGTTATGTTTAAGCACAGCTTACCATCCGCAGACTGATGGTCAGAGTGAAAGAACAATACAAACACTTGAAGATATGCTGAGAGCATGTACCTTGGAATTCCTAGGTAATTGGGATGAACATTTACCATTGGTAGAATTTTCCTATAATAATAGTTTCCACTCGAGCATTAAGATGGCACCTTATCAAGCTTTGTATGGACAGAAGTGTCGTACGCCGTCTTGTTGGCTTGAGGCTGGGGAAAAGCAGTTTATGGGACCGGAGTTGGTTCATGAAACTGCTGAAAAGTTGAAAATAATTAGGGAAAGAATGTTAGCGGCTCAAGATCGTCAAAAGAGCTATGCTGACGAAAAGCGAAGACCGATGACTTTTGAAGTTGGAGATTCGGTTTTGCTTAAAGTCTCGCCGTGGAAGGGACTTATAAGATTTGGTAAAAGGGGAAAGTTGAGTCCAAGGTTTATTGGACCATTTAAAGTTCTTCAGAGGATTGGGAACCAAGCTTACAAGCTCGAACTACCAGAAGAACTGAATGGAATTCATAACACTTTTCATGTGTGTTATTTGAGGAAGTTCACGGGAGAAGTTCCCGACATAATTCCAATTTCTGAATTGAGAATTGATGAGAACAAAAGGTTGATTGAAGAACCAGAGGCAATTGTTGACCGAAAGACTAAGAAATTGCGACGCAAGATGGTTGGGTTAGTGCTTGTCCGATGGAAACACACGAATGGGCCGAATCTCACATGGGAGACGGAGAGTGACATATTGAGTCGCTATCCGCATTTGTTTGTTGATGTGTGATTCCGAGGACGGAATCATTCTAAGGTGGAGAGAATTGTAACGCCTGTGTTTCCGGGCTTGCCATATTTAGCAATATAATAGTCTAGGTTAACCTTTGTAACCCGTTTTGAAATAATAAGAATGTATTATTTGAGTATTATGTGTTTTGTGCTTAATTGCTTAATTACGTGGTCTGATTAATTAAGAACAAAAATAAGCGTCAAAATTTAAGTGTGAAATAAACTTAATATCTTTGGTTAATGTTGTAGTAGTCGAAACGAGGTTTCCGAATATATATAGAACGCCCAAATCTGACTTCGTATGAGGAAGTTATGATTTATCGAAGTTCCGGCTTAGCGGTATACAGCCTAAAATACTCGAATTGAGATCGAGCGGTTGTTAGCCGAAGCAATCTAAATGAGAATCAAAGATCTCATTGTTGGTATCGAAGCGATAAAAAGTTAGGCGAGAACGGACGTCAAACGAAGAAGTTATGAATTTATAACGAAAGTTTCTGTCGCGGCCTATTAAAAATAATTAATAAAAATAAAGTCAAAATTAGCCGACGAAGTCTAAACGAAAGTCGTAGAGCATGGTCTCACCTTTCCGTGGATATAAAGAACGTCGAAAACGGAGTTCGTATGAAGAAGTTATGAATTTCCGAAGTTTATTAATCATTTTGTATTTAAATTTAAATCAAAATTCGGAAGCATTATCCGAAGGAGTCACCGATCTGATCCGAGGTACGCCCCGCGTACTCGAGTACGCCCTGCGTACTCCGAGGGATGTCGACACTCGCACTCGAGCACTTCGGATACGTAAGCAATGACGTTTTGGGCAGTACGCCCCGCGTAACGCAGTACGCCCCGCGTACTCCGAGGTTCCAGCCTCTATATAAAGGATCCGAAGGCAGCCTCATTTGTTGTTCAATTTCTTCTCTTCTCTCTAGTCTTTTGCATCGTTTTTCGTGCCGAAGCTACCCCGAAGCCCCGGTATCATACTCTAGCCCCGAGGCAAGTCCCGAGATCCCGAAGATCCCGAGAAGCGCGGTTCCCGAGTCGAAGCTCTGCCCGCGAGAAGTTCGATTTTCGAGGAGATCTTCCAGATCTGCTGTGGATTACTACTTCTATAAGTCGTAGTGCTGTCGGATCGTCTTCTGATCAAGTGAGTGTGTAGTTATTTCTTCTAATACAATAATACGAAGTATTTTATATAAAAATACGTGCTATGTGTATATATTTGGTTGTGTTATGTGTGAATGAGTATTCACTCTCTTCTATCTTATAGATCTGCTTATTTCTTTATGAGATATGTGTTATGTGTGTGTGCCTCATCTGTTATGTGACATATGTGTTGATTAAAGCATGCTATACAGGTTTTCTTTAAACTACATATGAAAATATATATTTTTATCTACTAATATGTTGGGTAGAACATGGGTAGATAGTTGGTGTGTAATAAACAGATGAGAGGCCTCGATGTTGTTGTTGTTGTTGATCTAGTTATTCAGCGGAGTATGGATAACGACCACGGACTCTTTCTAGACAGTCCAGTGGAACGCTAGCAGGTTCATAACCTGTAGGTGTTGTGAACGATGTGTTCACCGGTGTACTCTATCCCCCTCATGGTTGCCTTTAGGATATCTATTGTTGAGGAAACCCCTTCGCAGTGATGTCCGTCCCGATGAAAATCCTAGATTAGGTCCCTTGAGATAGTTGTTTTAGGGACGTAAAGTGAGGATAACGGGAATGGGTAATCGGGATAGTGATTGGTTGGTGAAATTAAATATAACTTATTTATTGTGGGTTGAAAACCCTATATGCTCACCAGGCTCCCAAGCCTGACCCACTCAGTTTTATTTGTATTACAGGAAGTGGCACAAGGGCGTAAGATGGATGGATCATCTTGTTGTTTTGTTTACAAGTCTGTATATGTATATATTTGTTGAATGACTTGTAATGTTTATCGTTTATGCTTTATGGTCTGTATCGGAACATGACATCCCGAGTTTTGATTATATAATGAAATGCATCTCTTGATGAAATGCTTTGATAAATATTATTTTATCATGTTTTGTTTTGGGAACAAATTCCGCAACTCTTTCAAATCAAAAGGATTTACTCTGAAAATATTTAAAAGCATAAATGAAAATCGGTCTTTTCTGGCCGAGATTTTGGGGATGTCACAGAAATCTTTCTCTCCAAGCTTAGAATTCCATATCAAGGAGTTGAACAGTAACTTAAATTCCTCGTCGTTGACAATATCCAACGATACCTTACAATAAGAAAATGTGGAAGGTGTTAAAAAATCAAAATCATTGAATCAATCCAAAATGTATAAAAGGAAACGACAATAATGTTATAGAACATTAGTCAATGTAGACTATATGTTAAAGATACAAAAGTACTATCATTGATTATTTTCAGAATGTAAAATTAAAATAACAGTGATTCAAAATGAATAAAATGTTGATCGAGAGATTATTAAATAAAAGCTTGTAACCTTCAATGGTAATTTGGAAGTGATGTGCCACATACACAACCTATGAATTGATTATGGGAAAACATTGGCTATAGCGTTTTTCATCGCGGGGTCTTCATCAGATAACACCAATATTGGTTGTTTACCAAAGGCTTTAAGAAAAGATTTCAACAACCATGTGTATGAGTTGATATCCTCTTTGCTAAGCAATCCAGCACCAAAAGTAACACACTTTTGTGATTGTCGATTCCAATGAAAGGAACAAATACCATGTCATACATAAAAAGTGGTAAAATTTACATTGAAATTTTTAAAAGACTTAAAATTAAAACAAAAAACATAAACATAAAAAATACATAACCTGTTGGTTCGGAATGTGGCATCAAAGGAGACAACATCACCAAATTCTTTATAATTTATCTTTGAGGTCTCGTCAGCCCAAAACATAGCGTTGAGTTGCTTATTTTCAACTCTGAAAGCGAATGAAAAATTAGGAACATTTTTTGTTCTGTTTGTCATCTTATCGACTAACATCTAAGCATCAGTTCCACCTATAAAGCAATTAAGATCCCTCATCAAATTTTTAAAATCATCAACAGTGCCTCTAATAATATTGTATCCACCATTAAGAGCAGTAAATATCATGTGAGCTTGGGTGGCACCAACGTTCTGATTAGTAAGACTGATAATGCACGATTTCTGCCATGAATTAAGCTGTCTGCGGTGTCGGGAAAACAATATGTTATCTTGAGACATAAGCTCATGATTATGTTCCTCTACAAACTCATATAGCAACCATGTAGAGCTTCATTTTATCATCCAAAATCTGATACAAGCATTGCATCCAGTCCTTCGACTATCAGTCCTTCTTTTTATCTTACTTCTGTTTGGGTTCAATGTATCAACATGACCTGTATTAGGAAGACCTTTTCTGCTACACACGAGGTATCTCAATCTAATAATACCATGCCCATTTTTCCTATTTGTCATTTTTCTAACATCAAAACCTGCTGCAAGAGCATACTTGTAATACATATCTGTTATATCTTCATAGGACCTGTAATGACCTTTAAGTTTTGGCTTAACTTCATCAGGCACGTTTGGAATCTAATACTGTTTTCCATTAATAATCACATGTTCATGATTAGAACTTTGATGATTATCATTAGATTGATTATCATCAAATACACCCAATGTCTCGTCTTCAATTGAAATATCACCTAAAACGTTTGCATCTAGATCAATAAAATCATAAATATAACAATCTTCTACTAAAAATAAACAATGATGAATTAACATAAAATATACTATCAGAATTTAGTAAAAGGAAGTTAACATTTACGAAAAACTGTAATAAATTAAACCTGGATTCTTATCATGATATACGAAAATTTGTAAGAAATTAAACTTGGATTTTTATCAATTCCATGATGTTGGTCATCGAACATACTATCACCAAAAGTATGATCTATTCCATCCTGCATTGAATATAAATCATCATTGTAATCGCCGTCTTCTGTATGAACATCCATTTGGATCAATAGAATAATAAAATCTTTTTCAAAACGATGAATGATATGACTGATATAACAAAATGATTAGTAGGTGGGTTTCATTTGTGGATTATGGAAAGATCAATCAACGTATTTTTAGGCAATTTGTTTTAATTACTTGATTGACTTTTGTGTAAAATTACATGCTTACCCTTAAAAATAAATTTAATTATTTTTTTAAATGATAAAAATTGATTGGCTGTAAATCGTCCTCACGTATTCACACTAATCTATGATTTTTAAATGAACCTACTTTTATATATATATATATATATATATATATATATATATATATATATATATATATATATATATATATATATATATATATATATATATATATATATATATAAAAGAGAAACGCAATCCCCTAAATGCATATCCGATTCTACTAGTGAATTTTCAGAACTAAGAATTCTTAATCATACAAATAAATCTACTCTAATAAAGGAAGATCCATTTTGGTACATGTCAATCTTTCATGAGTTTTGACACTTGTGATTTTGTGGTATTTTGAAAATAAATAATATCCACATGTTAATTTCTTGGTTTTTTAATTTTTAAAATAAATAATATCCACATGTTAATTTCTCGGTATTTTAATTTTTAAAATTAAAAAACCACATAATACATATAGTTATATAAATAAAATATTAAATGTAACAAATATGATCATAAATTCCAATAAATATGTTTTTTCATTTCTTATTTTAAAATTTCATTTAAAAAAATACTTAATGTTTACATTTTGATATTTAATTTTTTTTTATTTAACTCATGTAATGTATGGGTCGCACACCTAGTTGTGAAATAAACCAAAATTGGAGAAGAAAAACGAAAGTAAAACCACACCTGGATTGAAGGTGAAACAAATTCATACCGGATGACTTATGTTCTTGTGATGGTGGTTGACGTGAGGGTGGAAAATTGCCCCGTCGATGATGAAGGTTGAGACATTAGTTGCTCAAACTGAAGGACGTAACTTATCCCGACTATGAGGGTAGGGTTGTTGAAGCACCAGTGGTGATGGCTGGTGGAAGACATACATTAAAGGGGGTCGTCGATTTTATTTTTGCATACGATTGAAGAGTGTAGCAGATGATTTTTTTTTGCATCAATGGATTATAGAGCCGACGGTAGAGAGGGAGGAGTAAGTAGCGGCAACACGAGATGACGATCATGAGGGGTGCATATGTGTTTTGTGATGACAGTGACTACCGGAGGACTAGCGGTAAAGAATGTCACTCAGGTTTTGTGGTCGATCATTGAAGGATTTAGGGCTT
Organism: Lactuca sativa; assembly: GCF_002870075.4. Classification (NCBI taxonomy): domain Eukaryota; kingdom Viridiplantae; phylum Streptophyta; class Magnoliopsida; order Asterales; family Asteraceae; genus Lactuca; species Lactuca sativa. The sequence continues at coordinate 32,438,384 of NC_056625.2, read as the reverse complement.
CGGTCGAAATCGGCGTTTTTGTGGTGATGATGAGGAAACGGACGATGGTTTTTTAGGTTTTTATAAACTAATTATCATGATTTAAATGTTATTAAAGGGAAATTGATCAATTATTTTAGGGATTATAATTTTGGAATATAATTAATTCTACATACATAATGACTAAACTACCCTTCATTATTTAATTAATTATTTCTTTTTTCCTAAATTTTGATTGGTCAATTCATACACACAATAGTTATTAGAAACATTTGAACTTTTCTCTCTCTCTCTCTCTCTCTATATATATATATATATATATATATATATATATATATATATATATATATATATATATATGAGTAGTTTATGTGCCACTTCTCATTTTCTTATAATTTTTAATTTTTTTCTCCCACTCTCTAAAAATGACACATGTCTTATTCTATAATTTTACATTTAAATTAAAATTCTTCTAAATCCCTGAAAATTAGCATTATTTATTATCATTTTGAAATTTAAAATTCAAAATATTTGGTAATCTTTAGTTATAACTTTACATAAATAAAAAAATAAATATCTTAATTAATAATTTATTAAAAAAATATTACTAATTATGACTTTTTACTATAAAAATATTTATTTATATTTGTGATCGTGGTTTCTATGGGCTATAATCTAAACATTTTAATTAATAATTTATTGAATATAATTGATTAATAATTATGACTTTTTACTATAAAAATTTATTTACTTTTGTAACTATGGCTTCCACGGGCTATAACCTAGTGTGTGTGTGCATATATATATATATATATATATATATATATATATATATATATATATATATATATATATATATATGTATGTATGTATGTATGTATGTATGTATGTATGGATATATCTTATTTTTTACATAAGACCCACAAACTTAACATGCCGCCACTGAAGCTACTAAATCAACTTATGAAAATACACAAGCACATATATGTCTGGTTGTTGAGGATTGTCGTTAATTTCAGTGGGCTATTTGTGAAACATCCAAAAATATGGTCCCAAAGTTTTCAGTTTAATAATAAATAAAACATTATTTTCCCATAACATCCGAACACATGAATAAAACCAATGTATCAATTTATCCTAAATCAGAGTAAAACATCATAGCGTAATCTCAATGGTATGTGTGTGTGCAATGCAGTCATCCTGAGCTCTTCCCTTTACAACCGAAAGTACCTGAAACATAATCTAAAAATCGTAAGCACAAAGCTTAGTGAGTTCCTCTAAAATACCACATACCAGACATCCAATAAACATATAGTGGGCCCCGCCTCGCTTCAGAACCTGTCCGGCATCGGGCCCGCCCGACATCGAGCGGAGCTTAGTAAAACGGGCCCCGTCCAACATACAATAACATACATCTAAATAAACACGTACATATGTAATAATCACAGAGATACATAGCATATAGATATCCATCAGGCCCCGCCCGACATCAGGCCTTAGCCTGGAAGACATAAACACAAACACATAGAAGAGTCACAAAGACAACTAGCATACTAACTACATAATATAAACATGGTCCGGCCTTGGTGCCTTCTACCCGCTAAACCCGGTAAGGAAACTAACCTCGAATACAGAAAGGTAGTTGAATGGATCCCGGCTCTGAATATCGACTCTACTCGACCCTAAACATAAAAGATTGCCTTATGTTTAGCACAAAATATCCAGAAGCCCCTTATAGGTCAAACTTGGTCAAAGACTAAATACAAAGTCAAAGTCAACAATCCGAGTGGACTCAACTCGCCGAGTTCATCCATAAACTCGGTAAGTTTATCTATCATTCTACAAAGTCGGGAGAAACCGATCTAACTCGCCGAGTTTCTCCATAAACTCGGCGAGTTCGCCAGAAATTCAACATCTTAATCCATTAAGCCATCCATAAAGAAACAAATAGCTTCCTGACTTAAATCATAACTGAAATGGCCTCCAGAAGGGTAAAGATTCCAACTTTACCCCTAATAACCACCATAATGGGTTCAAAATCGAAACCCTAGGCCTAAAAGGGTAAGGACTTAATCATTAAGCACTAAACCACCAAAGGCATAACCCCAAACTGTAGATTTGACCCTAACACTACTAGAAAAACAGCCTTTTACGACGCTCATTGCGCGTCGTAAAACGCTCAGACGACGCGCAAATGCGCGTCAAGGAAGGCCATGTCATAAAGAGAGACAACGCGTTTTTGCGAGTCGTCTATAGACGACGCGCATTTACGACGCGCAATGCGTATCAAGGAAGGCCCTGTCATAAAGGAAGACGACACGCATTTGCATGTCGTAACCTTATGACGCACGTGTTTATGACACGCATTGTGTATCAAGGAAGCCCCTGTCAAGAAAGGTCATGTCATAAATGAAGATGACACACATTTTTGCGTATCGTAATTTTATATGTTTTAAAAAAATATTTTTTCTAGATTTACTAATTTTTGAATTAAATTTTCATTTAATGTCTCTTAATAAATAAAATATCATATACAAAAATACAATTCATTGCACAAAATATAATGTCATACAAATAATCGTTCCATTGAAAGATAAAACAAATCAATAAAAGTTATAACGGAAATTTACAAACTAATTAGATACAAGAAATATGAAAAACTTGAAATCTCTAAGATTAATAATTCTAGCAGAAGCTTCACGTGAGATACATACAGTTGGACCAGTAAGCATGGATGTTCCCGAATCCACAATAGCAGCAGAAGAACACGTACGCGATATCTTTTGCAAGAAGGTGCCTGTCCAAAACTACTGTTGAAGGTTGCCATGATAGCTGTTAAGATTTAAGCATAACAAGATAAGCTAGAAAACAAGCAACTAATAAACAAAATAAGCAACTAATTAAGTCAAACTATGACTATGTATTGTTCATACAAGAAAAAGAAGGAAAAAAAATGTTGATTTATTGTTGTTCATACAACACTCTCCAGACAACACTTAATTGAAGAAAAGAATAAGGCTAAACTTACAAAGAAAAAGAATTCAGGAAGAAGACAAGTTTGAAAGCATACAAAATAACATTTAGCCAAGCAAGTGTGATCTACTAGTAAACTTGAAAACGCAAAATTATGAGTAAATGACCTAAATACCCTCAGAATCGTTAATCATAATAACAAGTAACAGACCTTGTAGGAGGCAATGCAGAGGTCTGGCCAGATGGCATAGCATGATAAGAACCATCCATTGTGATATAAGGTGAAGCAGCCAAAAGCCCCAGCAGCACCAGCCAAAATAGGTAGCCTACAACAAAATTTCACAATTTTAACCATTTAATCACCTAACTATTATTATCTTAAATATTTATTTACTTATATATATTTAAAGTACCATGTCAACCCTTCATGCAAATATAATGGTAAAATGGTCATTTACTCTCTCATTTGGTTCCATGAAGTTTTAACATAATATAAATACAAGAGAAGATGATAACCATCAAATGGTGTTCGATCATGAGAAGGAATATGCAAGCATTGAACATGAAAAACCCTGTCATTGTATAAAATTTAAGCAAACATACTCCTATTAAAGATTCTATAAAACAAAATTTTATAAGAAAGAATGTTCAAAGAGAAGATGAAGATCAAATTCAACTCACTTTCCAAGAGGTTTCTCAGGTACAACAAGGCCAGTTCCAGTTCCTTCCAACCGTACACAAAGTATCACATCCAATTAGTAAGTAAATATAAGCATATCTAGCAGGGGTAAAATGGTAATTTGTGTAATTTTATAACCAAACACAAATTACCAGGCAAAATGATTGTTTTCTGTTCCAGAGACTAAATACCCCTATGGAAATTCCTGATTGTAGACAAAGGCTAGGCAGGAGACAAATCTGCCATTGAATATAGATGCATGAGAAAGTTTATAAACCATGTCAAACTAATTGAGTAGTCAACTTGCACTTCACATCTTCAGAAAAATCCATTGCCATTAATTTCTCCTTAACATCATCAGGTGTGGTCTCAACACCTAAAACACAAGAAAAATAAATAAATCCAATCAGCAAATTAATACTTGCACGATCTTTTTAGAAACAAATATTATTATTAAATCAAAGAGAAAAAATTACCATCATCGAAACCACTGGAATTCTTGTATTGACTAACATGCTTGGCCATCTTTTGCAATCAAACTGTTGTTGTTGGTTTGATTCCCTGAAAACAGAGAATTCAGGAATTCATGAAGCTTCAATTTCCAACTAAATATCTCAACAAAATTTATTAACATAACATACAAACAACATGCAGTCCATTTGTCAGCAAGAAGCTGGTTTCTGTCCATTTGGTCCTTGCTCCTCGAGACTTTCTAATTCAGGTACTTATTTCAGAGTTTCATATCGATTTTGGTTCTCATTTCAAGGTTCCAAGGACAAAAATCGATATGGAACCTTGAAATAAGGACAAAAATTAAAAAAGTTTCAATTTTGGATCAAACACGATGAAAATCAGAAAGCACAGGGACCATTTTCTAATTATTCTTAATCTGATACATTGTAACGCAAATAGCATAAAAAAGTTGGAAATCAGTGCAGATTGCAAATAAAAAGCAAGTAATAGGTAAATAATCAATGATAGACATACCCTAATAAAAGACTTGGAAGCTGCAGTGAAGCTAGAAACGTCGGCGTCTTGGCTTGCCTAGCAAATACTCATTGTATTGATTCTGATACCAGAGCTCCGGGATACAGATGCGTTTGGAATCAAGGCTATCAAGGTCAACCATATCTTGATCCAGGCTGTCAAGGTTAAATCTTTCACAATCAAAATATTCTCAATTCTGTTATATATAACTATTTGATTTATACTGATTTTTTATTCGATCATCACAGATATCAATGAATGTGAAGATCCCAACAGTAACCTATGCGAGGGGATCTGTACCAACACTCCTGGAAGTTACTCGTGTTCTTGCAAAGATGGCTACGTTGTAGGTGAATTTAGCAACGGTCGAGGTTGTCTTGCTCAAACTTCAGAGTTCCCAGTTATCAAATTCTCCCTAGGTAATTAATCAGTTGCAATCTTATCGTTTTTGTGTCCTTAAATGGATCATCCAGTACCTCAGCTGAGTGATCGAATGAAGTCAAATGATTGGTTGAAATTTGAAAACATGAAATAGTTTATGGTTATTCATCTTGCATTAGTTTATAGAAAAAATAGGTCCTCAATTTTTTTTAAAGGCAGATGACTAAAATTTTACTAAATTAAAAAAGTTAAGTGGGTCATTAGACCCACCTTAGTTAAATGTAGACTCACCAATTATGTGGTATCATGCATGCAGGTATGGGATTTGGTTTCATGGCCATTTTAGTCGGAATAACATGGCTGTATTTTTCCTACAAGAAGAGGAAGCTTATCAAAATCCGACAAAAACTGTTTCAGCAAAACGGTGGTTTACTACTGAAACAACGAATCAAAAATTGGTTATCATTGGAAGTGCAAATAAAATTCATAAATTGAGCTCTACCGAAAATATATGCAGAAACCAAAAGAATTTTTTCCGTTCAGTTTCCTCTTACGAAGTATAAGACTCACAGGAACACAGTAGAGAAGGGACATGGACATGATGATAATAAAAAAAACTTAATCAAAACTATGAGTAAATTAACCTAATCACTACAGATTACCTAAAAAATCATAAACCCTAGAAGTTTCTCTAGATTAATTTGGGGAAGTTGCATATAAATTGAAACATACATAAGCCCTAGAAATCTATTAACATGTAAAGTACCTGACTGATGCCATCGTTGTCAAAAAGAAACTCCTGGAAGAGATCAGCGACGCCCAATCATTACGGTCCAAAGAAGCAGGATCTGCAATACGTGTTTTGATGTTGTAACGTATTTGGTTGCAGATTTGTAGGTCATTTGGAGATGGAAGACTATCACTAGAACAATACGTGTTCTCAACGACTTATTCTGGGAAGCCATGTGGCACCGATGAGCAACAGAACAACTCCTAGATGAAGATGATGACAAACGTAATGGGCGGTGGAGGTGCTGCTTAAGGCATCGGGTTAGGGTGTCCATCGGAAGGGTTTTTTTACCAGCGGGAAGGGCTTCTAAATGTGAGAAGCTGTTGTGAGCTCTAAGAAGTATGTGAGGTCCGGTTCAAAGCCCTAGTAACTTATTGATTATGTGAAGATGGGCCATATGCGAAGATAAAAGATGAAGACGGACCATATTTGAAGAATTTTGGGCAAAGGTATGGTTAGATTGGTTTAAAGCGTATCTATGGATATTAAAGCAGCCATGGAATTTGTAGAAGTTGTACCAGTTTTAGGGATAAATCGAACTAGTTGGTCTTTGTTGTTGATCTTCTTTGTCGTGATTACTGGCTCGTGAATAGAGAGAAAGGTTAGGGTTTCTTGATTGAGAGAAGGAGGGGGAGAAAATGAAGGTCATCAGCAAGTGGAGAGGAATGAATGAGCGGGTCCTCCAAAATTTTGGGGATTTTTGTCGATCGATCATTTCCCGCCTAAAAGGCGTGTTTCATTAAAAATTTATAAAGCGACATACTTACATGACACACATTTTATAAAAGGCGCCCTCCGCATTTCCTTTTTTTCTTTTCTAACACTAATTTTAAGGCACGCACAAATGCGTGTCTTCTATCCGTCAAATTTTGCAAAACTGACACTATTTTTTAGGGCACCCACAAATGCGCGCCCTCTATCGGCGAGTGTCATTGTTTGCGCGTCATTAAAGTCCAGTTTTCTAGTAGTGTAAAAGCTGAAAAACCACGTAAAGTTTACAACTTTACCTTCAAGCATGCTTAGAAGAAGCTCAATTGCTCAAAAGAAGCCATAAGATGGACTTAATGAATGCATGGAGCCCTGAAGACCATAAAGTTGGCACTTTTATGTCAAAAGAGATCATGAGGATCATAGATCTGAAATAATAGCACTTGGGACATCCTACAACCCTATCAACCACCCAAACATGACTAAGCATCTAAACTAACCCAAAAAGAGATCTAATCAAATATTAAGCAAGGTTAGAACTTTATACCCGAAATATGCTGGAAATGGTGCAAAGAATCAAGATCTGAAGGCTCCTACTTGAATCGCCACCTTGCACCAAGCTTCTCTTCCTTCAATGAGCCTAAAACACACCCACCATAAGCTCACAGCACTCAATGAGGCTCTAGGTTTTCGAGATTAGGGTTAGGGGCTATAGAGGCTGGAAATGAGGCCAACACTTTAGACTTAAGGTGTTTAAATAGGGTGCAAAACCCTAAAATTTGGGTTTTCTCCCCTGTTGCCAACTCGCCGAGTTGAGGCACCTCAACTCGTTGAGTTGACTCATTAAACTTCGCAGCTAAAACAACTTTAACACGTCGATTTGAGGCTTCCAACTCGACGAGTCCTCCAGTAAAAATGAAAGAATTTGAAATAAAATCATACCAGAAACCATGCGTTACAATTCTCCCCCACTTGAATCAGACTTCGTCCTCGAACTGTCCTCGATAATGCTTGCTCATCTCATCATCGGGCTCCCAAATCCACTCTGACCCATTGCGATGCACCCACTACACCTTCACTAGCTCCACAACCTTGTTCCTCAAGGTTTTTGTCTTCCGATTTAATATTGCCATTAGTTTCTCAACATAATTCAGGTGGTCATCCACCTAAATATCCTCCAAGGGTACAACTGCGGAATCATCCACCAAACATTTACGTCGCTGAGAGACATGGAATTTTCTATGAATCTGGTTGATCTCGGATAAAAGATCTAGAAGATACGCAACCCAACCCACCTGATCCAAAACCCTGAAGGGACTGATATATTTGGGGCCTAGCTTGCCTCGCTTCCCAAACTGGATGACACCTTTCCAAGGTGACACATTCAGGAGAACCATATCTCCAACCTGTAACTCCAAATCTGACGGGTGCTTGTCGGCATAGCTCTTCTTCTAACTCCGATCTGTCTAGAGCTTACTCCAAACATGCTGAATCATCTCGGTAGTCTTGAGTGCCACCTCGATACTCCCCGTGACTCGCTGACCGACCTCACCCTAACAAATCAGGGTCCTACATTTCCTTTCGTAGAGCATCTCGAAAGGAGGTCGATCAATGCTAGCATGATGGATGTTGTTATACGAAAATTCCGCTAACAGAAGATATGTATCCCAAATCCCACCAAAATCTAATACCCACGCACACAACATATCCTCAAGATTTTGAATCGTCCGCTCACTCTGCCCATCGGTCTACGAATGAAATGTTGTACTAAAATGGATACGAGTGCCCATCTCTTCATGAAACCGCTTCCAAAACCTGGAAGTAAAGCGAACATCCCAGTTGGAGACCACCTACACTGGTACCCCATGATATGTCACCACCATACGAACATAAATCTCGGCTAGCTTCTCTGCAGAAATACTCACCTGGATCGGAATGAAGTGCACACACTTGGTCAATCGATCCACGATGACCCAAATATAATCCACTCCGCGCGCTGTCCTGGGAAGCTTCGTGATAAAATCCATCGTGATGTCTTCCCATTTCCATACTGGAATCTCCAACGGTTTCATCTTGTCATGAGGTCGCTGATGCTCGGTCTTGATTTCCTACAATTCAAGTACCACTCCACAAACCATGCTATATCCTGCTTCATGCATGGCCATCAATAATCAAAGCGAAGATCCCTATACAACTTCGTTGCCCCAAGATGAATGGAGAATCTCGACTTGTAAGCCTCCTCCATCAAAACTTGGCGCACTCCACCCCAATATGGAACCCAAACCCTCTAATGCAAAGTCAGTAGTCCCCGACTATCATAATCGAAGGAAGCCACCTGACCCACTATCCACTCACACTTCTGGAGCGCTTCCTTCATAGCCTCAACCTAAGCCTCCAGAATCCGTTCCAGCAACAGAGTAATCACTGTCGTCCCCAAGAATATACCATGAATTGGAGTCGCGGCCGCCATGCGGCTGAGAGCATCGGACACCACATTGGCCTCCCCCAGGTGGTACACGATCTCACAATCATAATCCTTCACCACATCCAACCAACGACACTGCCTCATATTCAGCTTCAAAGCATAAGCGATCACGCGACCCCGTTGCATCAAAACTGCACCTAAACCCATTATCGATGTGTCACAATAGACCACAAAATCATCGACACCCTCTGGCAAAGTAAGAATCAGCGCCTCACAAGCATCTCACACAACAGATGTCTAAGAGTCTCGAAATTTTGCATGCTGCTTAGCCCCCATTGAAATGTTACCGACTTCTTGGTCAGTCGGGTCAACGGGAGAACAATCTTGGAGAAATCCTGGATGAATCTACGATAATAACAAGCCAAACCAAGAAACTCTGAATCTTAGATAGAGACCTTGGAACCTCCCATTGCATTATGGCCTCGACCTAGGTCAGATCGACCAGAATACCCTTCTGATTGACAAGGTACCCCAGGAACTACACCTCGCGCAACCAGAACTCGTACTTGGAGAACTTCGCAAAAAGTCTCTCCCTCCTCAATGTCTCAAGCACCTCCTTCAAATGCTCCTCACGTTGCTCCTGCATCTTGGAATAGACCAAGATATCATCAATGAAGACTATCACAGACCGATCCAACATCAGTCTGCACACGCAGTTTATGAGACCCATGAACGTGCCAGGAGCATTGGTAAGCCCAAATGGCATCATCACGAACTCATAATGGCCATAGAGAGTCCGAAAAGCTGTATTCTACACATCCTCGTCCTTGACTCGCATCTGATGATAACCCGATTGCAGATTATTCTTGGAGAACCAAGATGCACCTTAAAGCTAGTCGAGAAGATCATCTATCCTTAGGAGGGGATAACGGTGCTTCACCGTTACCTTATTCAACTCCATGTAGTCGATGCACATCTAATGGGATACCGTCCTTCTTCTTCACAAACAGAATCGGGACTCCGCAAGGAGAACTAGTCGATCTAATGAATCCCTTTTCTAACAGCTCCTACAGCTTTGTAAATAACTCCTGCATCTCGGGAGGAGCCAACTGATACGGTGCTTTGGTTATAGGAGCCGCACCTGGAATCAAATCGATCCTGAACTCCACCTGCCTCTCTAGAGGTACCCTAGGTAAATACTTCGGGAATACATCCGGATACTCATGCACAATTAACACATCGTCCACAGTCGCCTTACCCTTATCCCGGGTATCCATGACATAGGCGACGAAACCCACACAACCCTGATAAAGGTAGCATCTAGACCTCGCTGCAGAACACATAACCGGCCCACACTACGGTCTCTCACCCTGAATCACTAAATCTCCCCCACTTCGGGTCCGAAACCGAACCAAATGATGCGCACAGTCGATTACTGTCCCATTAGTGCTCAACCAATCCATGCCCAAAATAACCTTGCTTCCACACAAAGGAATGGGAACCAGATCCACCGGATACTGCTCGCTGAATAACTGTAGGGTACACCCTCGATGAACCCTCGCAACCCGAATAGACTTATCATCGAAAATCTCAACATCAAGAGGACGATCTAGTTCCCTTAGAGCTCCAGCTAATCTCTTGCTAAGCGCAAGAGATATAAAAGATCGGGTAGCCCCTGAATCAAATAATACCAAGGCAGAGATACCGTTCACGAAGAACGATCCTAAAATAAAACACATATACATAAGCAACAATTCAATATAAATATAGAGATAAGGAGAAGATACATACCCATCACCACATCAGGAGTTGCTCGCGCCTCCTCTGTCGTCAGTTGGAATGCCTTGCTCTTCGCCGTTGGCATATCTGCCTGGACCTAATGGCCATTGGTAATCCTGAATGTCGTAGGATCGGGTGATGACATCGGTCTTGCCGCAGCCAAAATCAGACGACAGGCCTTCTTGTGGCCCCTCTAATTGCACTGAAAGCAACTCAAATCGAATACCAAAGTGATGGGGGTGGTAGCAGTACAATCTCTGCTTATGTGACCAGTCCGGTTGCACTTGAAGTAGCCAGAACCCACCCCTTTGCATGTCCCCTCGTGCGACTTGCGGCACTTGTCACAACGGCTACAACCATGCTGGTCTCTCGGTCTAGAATCAGATACCTTGGGCCTCTTGCCCGAACCCTCAACACTCGCAGCAGAATCTGGCTTCCTCTTTCTCTCCATCTTCAAGTCAATCTCCCTCTCCCTAGTCCTCACTATCATGTCTTCCAGCATCTTGCAGTTGGATTGGCTAACAAACTGCCAAATGTCACTCCTCAATATATCGTGGTACCGGGCCTTCTTCATCTCCTAGTCCACCACATATTGTGGAACCAGAATTGCCCTCTCCCTGGACATAGCAGTGATCTCAGTCACCGTCTCAGTAGTCTGACGGAGATCCTGAAACTCTCGCGCCAACTACTGCACCTCGATCACCAGTTCAATCTCGGCTCGGAACCTGGCGAAGAAATTACTCCAAGACATCGAATCAATAGAATCACCTCCTACAGCATGCCTTATTTCCTCCCACCAATTACGAGCCATGTCCTTCAAGATGTAGGAAGCTAGTCTGACATTGTCCCCCTCGGGACAACGTCTGGTACGGAAGGCGTTGGCAACATCTGCCAACCACCTGTTGCTTAAAATAGGGTCCCTAGCCCCATGATATTATGGCACTCCACATGCCTAAAAATCCCTAAAGGTCAGAGAGCGCGTCCCGATCGACGCCACAATCTCAGCATGAAAGGCGCTCAATCTCTCATCTAGAATCTTCGGAATACCCTCCTTGACCATGCCAAAGATCACAAGAGTCTGATCAAGGATGTTGTGCGTAATATTAGACGAGATGAACTCTCTCTTCTAGTCATCAAGCTGCCCGGCTCCAGAACCTGAGCCTAAACCCTCCCCGATACCGTAACTACCCATTGGCCTGCCTCGCAATACCACCATACTGAAAATAGACCATAAAACTATTAGAATAAGAATCAATGCGCATATCGGGGAAATCATAACTACACAAGCTCCCTTGCTTCATTGCAACCCTCCTTAAATTGAGTATGGATCCCCTGCTTCTAGTAGTACGGGCCCATACTACCTTCCATGTGACATCCCCAATTTCACGGCCAGAAAAGACCAATTTGTTTATGCTTTGTTTTCAAAATCAGAGTAATCTTTTAAAGAAAACAATTGCGGAATTTGTTCCCAAAACAAAAATATGATAAGAATTTATCAAAGCATTCATTTAAAGAAATGTATTTTCATTATATAACAAAATCTCAGGATGTCATGTTCAATACAGACCAAAAGCATAAACAGAACAAAATAGACCTTACAACAGTTATTCATAACTACTGGCCTATAATCCAAAATCTCTTGTTATGTCAGCCAACTTATGCTCTCGTGCCATAACCTGTAATATAAAGAAAACTGAGAGGGTCAGGCTTGGGAGCCTGGTGAGCATATAGGGTTTTTAACCCACAATAATATAATTATTATATTCACTTATCAAAAAATCAATCCAATTACCCACCTCCATTATCTTCATTTATTTCTTAAAGATTTACCCTAAGAACCGATTACCCTTCTCCCATTCATTCCTAAGAATTACCCTAAGGAATTGGCACAAAGTCTAGTGCTGCCATGGTTCTTAGATCACCTCTGGTGAACATGCAGTTCAAAATAATTAATGAACATCTAGTTCAAGAACACCCATTGAACACACTCCATTCAATAATACCTAATGAACACCTAGTTCAAAAACATCTAGTGAACACTTAGTTCAAATATCCCTGGTGAACTCAATCACCTAAGGAACATAGAGTACGAAAGCCCTTAGTTCAAACCACGTGATAATAATGTATATCTCGATCCTGCAAAACCACTAATATTATTAACACATATAAATCATATTTCTAAAATAATCTATCCCATCCTGTCAATCCCCACACACTGACCCTATATAATTATCTTACGAGATCTAGCCTAAGGAATCGATATGAACAACAACTGACGAGCTGCTTCGGAAATTCCCTGGAAGCAAACGAGGATCAATAAAGACATCAAATGAGGGGAATGGAATAAGTTTCACCACGAACCTTCATTCATAAAAGAAAGAACCACAAGACAGTTAAGTCAGGGGTAGTTATGTAGATAACAATGCCTAGGCGTGGTCCGACTATCATGAGGTATTATACCCCCAGACTCTACCTATCCCAGCATCAAACTTTGCCAAGCAGTGGCCTGAATACATGAGGTATTTCACCCCCAGACGCACCCTATTCAGCAATATAACACCAGACATACCTAGCAGTGGTCTATTACCGACACACTTTATTAGGCAGTCTACGAAGTTCCCTTAATTACTTCGTGAAAAGAAAACGCTGACATATGAAGCTCGGTCGATCACTTCATAAAATAAACACTGACATATGAAGCTCGGTCGATCACTTCATAAAAGAAATGCTGACTCCAAAGCTCTCTCAAAATAAAAGTATGGGGAAATACTACTAGAGTACTCCCGTACGCTCCCATAACCGACACATAAAATTGTCAAAAAGACTTTGTACATGATAGTACTTCTGGCACATTATAGTACTCTGGTATGCGAAAGTCTTGTACCTGAGAACATAATAGTACCCTGGCACAAGCAGCACCCAAGACACAGAGCTTTGAAAAGGAATTCGTACATAAAATGTACTTCTGTACGTAGGACATACTCCACCGATCATCAATCTCGCAACGCACGTACTCTTAATAAGAGACTACCCAATGTCCAAACTTAATTGAACTAAACATCCCATTTAAGTCTTAACCCATCACTAGGCAAACCTACAATGTTTATAATCAATTTTTTTGATATTATCTCTGTTTAGGCAACGCCAACTAGTGTATACTTAACACAAGGTTTTAAGTAATAATATCATATATACACATCTTAACACCTATTGAACCATATCTGATTCGCACGTTGTATATCATCAGATATATCTAACACATATTTTGGACAATAACAAATACGTCACATACATATGTATATTTCATACTTTAATCAATACTCGTATTAAAATCACGTTCCTAAAAGCTACTATACACATGATACCTTATCGAATGATAACATATTTCAAAATACATAAGCCATACTCCCGGATCTTAACTTTACCTTATTACCTAATCCATATTCCTGGATCTAAAACTAACCTCTTGATTTGATCCATACTCTCGAATCTAAAACTAAACCCTTGACCTGATCCATACTCTCGAATCTAAAACTAACCTCCTGATTTGATCCATACATCCAAATCTAAAACAAGTTTATCTCTTTATCATTTTATCTCATGGTCCAACCCATCTATTATCACCTACCAACAACCTAATCTACCCATGTTTTTGACATCCCCAAAATCACGGCTAGAAAAGACCCATTTCATTTATGCTTTTTAAAATAATTTCAGAGTAAATCTTGCGGAATTTGTTCCCAAAACAAAATATGATAAAATAATATTTATCAAAGCATTTCATCAAGAGATGCGTTTTCATTATATAATCAAAAACTCGGGATGTCATGTTCCAATACAGACCATAAAGCATAAACGATAACATTACAAGTCATTCAACAAATATATACATATACAGACTAGTAAACAAAACAACTTGATGATTCATCCATCTTATGCCCTTGCGCCACTACATGTAATACAAATAAACTGAGTGGGTCAGGCTTGGGAGCCTGGTGAGCATATAGGGTTTTCAACCCACAATAAATAATTATATTTAATTTCACCAATCAACAATAACCCGATTACCCATTCCCATTATCCTCACTTTATGTCCCTAAAACAACATCTATCTCAAGGGACATAATCTAGGATTTTCATCGGGACGGACATTACTGCTAAGGGGTTTCCTCAACAATAAATATCCTAAAGGAAACCATGAGGGGGATAGAGTACACCGGTGAACACATCGTTCACAAGACCTACAGGTTATGAACCTGCTAGCGTTCCACAGGACCGTCTAGAAAGAGTCTGTGGTCGTTATCCATACTCCGCTAAATAACTAGATCAACAACAACAACATCGAGGCCTCTCATATGTTTATCACACATCAACTATCTACCCATGTTCTACCCAACATATTAGTAGATAAAAATATATATTTTTATACATAGTTTAAGACCTGTATAGCATTCTCATTCAATACATATTCCACATAATAGATGAGGCACACCTACATAACACGTATTTCATAGAGAATAAATCATATTTATGAGATAGAAGAAAGTGAATATACATTCACACACATAACAACAAAATTATACACATAACACGTATTTCGTATAAAATACTTCATAATTATGTGTTAGAAGAAAGTAACTACACACTCACATGATCAGAAGATGATCGGACAACACTACGACTTGTAGAAGTTCTATTCTTCGATAGATCTGGAAGATCTTCACAAAAATCGGGCTCCTCGCGGGCAGAGCTTTGGCTCGGGAATCGCACTTCTCGGGATCTTCGGGGCTTCGGAACTTGCTTCGGGGCTTGAGAATAATATCGGGGCTTCGGGGTATAAATGGCACGCAAATCGAGGCAAAAACTAGAGAGAAAGGAAGAATTTGGCAAAAGAATAAGGCTGCCCTCGCATGCCCTTTTATAGGAGGCTGAGGCCTCGCAGTACGCTGGGCGTACTGCTTTAAGCGGGACGTACTCCTCCAAAATCGTCACTGCTTACGTATCCGAAGAACTCGAGTGCGAGGCGCGTCATGCTTCGCTATACGCTGGGGGTACAGCCCTACGCTGGGCGTAACCCGGATAAGTCCATTAACTCCCCTTCGGATAATATCGGATTAATGATTAAATTTATATATTAATTATTTAATAAACTTTAAAAATTCATATCTTCTTCATATTAACTATGTTTTCGACGTTCTTTATATCCACGTGTAGGTGAGACTACGCTCTACAACTTTACTTTAGACTCCGTCGACTAATTTTGACTTTATTTTTATCATTTATGTTTAGTAGGTCGGGACAAGAAAACTTCGTTATAAATTCATAACTTCTTCATCTGATGTCCATTTTCTCCTATCTTTTTAACGTTTCACTAAAATTAACGATCTTGTTTAGATTGTTTCGGCTAAAAACCGCTCGGTCTCAAATCGAGTATTCGGGCTGCATACTGCTAAGCTGAAACTTCAGAAAATCATAACTTCCTCATACGAAGTCAGATTTAGGCGTTCTTTTTATGCACGCTCTCGGTTTAACGAACTCTAAGACGTTCGTTTAGATCACTAGGGCTAAATATCGCTCTAACGTAAATTTCACTTTTTACGTCATTTAGCGTTGCCGGTTCTGTCGCGAAACTTCGACAGGTCATAACTTCTTTGTTATAACTCGGATTTCAGCATTCTATATATATTCAGTATCCTCATTTCAACTACTACAACATTATCTATAGATATCGAGCTTTTCTAACATTTCATTTTGACGCTTATTTTTATTCTTAATTACATTAAATCACACAGTTAAGCACCAAACACATAATACTCAAATAATACACTTCTATTATCTCAAAACGGGTTACAAAGGTTAACCTAGACTATTACATCAACATTAAAGACAAGCCCAGAAACACAGGCGTTACAATTCTCTCCACCTTCGAATGATTCCGTCCCCGGAATCACACATCAACAAACAAATGCGGATAGCGACCCATCATGTCACTCTCCATCTCCTATGTGAGATTCGGCCCATTCGTGTGTTTCCATCGGACAAGCACTAACTCGACCATCTTGCATCGCAACTTCTTAGTCTTTCGGTCAATAATTGCCTCTGGTTCTTCAATCAACCTTTTGTTCTCATCGATTCTCAACTCCGAAAGTGGAATCATGTCGGGAACTTCTCCCGTGAACTTCCTCAAATAACACACATGGAAAGTGTTATGAATTCCATTCGGTTCTTCTGGTAGTTCAAGCTTGTAAGCTTGGTTCCCAATCCTCTGAAGAACTTTAAACGGTCCAATAAACCTTGGACTTAATTTTTCCCTTTTACCAAATCTTATAAGTCCCTTCCACGGCGAGAATTTAAGCAAACCTGAATCTCCAACTTCAAAAGTCATCGGTCTTCGCTTGTTGTCAGCATAGCTCTTTTGACGATCCTGAGCTGCTAACATTCTTTCCCTAACTATTTTCAACTTTTCAGCAGTTTGATGGACTATCTCCGGTCCCATAAACTGCTTTTCCCCAGCCTCAAGCCAACAAGACGGCGTACGACACTTCTGTCCATACAAAGCTTGATAAGGTGCCATCTTTATGCTTGAGTGGAAACTATTATTGTAGGAAAATTCTACCAAAGGAAAATATTCATCCCAGTTGCCTTGTAATTTCAGGGTACATGCTCTCAGCATATCTTCAAGTGTTTGTATCATTCTTTCTCTCTGAACATCAGTCTGTGGATGGTAAGTTGTACTCAAACACAACTTGGTACCCAGTTCCTCTTGTAGACTTTTCCAAAATCGCGAGGTGAAACGGCTGTCATGATCTGACATAATTGTTAACGCAACACCGTGAAGCCTCACTATTTCCTTCATGTAATAATTCGCAAGCTTTCCATAGACCATTTCTCCTTGGCTGCTATGAAATGCGCACTCTTAGTGAATCGATCAACGACCACCCAAATCATGTTGTGACCATTCTTTGTTTTGAGTAGTTTAGTGACAAAATCCATAGCGATGTCTTCCCATTTACCCATAGGCACAGGTAAAGGTTCTAAACTCCCATATGGTTTCTGATGTTGTGTCTTGACTCTCACACAAGTCACACACTCGACCACATACCTTGCAACATCAATCTTCATCGTTGGCCACCAGTAGTAGGGTTTCAGGTCCCTATACATTTTAGTGCTACCGGGATGAATCTTGTACATGGTCTTATGAGCTTCTTCCATCAGAAGATCTCTGATTCCTCCTGTCTTAGGTATCCAAATCCGATCTTGGAACACCTTCAGTCTATGACTGTTTATACCGAACACCAACGTTTTGCCCAAACGCTTTCAAGATTGACTTTCTGACTGAGAGCATCAACAACAACATTTGCTTTACCAGGGTGGTAAAGTATCTCACAGTCGTAGTCCTTAAGTAAATCTAGCCAGCGTCGTTACCTCATATTCAATTATTTCTGATTAAAGAGATTTTGGAGACTCTTATGATCAGTGAAAAGTTTGCACTTCGTTCCTCAGAGGTAATGCCTCCATATCTTCAGAGCGAAAACTACCGCTGCCAACTCCAAATCATGAGTCAGGTAGTTCTTTTCATGCTCTTTCAATTGTCGAGACGCATATGCGATCACCTTATCTCTTTGGGTCAAAACACAACCCAATCCAACCCCAGACGCATCACTATAAACAGCGAAGTCTTCAACTCCATCAGGTAGAGAAAGTATCGGTGCCTCACATAGTTTCTTCTTTAGCTTCTCGAATGCTTCTTTATGCTTATCACTCTGAGCATAAGTAGCTCCTTTGTGGGTCAAAGCTGTCAATGGACTAGCGAGTGAATAAAAGTCTTGGATAAACCTTTAGTTATATCCGGCTAATCCCAAAAAGCTTCGGATCTCCGTGGGACTTTTTGGTTGTTCCCACTTCATTACAGCTTTAATCTTTGCTAGATCAACCATTATCCCTTCTTGGTTGACCACGTGACCCAAGAATTGGACTTCTCGAATCCAAAAATCACATTTGGAGAACTTTGCATACAGCTTCTCCTTCTTCAAAACTTCTAACATTTCTCGCAAGTGTCTGCCTTGCTCCTCTTGGCTTTTCGAATAAATCAGAATGTCATCTATGAACACTTTCACATATTTATCTAGGAACGGATTATAAACCCTCTTCATTAAATCCATGAATGTTGCTGGAACACTGGTTAGTCCAAACGACATAACCAAAAACTCGTAGTGCCCATATCGTGTTCTGAATGTAGTCTTCTCTATATCCTGCTCTCTTACTCTTAGCTGATGATATCCTGACCTAAGATCGATCTTCGAGAAATAGCTCAAACCTTGCAATTGATCAAACAGGTCATCAATCCTTGGCAACGGGTATCTATTCTTTATCGTTGCTTTATTCAGCTCTCTGTAATCAATGCACATCCTCATGCTCCCATTTTTCTTCTTTACGAATAACACCGGAGCTCCCCAGGGCGATGAACTAGTTCTAATGAAACCTTTGTCCAATAACTCCTGAAGTTGCATCATCAGCTCCTTCATCTCCGTCGGTGCTAATCGGTAAGGTGTTTTTGCTATTGGCGTCGTCCCTGGTAACAAGTCTATTCTAAACTCCACTTGTCTATCAGGCGGTAATCCGGGAAGATCTTTGGGAAATACTTCCGGATAATCACAAAAGACAGGAATGCTCTGCATCGCCTTTTTCTCCTTCTTAGCATCTATCACAAATGCTAGATAGGACGTACATCCTTTAGCCAAACACTTTCTGGCTTTCATCAATGAAATGATTCCAGAATTTACTCTGCGTTTATCTCCATACACCATAAACGACTCTTTCCCAGGCGGGTTTACCTTTACAATCTTCTTCTTGCACAATATCTTGGCGTCATTGGCGCTAAGCCAATCCATTCCCAACACGATGTCGAAACCATTAAGTTCTATAGGCAATAATTCCTCGCGGAACTTATTCCCATTCAAGTCAATTAAGATGTTTTTCATACGATGGCTAACAGGCACAAACTTGCCACTAGCAACTTCGACTAATAAGGCATTATCTAGTCTATCAACATGCAAAGCTAGTTTCCTCCCAAATTCATGCGAAATAAAGGAGTAGTTGGCTCCAGAATCAAATAAAATTTGGTCAGGCAATGTGTTTATGAGAAAGGTACCTAAAGCGAAATCAGCTTCATCTTTAGCAGCTTCCAGTGTCATCTGGAATGCTCTCGCCTTCGGATTTGGCGGAATGTTGGGTCTTGCTGCCTGCTTCTTTTTCGGGCAGTCCCTCGACATGTGTCCCTCCTCACCATAACCATAGCAAACTTTGTTAGCGAGGGTGCATTCATTGGCATAGTGCCCTGGCTTTCCACATTTGAAGCATGTGGCCACTACCTCACATTTTCCATGATGCTTCTTCTTACATTTTTTGCACCATTTCTCTTCCCCTCCTCCTTCTCTCGAACTAGACTTCGAGAACTTGTTTTTCTTATTGGACCCTGAAGGTCCATCTAACTTCCTTTTCTCACCAACATCTATCCTTTCCAGACCCTTTTCCTTCTGCTGGGCCTCCACATTCTTAGCTGCTCGAACAGTTATTTTCAGAGTGGTTGTCATCTTAATTGTCGGGCCAAAGTCGGCAGGCAGTCCATTAGCAAACCTCTCAATCTTGGAGAGTTCCGTTGGCACTAGGTACGGAAATAACTTCATTTTCTCAGTGAATGCAGTAGCATAGTCATCTATGCTCATCCTCCCCTTCTTCAAGTTTTGGAACTCATTGTTCAGATCAATCAGATCTATATCTGAACAATACTGCACCCTTAACTGTTCCAAGAACTCCTCCCATGACATTTTCAGGGCTTCTCCTCGTGGCATAGTATCTGCCAACAACTTCCACCAACTCAATACTCCAGTCTTCAGTTGTCTAACTGCAAAGACAGTCTTCTGTTTATTGCTACAGTTGCAACTTTCAAATACCATCTCCATTTCGGAGATCCAATCCATAATCTCAACAGGCTTCGGGCTTCCAGAAAGACTTGGCGGCTTGGCGCCCAAGAAATTCTTGTACATTCTCCCATCCTTGTTGTTTCTCCTTTCCGGATCGTTCCTTCGTTCTCCTTGAGTCCCAACTTGACTCACCATGAGACTATTGTTCCTTTCCTCCAATTGCTCGGGAATCAATTCAGGTTCCTCGATGGGCATGATAGGTTCGTCCCTATTATCATGCAACATCTGTCGCATTTCATCCCTTTGTTCGGCTAACATAGCCCGAATCATGGCTTGCACCCCAGCCATTGTTATTGGTTCTGCTGCTGCTGCTACAACAGGTATTTGCTCAATCACTGGTGGTTGATTCATGTTTTCATCCGCGTTTCCAACGCCACTCCTTGTTCTCACCATTTTTTATCTATACACTGAATAAGGTGAAATTAGATCCTCATTCACGATAGATAATTAAAGCATCCTTATTACTCTGAAACGTTTACATGCTAGTTCCAATACCGTAGACATACGCTTAGAGTCTTAAACACATAAGGTTTCCAGATCCGGTCGGCAACATACCATAGATCCGAACAAATAATATCATATATGGAAACATATAACATTTAGCACATAAAAGCATTTTAGGCAACTTTCCTAAAATAAACTAGTGCTCGTGTCTGAAATATAACAGGAACACATCTAACAACCTTCACTTAGCATTCTAAGTTTAAGTCTAGAAATCCTACAAATTCCTAGTTCGCTTAAACTAATGCTCTGATACCAACTGTGACATCCCCAAAATCACGGCCAGAAAAGACCGATTTCATTTATGCTTTTTAAAATAATTTCAGAGTAAATCCTTTTGATTTAAAAGAGTTGCGGAATTTGTTCCCAAAACAAAATATGATAAAATAATATTTATCAAAGCATTTCATCAAGAGATGTGTTTTCATTATATAATCAAAAACTCGGGATGTCATGTTCCGATACAGACCATAAAGCATAAACGATAACATTACAAGTCATTCAACAAATATATACATATACAAACTTGTAAACAAAACAACTTGATGATTCATCCAAATAAACTGTAATACAAATAAACTGAGTGGATCAGGCTTGGGAGCCTGGTGAGCATATAGGGTTTTCAACCCACAATAAATAATTATATTTAATTTCACCAACCAACAATAACCCGATTACCCATTCCCGTTATCCTCACTTTATGTCCCTAAAACAACATCTATCTCAAGGGACATAATCTAGAATTTTCATCGGGACGGACATTACTGCTAAGGGGTTTCCTCAACAATAGATATCCTAAAGGCAACCATGAGGGGGATAGAGTACACCGGTGAACATATCGTTCACAAAGCCTACAGGTTATGAACCTGCTAGCGTTCCATAGGACTGTCTAGAAAGAGTCTGTGGTCGTTATCCATGCTCCGCTGAATAACTAGGTCAACAACAACAACATCTAGGCCTCTCATCTGTTTATCACACATCAACTATCTACCCATGTTCTACCCAACATATTAGTAGATAAACATATATATTTTTATACATAGTTTAAAACCTGTATAGCATTCTCATTCAATACATATTCCACATAACAGATGAGGCACACCCACATAACACGTATTTCATAGAGAATAAATCAGATTTATGAGATAGAAGAAAGTGAATATACATTCACACACATAACAACAAAATTATACACATAACACGTATTTCGTATAAAATACTTCATAATTATGCATTAGAAGAAAGTAACTACATACTCACATGATCAGAAGATGATCAAACAACACTACAACTTGTAGAAGTACTATTCTTCGGTAGATCTGGAAGATCTTCACAAAAATCGGGCTCTTCGCCGGCAGAGCTTCGGCTCGGGAATCGCACTTCTCGGGATCTTCGGGGATTCGGAACTTGCTTCGGGGCTTGAGAACAATATCGGGGCTTCGGGGTTTAAATGGCATGCAAATCGAGGCAAAAACTAGAGAAAAAGGAAGAATTTGGCAAAAGAATAAGGCTGCCCTCGCATGCCCTTTTATAGGAGGCTGAGGCCTCGCCGTACGCTGGGTGTACTGCTTTACGTGGGGCGTACTCCTCCGAAATCGTCACTACTTACGTATCCGAAGAACTCGAGTGCGAGGCGCATCATGCTTCGCTGTACGCTGGGCGTAACCCGGATAAGTCCGGTGACTCCACTTCGGATAATATTGGATTAATGATTAAATTTATATATTAATTATTTAATAAACTTCAAAAATTCATATCTTCGTCATACAAACTCCGTTTTCGACGTTCTTTATATCCACGCGTAAGTGAGACTACGCTCTACAACTTTCGTTTAGACTCCGTCGGCTAATTTTGAATTTATTTTTATTATTTATTTTTAGTATGCCGGGACAAGAAAAAGTACTCCGTTATAAATTCATAACTTCTTCATCCGACGTCCGTTTTCACCTATCTTTTTATCGTTTCACTACAATTAACGAGATCTTCGATTCTCGTTTAGATTGTTTCGGCTAAAAACCGCTCGGTCTCAAATCGAGTGTTCGGGCTGCATACTGCTAAGCTGAAACTTCGGAAAATCATAATTTCCTCATATGAAGTCAGATTTGGGCGTTCTTTTTATGCACGCTCTCGGTTTAACGAACTGTACGGCATTCATTTAGATCACTAGGGCTAAATATCGCTCTAACATAAATTTCACTTTTTACGTCATTTAGCGTTGTCGGTTCTGTCGCGAAACTTCGACAGTTCATAACTTCTTCGTTATAACTCTGATTTCAGCATTCTATATATATTCGTAAACCTCATTTCAACTACTACAACATTATCCATAGATATCGAGCTTATCTAACATTTCATTTTGATGCTTATTTTTATTCTTAATTACATTAAGTCACACAGTTAAGCACAAAACACATAATACTTAAATAATACACTTCTATTATCTCAAAACGGGTTACAAAGGTTAACCTAGACTATTACATCAATATTAACGACAAGCCCAGAAACACAGGCGTTACAATGTTCTACCCAACATATTTGTAGATACAAAATACATATACAGTTTAACTCATTAAAACTTATATAATTCGTCCATTTCACAATCATCTCAAATAAACAACAATATATTATACACATAGCACGTATTTCATAGCAAATACTTAATATTTATGTGTTAGAAGAAAGTGACCACACACTCACTTGATCAGAAGATGATCGGGTAGCACTACAGCATCAAGTAAACAGAACTGAGCATAACCTAATCAGGCCATCCTGTCACTGACTGATCAATACTAGCATGCAAATCTATAAGCTCATATAACAGGCATATAATGGCATCTCTCCTAGATCCTTAGCCCTAATCTAGCATGCGATTCACAATTCATAATTCATATAATATATAAACATTTATGGATATTTTGGGATAACTTACTTGAGCTCGGCTGATTGCATGCACCACACCCTTTTCTATTTTATAAATTATTTTTATAAAAATGTTTTCTTTTGAAAATTTCTACCAAGTCCTTAGATTGAGTTCAGACACACCCGAGAGTGTGCCTGAATCCCTCAAACCGGCCACGGGGACTGTTTCACCCCTACCACTAACACGTAATATCATATCATAATCATGTTGTTAGACATATATGGGGTGTCCGACCTACCCTTCGGTCCTAACGACCGAATCAGTGGACTATTCCCCTCCTACTACCACTATCGCATATAACATATCATACTGGAACATAGAACACATCAGGTAGTAGCAAACCTATACAATTATCACAAAGATAATCATCTAAAGACATTCCCTGCTGGTGGTCCGACATTGTGGCCATAGACCCGCCTCTACTGGAAGGTAACTCACCTCAATGTCGTGTAGTGTCTGCAATGTCATCGGTATAGAAATCAAATCTTCTCGACTCCTCAATCCATACACAACATCCTATCTACATTACCATTTCATACTCATACCTACAAAGGTCAACTCAAGTCCAAGTCAAAGTCAATGTCAAAACCTTGGTCAAAGTCAACTTTGATTGACTAGACTCGCTGAGTTGGTCCACCAACTCGTCGAGTCCCCACGTCCACAAAATGCTACAACCCCGTCCCTACCCGTCGAGTCTACCAAGAGCTCGATGAGTTCTCTTTCAACAAACACTGAAACGTTCTTTAACTGACTCGTCGAGTTCATCCTTGAACTCATCGAGTTCATCTTCATCCGAATGAAGGTGTTTAGTCCATGACTCGCTGAGTTCTCCTTGAACTCATCGAGTCCGTCTTCATGTGGTTGGGACATTGCCTTGAACTCGCCGAGTTCCTCCTTGAACTCGTCGATTCCTTCGATCTTCAAGTCCATAACAAACCCCAACAAGCTGATTTTACCTTCAACTCAACCAAAGACCATTTCCAAAAGACGTTTGAGGGGAACTGCGACCGGACTCGCCGAGTCTCTCTTTGTCCAAAACTATACATTCGATTTTAATCAGTCTTAATGCATCCAAACCATAGATCTAACCTCCTAGGGTCCATATTATACGTAAAGTTCCAACTTTAACGTCCATATATGAGGTATTTGACCCAAATGACTCTAGAATGAAGTCTACAAGATGCATGGAGTGCTTATGGAAAAAAAGTTGGCACCTTTATGCCATAAGAACCCCCAATGGTTCCAGATCTAAAGCTATACCCTCAAAGAACCACAAAATTCCGAGTATGGCACCTTTAAGGCTTACAAAAGGTATAAATGAACCCTAACTACAGATCTAAGAGATAGATGGTTAAGGTTTCAGCTTTATACCTCAAGTGAGTTGGAAATGCGGCACAACCTCTGGATCTAATAGCTTCCACTCAAACTTCCAAGCTCCTTATTCCTTTTCAAGCTTCACAATCACCACAAACACAAAAAAATGGCTCAAGAACACTCAAACAAGGTTAGGGTTTCGATCTAGGGTTTCTCTGAGTTGGGATGGACGATGGAGGCTGGGTTGAGGCAAGATCGGTTGTTTAAATAGGGTGAAAACCCTAAATATTAGGGTTTCATCCAGACAGTCCTACTCGTTAAGTCGGGCTCCCGACTCATCGATTAGGCCATTAAACTTCTCGGTCAAAATCGAGTCTACTCGACGAGTTGGGCCTCCAACTCGCCGAGTCCCAGAGCAAAATATGAAATTACTTGAAGCTAAATACGTACCAGGAACCGGGTGTTACATCAATTTATCACAAATCATAGTAAAACATCATAGTGGAATCTCAATGGTGTGTGTGTGTGCAATGCAGTCATCCTGAGCTCTTCCCTTTACAATTGGAAGTACCTGAAACATAAACTAAAAATCGTAAGCACAAAGTTAAGTGAGTTCCCTAAAATACCACATACCAAACATATAATAAACATATAGTGGGCCCCGTCCAACATCGGACCGCGTCCAGCATCGGGCCACGCCCGACATCGGGTTGAGCTTGGTAAAATAGGCCCCGCCCAATATACAATAACATATATCGAAATAACAAATACACATACAATAATCACACAAATACATAGCATATAGATATCCATCACACCCCGCCCGACATCGGGCGTTAGCCCGTAAGACATATAAACACAAGTGCATGCAAGAGTCACAAAGACAAGTAGCATACTAACAACATAATATAAACATGGGCTAGCCTTGGTGCATTCGACCCACTAAACCTGGTAAGGAAATTCACCTTGCATACAAAAAGGTAGTTAAATGGATCCCGGCTCCGAATATCGACTCTACTCAAACCCTAATCATAAAATATTTCCTTAAGTTCAACACAAAATGTCCAGAAGCCCCTTATAGGTCAAACTTGGTCAAAGACTAAAGTTAAAGTCAAAGTTAACAATCCGAGTTGACTCAACTCGCCGAGTTCATCCATAAACTTGCTGAGTTTAACGAAACTAAGAGCTTCATGACTTAGATCTTAACTGAAATGGCCTCAATAAGGGTAAAGTTTTCAACTTTACCCCTAAGAACCACCATAATGGGTTCAAAACCCAAACCTTAGGCATAAAAGGCTAAGGACTTAATCATTAAGCACTAAATCACCAAAGGCATAACCCCAAACTCTAAATCTGATCCTAAAAGCTGAAAGACCATGTAAAGTTTCCAACTTTACCTTCACCATGCTTAGAATAAGCTCAAATGCTCAAAAGAAGCCATAAGATGGACTAAATGAATGCATGAAGCCCTTAATACCATAAAGTTGGCACCTTTACGCCAAAAGAGCTCATGAGGATCATAGATCTGAAAGAATAGCACTTGGGACTAAAAGAATCTAAACTAACCCAAAAAGAGATATAATCAAATATTAAGCAAGATTAGAACTTTATATCTGAAATAAGCTGGAAATGATGCAAAGAATCAACATCTGAAGGCTCCTACTTGAATCACCACCTTGCACCAAGCTTCTCTTCCTTCAATGAGCTTAAAACACACTAAAACACACCCACAATAAGCTCATAACACTTAAGGAGGTTCTAGGGTTTCGATATTAGGGTTAGGGGCTATGGAGGCTGGAAATGAGGCCAACACCTGGGACTTAAGGTGTTTAAATAGGGTGCAAACCCTAAAATTAGGGTTTCCTCCCCTGCTACCAACTCGCCGAGTTCAGGCACCTCAACCCGTCAAGTTGACTCATTAAACTTTACGGCAAAAACAACTTCAACACGTCGAGTTGAGGCTTCCAACATGACGAGTACTCCTGGAAAAATGCACTAATTTGAAATAAAATCATACCAGAAACCAGGTGTTACAATTTGTTTCTTAGGATCTTTCACGCTTAGATCCAAAAATTCATTGTAATGTTGTTTTTAGCTAACATCTTGTTGGTTGTTGTCATTTAATAAAATTGTTCATGTCATCCAAAAAAAACATGATCGACATACACGTGCACATATATGACTGAAAATACACTAAACAAAACAAAATGTTGTCATGTACGATTTACCACACTACATCAAAAGTTTGTCATTTAGAGGGCATGGGTTGCCACTTTAGTCATGCTAATTTTTTTCTAAAATTAATTTATATAAAAAAAATAATCAATTTAAATGAATTATTTTTATAAAAACTAAAATTTCATTAATATTGAAAAGAATTTGTAACAAACCTAAAAAATATAACATAGAGTTTTTTTAAAAAAAAAAAGAAAGAAAACATAGAATTTAAAAAAAAAACATATAAATTAAAATTACAAACCTAGAAATTAACATACAAAATATTGATAAACCTAAAGGATATCTTCTTTGGAAAATTGACCTTCTAAATCATCCACCGATCATGATGAATGTGGTCAACGGTCCAAATATATTTTGTCAAGCCTCTACGAAGATCATGATGGATCTCAACATCATGAATTATTCCTCTTATTGTCATATAATCGTCGCTTCCAACCTCAAATGCTTGTTTCAGTGGAACGATCTCATTTTTATTATACTCACATATTGCATTTCCTTCATCTTTGAAAATCATATGATATAAGTATGCATCACCTTACTCATTTTCTTCTCTTCAACAAAAACTACATGATATTTAAGTATATGTTGCCAACACTATTTGACAGGGTTCAACATCATTCATCACCTTCTCTTCAACATTTTCCGATCATGTGGACAAGACAATGACTTCACAAAATAATAATGCTCAAGATAGATCTCGTCCACAAGATAATACACATATCTATATGATGTTCAATGCACATTAAACAAGGAAGTTGGTGTATTTTTGTTATACATGTCGTCGAATAATGGAGACATGTTAAGAACATTTATGTCATTCAGGGAACTAACAGAACCAAAGAATGCATGTCATATCCACAAATCATATGAGGCCACCGCTTCAAGTATGATAGTTTGATAACCATCATCACCTTGGTTTTATTGGCCTTGATATGAATTCATGCAATCGCCCTATTCCCAGTGGAGGCAATCTAGGCTTCCTAGTATTCCAAGGACGTCATGCAAATTTGAATGATGAACATATAATTGTTGGATGTCACTACAAGTGGGTTTATGCAAATATCATGGACCATATAATCTCACGGTATACTTACCAAATTTGTGAAGGCTTTGTCGTGCAATATGTCTAGACATCCTAAGATTCTCATACGGTGCATCGGGGGAAGTAGCATATGCTAGTTGACGAAGTGCAATTGTGCATTTTTGTAAGGGAGTAAAACCTATTGTGTGTTTGCACGTTGTCATAAATATGGACACGCTTCAATGACATCGTTAACTATATGCTCAAACAATTTTTTGTGCATACAAAACTGGCGATGAAAATAATAGCCTTGGAAAGTCGCGTGTTCATCAAAATAATCTTGCATGAGCTGTTGGTGAGCGGCTCTACGATTTCTTTGTATGGATCTTCTTTTTTTCTACCTCACATTTTCGGCATTTTGTTGATGTAGTTCTTGTATCTTCTCTTCCGCGGATTGAATGATATTTGCGGCCGATTCTAACACCACATAAAAAAGACTGAAGATGAAGATGATGATAAATTTTAAAGAGAATGGAGAAGTAGGTTTTGATGTGGTATGTAAAGGTATGTGAGGTTGTATTTATAGGTAAAAAATGATTTTTTTGAAAATGAGTCGTTAGCTCATTGGTTTAAGGCAACTAATTGAACACGGTAAAGGTATGTCAAGATCTGATGCCAAGTAGCACAAACCGAGGGGGTGGCACAATGTTTTCCAAGTATACTTAGGATTCATCAATGGTTTTTGAGCTCTACTCTGCCTAAGCTTATTATTAGGGCGTGTTTGTTTTATAGGATTCCTAAGGAAAGTGAAGGAAATGGAAACTACTATCTCATGGTCATCGTGTTGGGCTTACCAATCGAATGACATCAGATTTCAATAATCATATTTTAATTATGTAGTTGATTGATTTCTAATTCTTTCCCGGTACATCAAGAATCTATATTCAATTCCATATATTTTTAAAAAATAACATAGTTATCCTCCTATTATCTATATGCTTTTGAAATTATATATATATATATATATATATATATATATATATATATATATATATATATATATTTATATTTATATATTGATTGTCATTATCTTTTCCACAAATACTATCTCCCTGCAATCATATAATTATATATATCCCAATCGGTACTGCAAAACAATTCCATTAACGATTATTTTTGTTGTGCATTGTTGTTGTGCGCCTGCCTGTGCTATCCAGTTTGACCCGAGGTTCGTTATCCTTCCTTTCTTTGTTGTATCCTTTTCACTGACAAGTAAAAATGTCAAATTCTTCTATATTTTTGCAATTAACAGTGTTTCACCGTTCTTTTATATATTTGTGTGTGTGCTTCATCTTCGAGTAATAGACACTAATCTTGAATTCTACTATACTTCACCTCTATTTTCTTTTGTGTGACGTATCTGCAATTATGCCTACAAGTGTATAAGTAATTGTTAATTTTGTGGTACTAGTTGTTGGTAGAAGTATGCATACCAACTATTTTTGTTTTTGCTTGTGTGGTTTTTTTTTCCTGCATGATTTGTTTTGTTTTCAATACTTCTGGTATTTATGTTTGTTTTCTTGGAAAAGATGAGACAAACATCCTACAATTATGTTAAAATCCATAATTACAAACCATTATATTCAAAAAAAATGTTGATAGATTGTAAACGTTTCAGTACACTCTCATGTTAAAGAAATATGGTTTCATTGGTCTGTTTCATTTATTACATGGGATATTTTCACATATATTTCACCATGTATGTAGTTTTCATGGTAATATATACTATAAAAGTGTCATATTTCATAATTATATATTATATATACATCTCTTTTCACATTTTAAGTTGCTTTTAGTACAATTCATTATACATTCGATATAAAACACAAGGTTGATCGATCATTTTATAATGTCAACTATTTGAGTTTTGGAGTCCACTAATGAGGACAATTCACTTTCATATATAAATATATTTGATAAAAATGCTTTTTGAAACAAACATTTAATTCCTTTTTACACAAAATTACTTGTACCAACAAATTTCAACTACATCTCAAATTTGTTGACGATTAAAATTCACAACAATGTCAACCATTATGTCTTTTAAACTGTAAAAAAATTCTTTTGTGGAAGATGAGCAGGAAATGGTACGAATTAGTCTAACTAGAAGCTAACATAAAAAGAAGATAAGTCAAATAGTCGTTACATTTTGGATTGAAGTTACAAATAATATTACATGGTTTCTTATCATGGTGTACAAGCAACTACAAATATATAGAATAGGTAAATCACGTATCAAAAATATATCGTCGGATGTGGATCGACAATCAATAATGCACAAATACTCTTACAAAAGTTACACTAAGTGCATATCAAATCTTAGGATGAGCCGAAGATGTTTTACAAAGTTGTGTGACATGTTTTACACATTAGGTGGGTTAAAAACAAGTACACATATGGATATTGATTAACAAATGGCTATATTTCTTCACCTTATTGCACATAATGTGAAGAATCGGGTCATGATAGGTCGTTTCCAGCATTCTAGAGAAATAATTAGCAAAATTGTTTCCCGAGTTTGCAACGTGGTGATAAGGTTGCATCCGCATTTGCTTAAGAAACCCAAAACTATTACAGAAAACTCTACAAATCAAAGATGGAAGTGGTTCAAGGTATATACATGACTTATAAAAAATTTAGAGTAGTGCATAAATTGCTTGATATGACATATTACCATTTCTTTTCTTATATCATGTAGAACTGTCTAGGAGATTTAGATGGATCATATATAAAGTGCTTAGTGCCACTTAAAGATAAGCCTAAGTATAGGAAAAGAAAAAATGATATTGCCACAAATGTTCTAGGGTGTGTTCACAAGATATGTAGTTTATCTATGTTTTACCTGGATGGGAGGGCTCAGCTACGAATGGTAGAGTGCTTTGAGATGCCTTACTTAGGCCACATGGATTGAAGGTCCCAAAATTGTGTATGTATAATAATTGTTATTTTAGATATGTATTAGTTATTAACTAGATTATGACCTGCGTTAAACGCGGGGAACATAAATTAAATACATATCACATTAACAGGTGGCTTTGTCTTAAGTTGAATTTTAATAAAAAAAATGTTAGATTCATTTTTAGAGTTTTTTAACCAAACTTATTAGATTAAAATATTTAATATTTATATTAGAGCAATTTGGTTTTTTAATATAGTAATTTTGAACATAAATTATCTATGTGATCTTTGTTTTATTACAACATAATGTGACTTCTTGATTAAAACATGTTGTGTAGTAGCTTTATGAATTGACTTTGCTCGGTGTACCAACCTCCATGGAGGCTCATTTGGCTCTTTTCATATTAGCTCTGTAAAACCAAAAGCAACAATAAGTTGTTACATGTACCATCAACATTATATTTTGCAAAGAAATTCGATAAACATTACAAATAAAGTGAATTGTCATAACCATAAACATCAAATTCAGACATCGTAATTTGGTCGATTTCAAAGTATTTTTTTCTTATAAAAATTAAAATATGATTTTTCAGGCTACACCCAATCACTTATACATATCTTCCGATCAAATAAATTATTACAAAAGAAAACATGTTATAAACAAAAATATTATATTAGTTTCATAATTTGCTAGAGGTTAACACTAATAAATAATAATGAACTTTCACAAATCTTGCATTTTGGGCACTACATCCAACTAACAAATGAAATTCAGTTTAGAGGATTGATTCAAGAATTGCATCCATGACTTCTTGTAGCTGAATTTTGGGAAATGTTAAGACCTACTAAGATATGAGGGAATGGTCTGCGAGGCTATGGTTGGCTTCTATAGGGCAATGCAAATTCAAAATCATTAGCACATATATTTCCTATCTGCTTTAATTATCAAATTTAGATCAAACTTGTCAAAATCAAATTATAAAAAAATAATAAAAAAAATAACCAGATATGTAACCTAATTTTTCATTTAAATAAATATCATAAATCTACAATTTACACTTTATATATTATTCTTAAATTATATATATTACCTTTTCATCTTTAATGGTCACTAACACCTATTTATGTCTTATTGTTGTGACACACATCTATATCGAAAATAAGAAAAATAAATATAAAGAAGAATGTTGATAGAGCGATACTTCATTGAAAAATGAAAACACAACAAAATTCTTCATAAAGCCACTAGGATTCTTCTACAGAGTGCTAGAAGGTCTATATAGTGACAACCAATGTGACATCCCGCATCCATGAGAACGCACCACTTAAAATAACAATTTTGATTAATGTAAGTGAAAAAATCATTTAGAATGCTTACCAGTTGTGATTGTTTTCCACTTGGGTGTGAACATTATTACATTAACATTCTTATAGATAAATGAAACTTCAAATAAACCCTACATAGTCAAATCAGCAAACATGACAACACAAAAAGAAGCATAACAAAATTTCCAACAAATTTCAAAATTTTAAGGTTTAGCTGAACAATTTTTTCAATTTATCAAAATTTTATTTTATTAAAACCTTATATGAGTAATCAAGAATCTAAATCAAGTGAAAGAAGTAATTGTTCATTTAAATCCAGTAAAAAAATTACAATATTGTGAAATTGCATATAATTTACATGTTTGTTTATTGTCTTGGAGGTTCCCGACCACTTGGATATGTACTATTATTTGATTAATTAGTGCATAAATTATATTATAGAGTATGAAATTTAACGATTGCTCAAATTAATTTATACTTGATTTAAAAATAGAAAATGTACAAATTTAACGATTGCTCAAATTCAATGGTAAATGTTTACTAATAAATTTATCAATAAATTCACAAGGAACTATAAATAATTGTTTTAGAACGGTTAAAAGATTTATAAAAGTTTATAATTTCATAAAAAGTTGTAGTTTGCTAATATTTATATTGAAATTGTAATGAATAACATTGTAACAATGTTGATAAATTCACATTCAAACGGAATAATAGAGTAAAAGATTATTAAAATTTTAAATTCATATGAGTTTAAACCTAAAATACAAATAGATGAATAATTCAACATTTCACAAAACCCAAAATGTATTTAAATGATCAAAATTCTAATCCAAAAAACGAATAGTATGAAACAAAGTAATCAAAAACCAAACCCAAAAACCAAATAGTATGTAAGCATAATATGTAATCAACCGTACTCAAATCACCCAACAACTCATATAAAATCATGAAAATCATAAATTATTTTTCTTTCTTTGGAAATAACAATTTTGGCTTGCCTTCTCCAGAAGTACGATTTGTCATTGATGTTAATGATCATTTGGTTGAGGACACTGTTTCTAGATTATCAACATCGTAAGCATCTTCCAAGTTGTGTTTTAATTCTTCATGTCTTAACACTTCTGTAAAGGATGTTCACTTAGTTAGTGGACTTGTTGCAATACTTTTATTAATATTCGAAGCGGGTGTGACGTTTTCACCGGTAAACGAAACTGCATCCTAAATATAAAAAATAAATTCATATGTCAATCTAAAAGTTAATAATATTTTAAAGTATTTAAAATATTAGATTTAGTTATATTGTATTTAAAACCTTTAAATTTAATGTGTCATGACATCCTAATTTCTCCGATAAAACGTTAAACGAATCAGATTACGACGCTTATATGTGTAGTACATAAAAATATGTTAGTTGATCAACTAACATATAATAAACGAATCTAATAAGTGTAGTGTTTTTAGTATGTTTCGTAAAAGAATGTTACTTGTTCAATGTTAATTTTTTTTTTCCAATTCAATAGTTATTTTATTATCAACATTGAAGTTTGAGATTCATAATCATTAACATTGTTCTTCAAATTATAATGAGAAATTTGAATTTTGAATGCCAACTTTTTATCCAAAAGTAATTTCAAAGCAGACGGATAAATCTTCATATTACCTTCCTAAAAATGAAAAAATTAACGGTTATAAAAATAGACAAACAAAAAGTAAAAATTAGTTTTATGTAAATGAAGTTAATATCGATAACCTCATTAAACTTTTGAAGCAACTCTTGTGTAGTTTTTTCCAGAAGTTTCTTTGTGTCGCGATCAAATAACGTAAGTGACACCATGCCGGTAAAGTCTTATACTATAATGGTGATTTTGAAATTAAAATCATTTATATAAAAAATTCAATAATACAAAATTAGAAAAATTTAATCGAAGATTATAATAATATGTATAAAAGAGTTATTGAAAACCCTGGAACAACAGATACGTCTTTGTTCATGCAAGTTGAAGTGTAACAATAAAAAACTTCTTTATCCTTCTTTTGGTCCGTGCCACTAGCTTTGTCATCATGCATTAAAACGACTTTTATGGCTTTTTCTTGACAAACATAGGTCAACACATTAAAAAAATCGATATAAAGGGTATAAATTTGTTTCTGTAACTAAATGAATAAAACTAATATGCTTAAAGTAGATTGATTAATTTTTTTATGACCTCTCAACAAGAACACAATAATAAAAAATAATACGAATGTAGTAAATGCAAGAAATAGAAGAAGAATAAGGAGAATAGAGTAAAGTAAGAGCTTGAAAAAAAGAATTGGAGAAGAAGATTGCTCAAGAAGAACACTGTAAGTCATAAGACTCAATCCAATATCGTAAGAATAACAACTTCAGTGTAATCGTATATATAGAGTGTTTTTTAATAAGGAAATCATTATCTTCTAAAAATTTTGGGATTCTAAGATATCATCTTGGAGATTTTCGGCTATTCATATGGCAAAAAAAAAGATATCAACTATATTAATTCAAAATTTCAAATTAATTTATTTTCTTATTTAATCAGTTTTAAAATTCAAACAATTATCTCTAATTGATTCATTTTATGTGAGATATACTGAGAGATAAATTATAAATAATACTGAATTTAATTTTGACTCTTAAATATTTTGTTGATTTAGTGGGATTAGATTATATTTTATAGGTTAATAACTTAATTATTGATATGCTTGTTTAATGAGTTTTTTAAAAAAATAAAAAATAAAATGTAAACGGGTTTGAATTTGGAAATCAAAAGCTATAAATAAGGTAGTTAAATTAGGAACAATATTAATTAAAGAAACAGATATCATGTATATAAATATATGTTTCAATTGATAAAATAATTACTGAATTCAAAGATTCTATAATTATTATAGATTTTATAATTAAATATAATTGTATTTGGATTTTATTTGTGAAAGATGATGTCAACAATTTGATCTAAGGGTGGAAAACATATGATTAAAACACAATCAAGGGCTCTGATTGCGTCATTGGTGAATTAAAGGTTCTCTTTTAATAATATTTAGATATTATGCTAACTATACTACATATATAGGTTATTATTTGGTAGATGTTGGTTATACAAATGGTGAAGGTTTCTTAGACCCATATAGAGGTCAAAGATATCATTGGAATGACTGGCGAGCAGGACACCAACCAACTACACCTAAAGAATTATTCAACATGAGACATTCATCTGTGAGAAATGTTATAGAACGATGTTTTGATATTTTGAAGGGAAGATGGAGAATTTTAAGGGACAACTCATATTATCCTATTAATCTAAAAAATAAGATCATAATGGCATGTTGCCTTCTTCATAATTATATAAGGTAGAAAATGACAATTGATCCATTTGAGAACCACTTTGAACTAGACCAGGGAATTGAAGATGTCGGTGGTGGAGATGATGATAATATCACACTACAAACAAAATGACATTTAGTGGCATAGTCTTTTACTTGCCACTATATCCTATTTTTAGTGTCATTTTCTTTTTATGCCACAATACCATATGTTTTTAGTGGCATATTTTACATGCCACTATAAAAACTTACATTTAATAATTTATATCACTTATTTTACAACGAGATAAAAATTTTAGTGTTGTTAAAAATTAGATATGTTATATCAAAATTGGTTGTTATTAAATTTAAATAAAATCAAAAGAAAAAATTTAATGGCATGTATCAACAAAATAATTTAAAATATCATTTATGTAATAATTTATTTAATGCATTTTTTTAATTTAACAAATTCTTTTTATGTCACTGTAGATTTAAAAGACCATGTGATTGAAGTGTATATTATATATTTTCATCCTTTTTCATTCTCTCCTCTTATCCTCGCCTTTCTCTCTTTGCCCGTGCCTTTGTAAGTCCAAATATTTCAAAAGCGTGGAAACCCTAACTATGAAATCGATCACTAAATCATCATTGGCAATCAGAAATCTTCTCCTATTGTCGTTCATCCTTATGCTCTCCCTCGTCCACCTTGTTGGTTGCTCCACCCCTACTCGCCATGATCCACCCTGCTTTCCCTGTTCCTCTAAGCTATGGCAAGTTATGTTGATATAAAGGTACATATCAATTTTGTACTGATTAGTTTATATCCGGTTTATAGATTTTCATTAGGTTATAAGTTCTTGCATTCTAGACAGATTACTGTTTAATCATTGTATAATAACCACAAAATGATGATGTTTTTTTATCATTCTTGGTGCGAGAACAATTTTGATCTGATTAGGCATTCTAAACAAAGTTTATATTTCTATTTACACCAATCTGAAAGTGATTTGGAGGTTAAAGATAAACAAATTACTTTATCGAGTATGTTATATCCTCTGTTTATCCGACTCACTCTCATTTTTATCGTTATTAATCAACGAATCATTTGTCTTAGAGAATAGTTTAGTTTATGCTCACATTAAGAACTCACGGTTCAAATTTTACTATTAACCTATGCTAAAATCTGTTAACTAATGTGTGTGGATAAATTAGATTTCTTTTTGTATAAGAGACCAAGAATTACAAGGATGATTAATAACATTTTCCTATGATCAAACACTCATAAAGATCATGCTTATAACTCTTGATGTGTATGTTTATATTCTAGCTAGCCAGCAGGATAGAAGAATGTGGCTGAATAAAGAAGACGAATAGAATAGAATTCATGTTCATGCTAAGAGAAGAGCGGATCCAATACCAAGACGACTTCTTTCCCAAGAAGTGCAGCAAGTAATTTAGGAATTTGCGGATTTCATGCCCCAAAATTGAGTTGCCAAGTGCCCCCTAGGAGGGCCAGTCTACCACAAGATCAAGTTGGAGCCTGGAGCCAAAGCCCCTTAACTTACTTAGAGTGGGGCTGGGTTTAGCAGGCGTCTCGCTATTCAAAAAAAAGGTTTATGTAAACGGAAAAATGGTTACGGTTGCGGAAACCAGAGAAAGTCGGGAACCATCGGTTACCTTTTGAATCAAAGTAGCGACGATCCTAGTATTACGACTACAGGGGGAGAAGCAAAGCTTCGTAGACAGCTTCGCTTCCTCGTCGCTTCTTTCTAGCGACCAGCTTCTCAAGTGGGTGGCTTGGTAAGCAAGCTACCTTCAGCATCGGTAAAATCAGATCTATTTGAAAGAGCATATCGCAAAGACCGGTATATTGCACATACTGATTGATTGATTGTATAGATTGAGTCTCAATTAGAGAGTTATGATATATCTATAGTACCCCCGCCGATGAGACTTTCCAGCTCGAGGCTAGAAGCTACCAACACTTTAATACAAACAAAAACAGAAATCAGAATTCGTGGGGCCCGAGGCCTTACAGAAAAAGATTGATGAACGATTAAGCGAGACTTTGCCTTAGAGACCAATGAAATGAGACCAAGAAGCTTTATTACACAAAAGTTCTTTGAAGACCTTTTGCTTCTGCTTCCCTGCTTACTATTGCTATCACCTCAACTACTTTGACCAGCTCACTTAGAGTGAAGATCAATAATGGGCGGAAAGGAGTTCACACAAGACCACAGAGCAAGAGAGAGAGCCTTTGCTTACCTGTTTAACCTTTCCCGAAACAAAGGCACTTGCTGGCATGAAAACTTCCGCTCGTACATACTTTTCTTTCCGTTTCAACTTCAACCGCTATCTATAACATCTAAAAAGCTGCTAAAGCCCTACTCGCCTCAATTACATCGATCCTAGCTTTACAGGTCAAAACCAACCCCATTAGGGGCTATGGAAAGAGACGCTTCCTTGCTTCAGGGACTCTCGAGAACGAATTGGGACTGAGACTTCCCTACCACTACCCTTTCTCAAGCTGTAAATGGGGAACTTGTTTTTGGAACTGCCTTTGATCTTAGGCTCGTAGCGACTAGGTGCATACCCTTGAAACTATATCGGGGACGAAACTCTTCTTTTAACGCCCAAAGATAGGCCTCTGCAGCCCTTTCTAATGAAGATGGTGCATAGGCCTATCGAAAAGCTGTTGTCGTCATTTCTGCTCTTTGCATCTTCCCCGACCCCTCGTCACTGCTTTCTGATCATGTCTCTTAGAGAGAGAATCTTGTGAAGCTGAGATACTTCGTATTTTGCTAACTCTCTAGGAGTCATGTTTAACCTTGAATGCTATTAATA
Organism: Lactuca sativa; assembly: GCF_002870075.4. NCBI lineage: Eukaryota > Viridiplantae > Streptophyta > Magnoliopsida > Asterales > Asteraceae > Lactuca > Lactuca sativa. Next base: position 32,399,251 of record NC_056625.2, on the reverse strand, counting down.
GATTCTACAGCAATAGTCCCTCAGACTCGGAAAGTAATAACGAAAATGGCTAACCCAATAGCAGATTCCGCAGCTGCCACCGTTGGAACCAATGAAGCAAATGATTGACCCATCATATCATCCGAAGAAACGGAAAATACCAAAAAGTTCGAATTCACAGCTAATAACATTGATTCAATTATAAAGCGAAGCAAAGCGCATGGAGCTGAAAGCTCAATAAACACAGACGAACACGATGCATGGCATAGCATAAATGAAACCGCTGATCATTTCATAAAACATATATGCTTGACCTTTCTCGATGCTTTTTTTGGGTGACTCACCAACCGACCCAGCAGTAATCGATGACAGAATGGTACGAACAAATCAAAGTCATTGGATTTGGTAGTTCTCCATGGACTTCTCTCTTTAGCCCTTTGTATATGTTCATAAATGGGTGTGCACCTCCAGATGGGCGGGGGCCGGCCTCCCACACTCTTATCTTATGCAGCATTTATTAGCGGTTGGGTGGATCGTGCAATAAGCCTCTCTCGACCCTCCGTTTATCATACGTCTTTATGAAAGCCTCTCGCCTTTCGAGATCCGGTCCATCATCAACTCAGTCAGATCTTCTTGTTTGCCCGCTTTGATTAGGCTTCCTTTAACGGATTTGATCGGCATTTCGTGCCTACAGTCCTGCTGAATTCGACCTTTTATCAGGGTAGCATAGTAAGGTTAGAGGCGCAACCAGAAGAGTTGGCCCTATTTCTCTTTTTTGATCAATTCGATTGCAGTCTCCGAAGTCTTTCTTGATCGATGGTCCCCATTAGCATTAGTGCTAATTAGCAGCCGCTTTTTTTGGAAGGCGAGATACTTATGTGTGACCGCAGATTCCACGGTAGCAGTAGTTCTAGCTCTACATTAGGAGCAGGGGGGCTCTATCTAAAGGAGGTACGGACCCCTCCCATAGTACGGTACGATGCAGCTGAAAAACTTAATAGGCTACCGCGGCTCGCTGGCCCTTTCTCGGATTTGAAGCGATGACTTAAGCCTCTTTCTTAGCTTAGGGCCTTTAAAGTGAAAGAGCATGACTCTTTAAAATAAAACCATTTGATTCATGAATTAGCCCACTATGAGTCTACTCTACTGCATTTCAAAATAGATAGAATTATTAGAATATAATATAGTATATCATTCGTGTTTCTGTTACAACACGGCGAAAGTCAATAGTTCGAATGAAGAGAAAAAAAAATAAATTGGAGGCTGTACACCTCATTTTCCTGGGATTGTAGTTCAATTGGTCAGAGCACCGCCCTGTCAAGGCGGAAGTTGCGGGTTCGAGCCCCGTCAGTCCCGACACCGGATTCAAAAAAGACATCAATTCCTCTCTCCATTTTCTGTAAAAGGGGGGGGGGGGTAGGGAGTGGAATATCATTCCTAACCTAACGGGGGATCTTTTCTTTTTGCGTTTCGCATTTCTCATCAAATAAATAGGGGAATTCTCATTACTGCAACTAGTACCGGGAGATAGACATATGTGGATTAGTACAATTATTGGCATATTCAGGATTCCAAGAGAGACTGGGTCTGCCGATTGCTCTCGTTAACGACCACAAAGACATACATAGAAGGCAGATGAGAGAAAGTGCTCGATGAACGATGATTGAAGATTGCAGCATCTTTTTGATAAAGACAGCATTAGACTTGTACATTTTTGAAGCAGAATTCGGCCAGCGCGTCGACCTGGTACAAAATGGCCATCTTACTGAATCTGAAAGGTCAACTACGACAAAAACGTAGTTATTCCCCCTTTAATTTAAGAGATAGGGCAATCGTCCTACGAAATCTATGGTTATGCTTTTCCCATGGCCAGGAAGGTATTGGGCTGATAAAGCCCCAACTTCCTGTTGGACGGCTTAGACGTGCTACATAGAGCACACACAACCCATCACCGTTGGACATCTGCTTCTATGCTGGGCCAATAATAAAAAAAATGACTTTCCAGGTGAGCCAGAGTTTGATCAAGTCCAAAGTCTAATCCAACTCTGGTGTCATGAAGGACCGCGAGACGCCTTTCTTTGCCCGACATACTCTGCCGTCGATGAAGACGTGAGTAAGGGGGCTTTGCTGGCTTGCTGGCTAGCGAGTTAGTATGCCTGTTGGCTTAAAGCTCTTAGCCTGTTTCGAATGCTAGATCGGGTTGGTGTTCAGGTAGCAAAAGGAGAGCGACTAAGCACCTTGCTCTTAGGACCCTTCAGTCAAGCTTCTCCAGTGAGACCTTTCTTTTAGGCAGGCGATAGCCTGATTCAAAGATTGGTTCAGAATCTTTCTCTTGTTATGTAGCTAATTAGGAGTTACCGAAGGTTGTTAAACTAACTCATTAGCTAGTCCAAGGAATAGAATCAGGCCTCTACCGAGGAGGTTTTGGATATTTTTTTAGATCTCCCAAAAAAGCTAGTCCTCTGAGACAGAGGGGAGATTTCGGAGAGTTTAGATCTCTCATAAAAGCTAGTCGACTGAGACAGAGGATCAAAATGGAGATCTTTCAGACAGTTGAAAAACGGTCTCTGAGGCCAAGTTTACTAAGCAAAAACGAAAGTTGATGCCCCTTATTTTAAGAAATCAGTCGGCTTTTTCCCTAGCATTTCTTAGTAGTTGTTGTTGCCTATATGAATTTCTATAGTAAGCTGCTACAACCGTCGCTAGGAGTAAGCCTTAGGAGGGAGACTGAAACCCCGATATAGGACAAGTAGTGCTTTAGAGCGGGTGTTTACTTGACTTTACTTTAGAAGGCTTCTACCCGTCACCTTGTGACTCATTGATTCGGTCGAGCGTTCCTCGGGCGTCGATCAATCCTCAATCACAGGCCGCTCTGTCATTGTCTGATTTTTGGTTGTCTGATCACACTCGAAATTATGTATCTACTTATCATCTTTTTGCCCCTGCTCGGTAGTTCCGTAGCAGGTTTTTTTAGACGTTTTCTAGGATCAGAAGGAACCGCTATAATGACCATTACGTGCGTTTCATTCTCTTCGATCTTATCTTTGATTGCTTTTTATGAAGTCGCACTGGGAGCTAGTGCTTGCTATCTAAGAATAGCTCCATGGATCTCATCGGAAATGTTTGATGCTTCTTGGGGCTTCTTTGGCGACCGTGAAGTCACCGGATGAATTGCCGACTAGATAGATCAGATTCGGACGCGGCTGTTGCTCCGCGGCGATACTGACTCGACCCGCTCCTACCCACCCCGGGGCACCATAGCATGTCGGGAATAAGGGTGGACATACTGGACGTAACCACTCCCTTGGTTGGGGGCTGTGCCGCCCCGCCTTTCGATCGATACACAGTTGAGGAGGCTGATCACGAACGCTATAGGTGTGGGAGCGACCCTGGTCAGGGAAGGCTGAATTAACGACTCTATTAGAAAGTAGAATTAGCAACTTTTACACGAATTTTCAAGTGGATGAGATTGGTCGAGTGGTCTCAGTTGGAGATGGGATTGCACGTGTTTATGGGTTGAACGAGATTCAAGCTAAGGAAATGGTTGAATTTGCCAGCGGTGTGAAAGGAATAGCCTTGAATCTTGAGAATGAGAATGTAGGGATTGTTGTCTTTGGTAGTGATACTGCTATTAAAGAAGGAGATCTTGTCAAGCGCACTGGCTCTATTGTGGATGTCCCTACGGGAAAGGCTATGCTAGGGCGTGTGGTCGACGCCTTGGTCTCTCTCTTGGGTTAGCCTGCTTCTCTCTTTTAGGAGGAGGGAGACAGAACGGGGCAGTGAAGGCTCGCGAAGTAGACAGCAAGCAAGAGCTTCTCAGCCCCCTATTCTCTTAGTCAAGCACTAGCGCGCCCCCTCTCTCTAAAGGGGCGTAAGCACTTTACTCGCTAGGGGATGGGATTCATTCACTTGCATTCCTGCTAGCACTACAAAAAGCTCCGGTCTTAATGCCCCTACTACTGCTGTGCAGCCTTTCCTTGGGTTCGTAGAGTCGGGTTTCCCGTTGGCACTCACTCTCATGGATTTCTCATAGAAGATCCTTATTCTTGATAGCACTGGTAAGGGACGATTCTCAGTGCCAACCTATCCCCAATCACACTGAATGCTTACTTACCAATCCTTTCTCAGAGAATTCCTCATGCATCAAAAAACTTCTAGTAAAGTGAAGGAGACCCACTTCGCATGGAGAAGTTCAAAGCTTCCATGAGTAGTCGGATGGACATGCTTGCCAATCTTGAGTTGTCATCGGGTAGGGCATGATTACAGCGAGTGTTCGCATGACTTGGGACAAACCTCTAGAGTCTTCTCCTCCTTGCCGCTGCTGGTTAGGGGCAATCGACCGATCCACATTTGTTGATACGTATATGGATAGATAGATAGCGAGTCTTCCTCTCTCCTGCTAGTAAATAAACTATGGAAATGCACCGGCATGTTTTTTCCCTATCTTAAATTGTTGTCAACCTCCCTACTAACCATAATCTGTAGGATAGTAATCTGTAGGATTGTACACGACAACCTTACCCTCATAGTCCAGAGCAACCATCCTATTGCGACAATAGAGAGGCTCTAGCCCTGGCTCTGTATACTCGATTGAACAAGACAGCCCGAGATCTTGTATCATATCAAATACTTGATATTCATCGATTCTTAGATCATCAGTACATGCTATAAAGACCATACCTATGAATCTTTCAAATGCAATCCCTGGATATTTATGGCTGAACTGCCGGTCGAACTCCATTAAGGTAAGATTAAATAAGACCCTAGTGATTTCTCCAACAATTGGCATACAACCGAAGCATATCTTTCTACCATCCTCATCAAAGGTCTCGAGATTTAGAAAGCTACTAACCAGCTTATAACAAACCGAATCTGCCCCAACAAAGGACTTAACACCTTCTAAAACCAGACTCTCAGGAATCAGTTGTAATGATGGATCCTTGTTGCTGCTCTTACAACTGCTAGGCAAGTTACATGAGTGAGGACGAACGAATGGAACGAATACGGTGAGATACGATTTAGAATCTCTTGTAGTTAGGCAAGTGGAGGACAGTGATCTTCCAAATGATCATTGGCCGGAACGATCTATGATAGCTATTAACTAGTGCCATGGAGTCAGTCAGTCTAAACTCTATAGCTCAACAGTCTAGTGCAACTAATGTACGAAGGAAGCAAGAAGTCAGCTAAAAAGTATGAGAATCTCCACTGTTCAATCAACAACAACAGAGAGGGATGCCCCCGAGGGCATCCCGATCGATTCAATCAACAAAGCAAGTGTTGTGAGCCCACCGGCGAGTGAGGGCTAAACGGTATTTATAGATTGAAACTAGAAAACCTTAATTCCTGAACTAGCCTCATGAACAAGCCAGTCTCAACTTTCCTGTTCAACTTTCTAGTGCGTCTATCTAAGGATAGATCTCGGTATCTGTGGAGAGGAAAAAAATGAATCCTACTAATGCGTCAAAATCTAAAAAACATTTATCTGTATTCCCCTTTCTTTATAGGTCTCGTGTTCCCCCTATTGAACGAAATGCAAAAACCACATACCCACAAACTTGTCAATAAACAATTCTATGTTCAATTTGACTACAAACAATTCTATGTTCCACTTGACTCCTACCCATACCGTGTTTAATTTGTATAGTTCCCATACCGTGTTCAATTGTACAACTACCAATTCAATCTTGAGATTTAGTAAGAATAGCAGACGGTATACTAGTCAGGACTCTTCTTTTCTACGAACAAGTCAGTACTCGCACTATTGGGAGAACATGCGTCAAAGAAGGTCGTTTTCTTTTCCGTCCTCGCACTATTGTACGAATTTATCCTTGTACCTAAAAAAGTCTTTATTTCACGCTGGAGCATTTGTAAGCGACGGGATCTTAGCAGCTTCTTCCCGAGTTGCATTAGCTAAAGTGGATCTATGATCACGGGAACTAATCAATTGGTCTGTTCTGCCCCATAAGCATCTGGATGGTCTACGATCAGTGATATTCATACACCCTATGCCTGATTTCGCAACTTCAACCCTTTCCCGCTGTAACTGTGCCTTATTGGCTTCTTTTCAGGCTTGAACAAGCAAGTACGCAAACAGCCTTCGGTTCCTAACAAGCTAAGCACCTACCCCGCTGGTCTGGGGAACTACGAACTACTAGTTTAGCCTATCTGGCCTAACTAGCTTGTTAAAACAACCTGATCGGGACCTCTACCACTCTTGTAGATCACTGAACTATGCGCCTATCTTCGCTTTTCGATCAGCCGTTGCTCCCCGTTCACTTAGCCTACGAACTCCGGCTCACTTCCATCTTGGATCACTTCTGGCTCGCTTAGCCCTAGCTCGAAACAGCCAACTCACTTCGCCTACGCAACGATGAGAAGTAGTTTACTTGCTTAGCTCGAACATGCCAACAACATTTTGTTCACTTACGCAAGATTCACTCGTTTACTTGTTAACTAGCGCTATTCCACATCTTAGCTTTCAGGGAAGCCCACGGAGCGGTTCTGAAAGAACGTAGTGGTGAACGAAGTTGACTTTGACTTATAGCATTTCTCCTTCTCTTAGCTGAAGGCTTATCCATGAATCCGGACTTGAAGAACTTGAGGGCATAGGATTCAATCCAGCCACAGGTTCTCCCTATGGCTACCTTGTTGCGAACGAAAGACCGGATCTCTATTCTTCCAGCAATCTTCTTTTGATGATAAAAAAGAAAGAAGAGAAAGAACTGGGAGTTGGCGCCTACATAACTGCTTGCTTGCTTACCAAGCCATCCTGGCAAGCTCCTCCAGTTCGATTATGATTCTTGACTTGACTTATTATAAAAACAACTCACTATCCAAATGAAAGACGATCGATTATCTACCCAAGAAGATAGAGAGTCTCACATACGAGAAAAGGTCACAAATAGAGTTGAACCAAGTAACATTGCAAAGGCATAATGATAGTAGGGTCGGGATATCCCCGCCCTCCGAACCGGACGTGAGGGTCTCCCCTCATCCGGCTCTCTGCAGGGGAATCTCCACTCATTGCTTCCCCTAATATCCTCCCTTTACCACATCATGGGGGTTTACAGGAGATCCCAGAGGCTCGCTCGGAAAGGCTGCTATACCATACCTTTTGACTTAACTCTACTCTAGTAGTCACTAGACTCACTATAGTAGTCCGTCCGGCTGCTCTTGCTGAAATCATTACTCTTCATTCTCCCGTGCTCTAGCAATTGTGCTCCCTAGACCACTACCATGTAGTTAGGTAGGGACAATCAATCCGGGAATCTAGGAATGAATGGGGATCCCTATTAATATCAAAATGAAGAAAATAGAATGAAATAGATTACCTTTCTCTCACTCAATAGATGTATCTGGTCTGATACGGTACAGTACAATACGAGACAATGGAATGCAATGGGATAGATGGTAGAGGGCTGCCTGCGCCCAAAAGCGATGATTCACTTGTCCCTCTCCGAACCGTGCGGGAAGGTTTCCCATCACACGGCTCATCAACTTGATCTTCCGGGGGAACCTTATGTCCGAACAGGCCTGGAAAAAGAGGTAAGGTCTCGCTTTCCTTTTCCACTCAAGTGTACAGCATCTGCCGTGCTTAGGCCCCTTCTTCCCTTCCCTAATAAAAGAGTCCACCGCTTGCCTTAGTAGTCTCAAATAAGGCGTGCGGGCCTGCCCCTTTTTTTAGTAGGTGATTCACTACTGAAGCTAAGAAAAGGCTGGATCAAGAAAAGGTCGGTTTGCCTTCCTCTCTGGCAGCCTCTTTACCTTACCCCCACTACACTCTCACTCCAAGCTACGCCTGCTGAGCAAGATGCATTGCGATTTCCTCTTCTGTGGACGCACCTATGACCCGGGACGGGAAGAGAAAGACTTTTTTCTACGGCGAGCTTTCTCTCGTAAAGCCAAAGACGCCCCAAGACAAGTTCCAACTGTTAGGAAGGGGACATGATCAATAGAACCTGGCTGGATCCGGGCTGGGAGAGGGGCGCCCATTCCTAACCACTTTCGAAAAGGTTCGCTCATGCTGGAGGGAGCATCCCCACTTAGTGATCAGTCCGCTAGTTCACGCAAATCCGAAGAAGTTATCACGGACGAGCCACATACAGGGAAACTTGCACGTGTGGTTCTGGCCGGGCTTTCCTGAGGTATCTAATAACCTTGCTTCTGCTCGTCGCTGGCGCACCTCTCCTAACTATTGCCCATTTATTCTGGAATAATCTTTTTAGGAGGGACAATTTTACATATTTCTGCCAAATCCTTCTATTATTAAGTACAGCTGGTACCATTTCGATGTGTTTCGATTCTTCCGAACAAGAGAGGTTTGATGCTTCTGAATCATTGTATTAATTCCACTTCCTACTCGCAGTATGCTCTTTATGATCTCGGCTTATGATTCAATTGCCATGTATTTAGCTATTGAGCCTCAAAGTTTATGTTTTTATGTGATCGCAGCATCAAAAAGAAAGTCTGAATTTTCCACAGAAGTCGGCTCGAAATATTTGATCTTAGGTGCATTTTCCTCAGGAATATTATTGTTTGGGTACGACTGGACAACTACCGATATCTATTAATATCTTTTCTTAGAATGTTGTTGTTAAATATATATCTATCTATATCGTGAACTATCGGATCGAGTATTACTTAGATGTGAAACTTGCGGACCTCATTGATTGTGATATTGATCTTACGGGGGGAACGAAATCAAAGAATATATAGACTGACTTGTAGAGACCCTCTATGTAGTTGTCTATCTAGGGTGATCGATCTACATCTTTCCCCATAGCCCTGGGGTTGTGTCTCGATCTCCTATGTGCGAAATCTAAGGGACTTGTTCCTATGGAGATTCCCCTTGGTCTAATTCCACGCCTTATGACGAAAGGGGAGTCGGCATGGCGTAAAGTGCAGATTGGGGGGAGTAGATAAAAATTCCCTTCTGGGGTATTCCGAAGGTGTAACCTAGGCAACAAAAAAGGGGCCCGATACTTCAACTAGAGGAGCGACTTGTTGGTTCACCAAACCCCGACTCAATGTCACACGTTCTCCAGGTCAGGCTGACTCATAGGAGAAGGTTGTGCGTGTAAATCCCAACTAGAGAGCTCCTTTTCATTGGCTACTCGACCTATTTGGAAAGAGCTACTCTCAAGCCTATTATGTTACTTTTGAGTCGATTTCTGTTTCAAAGATCACTTTTATTAGGCCGGAATAAAAAAACCACTTCTCATTCTGGAGCGGTAAAGTCAATAGCATTCAAAACCGTCAGGATTAGAACGGATAGAACGGTAACTGAAGGAGCCCATTTCTGTTCCTTCGCCTTTCTTTCATTTCATTAGAAAGTTCCTTCTTTTTGTTACCCGGCTTTGATGAGATAGGATCGGAAAAAGGTCTGACTCTATGGTACAACCATCCCTTCCCCTCCTAGTCCAAGAAGAGCTTCCCCTCCTTCCAGGCCCTAAAAACCTTGCTTCCTAAGCATACTAATAAAGAATTAGCAGAGTCGTCTCCCTCCTCCTAAAAGAGAGAAGCGGGCTAACCCAAGAGAGAGACCAGCCATAATTGCTCTTAAGGTTAGTTAATGGCTTTCAAGGGCTGAGGGACATTAGCCACTCTCCTGCTCGTACCTCGCTAACAACCGTCAACAACCAGTGTTGCAACAACTCCTAAATCAATAGGGCCATAAAGACTAGTCCTACTTGCCCTAGAGATTAGTTAATACCTTCAAAGACCGGCAGGAAGTCATACAACCTAGCTCTCCTTACTTGATAGGGGGTCGGATAGAGGGTCTAGTAAACTAGCTGAGTCATTCGAGAGGCTTCAAACTTGGCTAAGCCTTCACATAAGCGGGACTGCTTGCATGTCCATCATTAGATTTGCGGGGTAGTGGAGGGAGTGCTTCCTCTCCTTAACAGTCGAGCTCTTTCTTTCCTCTCAAGGAGCATGAGCGGAACGGAACGGTATCAAGTCTATTAGTCGGAGAGGTCGTACCGTCGAGCGAGTTGGGGAGCTCGACTAAAGCCGACCTGAGGGAGGCCTACAACCGTCGGTCTAGAAAGCTAGTAACTCGGATCTAGGACTAGGAAGGGAAGGCAACTACCCGAGTTCAGGGTCTGTTGGTTTAGAAGTTCTATATTGAAGTTTCGTAGTGAGATATTTCAGTTAGGTAATGCTCCTTCTCGAATACCAGACTGAGAGTGGGAGATCGACATCCTTTCAATCTTGGCTAAGAGGACTATTCAAATCCTGGTGAAGTAAAGGACTATGAGAATTCTCAAGTCGATGTGAATATAGGGCCATTTTGATGCTGGAATTATGCAAAATGAGACTTTCAGGGAGATAAGGCAGGGAAGCCATTAATGGTATTTCATTCGAAGTGGTGTATTTCAAGTTGGAGAGTTAGGGAATTCAATCTTGGTATTGAAAGTGCGGAATCGTATTGCCGAAGTGGGCTATTTGGATAGGAATGAAATAGGTTTTAGAAGGTACAAGTATTGAAAGAAATCCTGTTTACAATGAGTTCTCAATCGCAAGGTCCTACCCGAGTTACAGAAAGTTGTTGTCGGCAAAGAAGTCTTACCAAGGATAGCCACAGATTTCATTGAAAAAGGATAGGCCACTCGCTGAGCGCCCTAATCAATGAAGATAGGTTTCTATGTGGGGTTTTTTCTATATGGTATGGTACAAAGTCAGTTTCTAATTATTGGATAACTTATCCCAAGGAGTGAAGCTACAATAGACCCAATTCATGTTCCTCCGTCAAGATCAAGATGAAGGGGGGGAGGATGAGATCTTTAGGCTGGTTAGTGGGGGTCCATGGCTAAGATGGAATCTTCACCTTTGCTTTCAAGCTATCAAAGTCGGGAACCAAAGACGTTTAGGATCGATTCCTTATTCCCTAAAGGGAGTTGTTTCCGACCATCCTAAAGAGAATCAAGATATCCCAGGAACCGGAAGAGACTGCTCAGGATGAATGTCTGGGTAACAAAGCCGAGGAGGTGTAGTCAAGGAGATAACTCCCGAGGAGAGTGATTGGGCCCAAACAAAGAAGGGAGGATCTAGAAGAGAGGGTTGATACTGGGTCAACTATGGCAGTGACTGAGGGGGACTTGCTCTGTGATAAACAAATGACTCCAAACAATAACCTCAAGGCAGCCAATCCTAATAAAAGAGGTGAACCTGAGAAGAGCAGTAAGAGTAAGCGTTCAGGTGTTGGTGCTATGACCTTAAAGGTGGAAGATCCTCCCCTGGTTTTAACCACCCTAAATGAAGAGTGGGCGAATAAAATGAAGAACATATAAGAGATGTTGAATTCTAAGAAAGAGGGGGGATGGGGAAAGTCAAAGCCAAAGAACAAAAGACAAATAAGGGCTGCACAAGACTAAAAACCAGAGGCAGCGCTAAGGTGCGAAAGGAATGTAAAAACAACAATAGTTCCACATTAAGGTCCTTATATGGAATGTCAGAAAGATCGGTAAAGTCGAGAAGCATAGAGAGGCCTTTTAGAGCACAAGAGGCAGATTTTATTGGCTTGGTGGAAAGCAAAGTAAGGAGTGGAAAGGCTGCCAGAATTACCAGATGCTTGAGAAAGGATTGTAGTAAAGCCATTACTGTGGAGAATGAAGCCGGGAACGGCAGAATTTGTCTGATCTGGAATATAACTATGACATTAACGAGATATATAGATCTGATCAGGCTAGATCTTGTAGCTGCTGGGGGAAGGAAGGAAGGAAAGTAGGGTTTCCTTCCAGGACCGGAGAAGGTAAAACTCTGGGCGGGATGCCAGGTTTCGCCTACGCTACGGTTTCACAAGATTGAACCTTCTTTGTTCAACCGAAGAAAAGGAGTTCCAGAACACGAGGGAATGTACTTTCATCCCCAGGACCGCCCCGTCTATGTACTCGGGGGGAGTAGTGTTGCACAGAGTTAATTTACTATGGCAGGACTAGATGAGTTGAAAAAGAAACTCGTACTACTATTTGATGCGAAAAGGGCTTTCTTCTGGATCAACCATGGATCCTTCTGATTCATATATGGTAATTTAACACTTACAGGTAACATTCTAATGTAGATCACACCAACTTAACCAATTTTGTATTTACTTTTATGAAGCTATCAGATAGTGGAATTGTCAACTTACTCAATCGATCTTGTGGATTATACAACATTAATGAAATTGTACTATAAAATGCATATAAATATTAATAAATGATGTAGATGAAAGAGAATATTTGTAGCCATAGGCAGCAATGCAAAAAATGTAATTTAAAGAGCTAATCATATCCTAACTCACATAATCATTGCATTAAAGAAGATCAATATATTTGACAAGGTATGGTATATATACATTTCAGCACATGTAGTATGATAATTTTGATTCCATTACTACACTTGCCTTCAACATTCTTTTAATTTAGAGATTTTCTAATATATGTCGTAAAGGCACATATAAGAAGACTTAGTTGAAGTATTAATTATGAGAAATATTATTATAATTAAATGTGATAAACATTAGTTATAAATAATATTATTTATAATTAATGTATTTTACATTTAACTATGGTAATATTATACATAATTAATGTTCATCACATTTAATTATGGTAATATTTTTTATAATTAATACTTCAGTTATGCTTCTTATATGTGTCCTTAGGGCACATATTATAACATCCCTTCTCTTTATATAAGGAGAAAAGACAAAAGATTCAACATTCTTTTTATATCAAGGTCATGTGGAATTTTAAGGAGCTTTTTACACTCCTAACTCTAGAAAATAAGAATTGCTCTAGAGTACATGGGTGGGGGTTCACTACCCAATGTTATAAAAAGACAAAGATATATACCAGAAGCACTCCTTTCTTTGTTGGTTCAAAAACTTTTGCATGTAAATATTTTTATCTTGAGTTTTATGAGTCTTTTTAATATTTCTTACTAATGTATTTATTCTTCAATGACTAATAGTCTATTTGCATGGAGTTAGATACTTAGTCCACATAGACATAAAGCCTGCAAATTTGCTTGTAAATCTCAATGGAGAACCAAAAATTATAGACTTTGAGATAAGTGTTGGCTTAAAGAACTCTATGGAAGTGGTAAGTGTTTTGTTGGATGCAAATCATCATGGCTAATCCATTTTGATGATCGTTTTACTGGTATATCTTGACATATTATAATTGTCTTCTCTTTTGACATTGTTGGTATTCAATATCCCCACCATGATGAGAAGTTTTTCTTGTTCTCTTGTGTAGGTCTAATAAAGTTTGTGTATTGGAACTTTGCCTTCCTGGTTTGTTTTCCATTTATGGCTCTTTTGTCATATTTCTTTTAAGGTAAAATATTAAAAACATTGTTCTAGTTTCAATTGATACTTGGTGATCGAAGGAGTTCTATGTGGCTTGTTAATTTTAATATGGATCATGTATTTTTTTTTTTTGCAATTCAAGAAAACACCCAACATAAACTTTATGTTTTGGCATTCAATAACTTTTACGCACGATTAACATATGCTCCATAAAAACCGGTTGTGCAAAATAATACACTTTTATAGATGATATTCTTATCGGCTAATAACACACATGAAGCTTACATCCAAGGATCGTGAGAGTTACACTAGCAAGTATTGCTTTTAAACATTTTAAAGCTAATGAGTATTAAAAAAATTCTATAATTCTTATGATTTATCAATCTTTTATATGATCATGTATCATGGTCATATGTCAGGTATTTGTTCATTAATTAGATCAATAAGATGAAATATTATACGAAGTTCATCTAGAATCAAGTTTTGTGTTTCTTCCAAACAAATATATTGTTTGATAGTTTGAGGTTTTGAGTAATAAATTTGTTTTTTTATACTTATTATCTTAATTGTATGACAAGTTAAGTTTAAATTTAAGTAATGATTTGGGTTTCCATTTATTATCTTAGTTGCTTTGTATTATATTATATTCTATTTAAATTTATAAAAAATGGACCTAATTTTCAAATATAAATGTTACTTGGTATAAAAAAAAGGGTAGCTAAAAACTGAAAAAATGTTTTTATTTTAGTAATTGGTTAGTGGCATAAAAAAGTGTCATAAAAACCAAAAGTCTTATAGTGGCATAAAAAAGTGTCATTAAAACAAAACCTAAAAGCCTTTAGTGAGAACATTGTGACACATTTTTTGTGTCGCTAATTGCCAATGAGGCATTTAGTAGCACTTTTTAGGTTCTTAATGGCATTTTTTGTGCCATTAAATGTCATTTTATTTGTAGTGTCATTTTTGTTGGTGTATCAACTGAGTGGACTGCATTTAGAAACAACTTAAAGCAAAATATGTTTGATTCTTGGAATACTACATATTTGTCATTTCTCTTTTTGTTATGTTTATCATTTACTATGAATCTGTGCTACATTTTTTTATTTTCAATAATGAACTTTAATTTATTTTTATTGTTTATATTTGTTATATATATGGTTGAGTATTTTTTGTTGAATGCATTGTTTCAACTAATTATTATGTTTGTAAAAACAATAAGTGTGATGGAAAAAATCAGAAACTATCATAACTGGACAGTTGCTAAAGATGTCAAGCTCGTGGAAGCATTAGTAAATATCGTGAACATAGGAGGATTTAAACTCGATAATGGTTTAAATATGGATATTTACTGCATTTAGAAAATGCATTGAAGGAAAAAATTCCTAGCTCTAGCATATTAGGTAAACCCCACATTGAGTCAAGGATCACAACCATGAAAATAGATTGTCAATCCGTTTATCATATGGAGAATGGTACGGACGTAAGTGGTTTTGGTTATAATAGCTCCACTCATTCTGTAATAGCTGAACCAACGGTTTGGGATTCTTACATATAGGTACAATATTATAACTTTTATATATTTTGTTACTTCTTAAATATTTATATTTTATTTTTATGTGCTAACTTTTTATGATACAAAATAGGTTCATAAAGAGACACGAAAATGGAGAAATAAGATATTTCCTCGTTACAAGGATTTATGTATCATTTTTGGAAATGATAGAGCTCAAGGGAACAAAGCCAATGATTTTGTCCAAATGGAAGAAGATGCAAACAATGAATAATAATCTAAACCAATAGAATATGCTTTTGAAGAACAAACCATAGAAAATGAAGAATCTCAAAACACGGGGTCAAAGAAAAGAAAAAGAATTGATGTTGTGATTAAGGGAATATAACTATTGCAACTAACATCATTGGAGAAAAACTTGAAAAAACAGCAAATAGCATGAATCAAACTGATGCGGCTAGGCCCCGTCAAGACCCGGGCCCGTCCAGTTAGGATCCGATTGAAAGGGAATCACGTGGGAAATCAAGTATTTTATCTTATCTTAGTTTAAAACTAGTTAGTTATTATCAGTTTAGCTCTTAATAATCGTGAAGGGTAGTTCCCCTTTTCACAGGTAGTGTAGCCTATTAATTGTTTGGTTTTCTATGTCAAGGTGGAGTTTTTTTAGATGAAATAAAAGTGATTCCTTTTTCCCTAAATCTTGTGCCTCGTGAAATTACTTGCAATTACAGGGGTAATCGCATTAGTTGGTATCAGAGCGCCACCAAGATTCAATCATGGGAGATCGAGGCAATCGTGGCAGTCGAGGGCACGGTCATCTCCATAGAAACGCCGACCGAGGCAATGAAGAACCCCCCCCCCCCAGAACCCACGAGTCGTTGAGGAGATCGCAAGACTGCAGCAATTGGTCAGGTACCTTGAAGCACAGCAAGGGCGGCGATCCGACGAGGAAACAGAAACAGACCCAAATGTTTGGGAGGACCAAGAAAACCCGTTTGCACGAGAGTATCGGTGGCAACCCGAGCGGCAACCCCGTGACCTAAGGGAGCAGCGATCAGATCCACTCTGGAATCTCGGAATCAAAATTAAAGTGCCTGAGTTTGACGGAATGAATGACCCGAATGTTTTTCTTGATTGGCTCCAAATAGTGGAGCGTGTTTTTGACTTACGAGACGTACCTGAAGATGTGAAGGTAAAACTAGTAGCCCTTAAATTGCGTAAATATGCTTCATTATGGTGGGAAAACATGAAAAAGAAAAGAGCACAGAAAAGAAAACCTTGAGTGACCACGTGGGAGAAGATGAGAAAGCTCTTACGGGAGAAGTTCCTTCCCCCAACATTCCGCCAAGATGCTTTCTTGGATTACGATAATGTTTCTCATAAATCTACTATAGTGGAGGAAGTGATTTCTGAATTTGACAGGTTACGAATCAGATGTGGCATAGAGGACGAAGAAGAACAGTTAGTCACCAGGTTTTGAGGGGTTTTACGGCCCGAAATTGCTGATGTAATCCAGTTACAGCAATATTGGTCTTTCAATGATGTGTGCCAGTTAGCCCTCAAGGTTGAAAAACAGCATAAGAACAGGACCAGAACTGTGACTCGGCCCGCTACAAGTGGACCATCCAGTAACCGTTTTCATTCGTCCAGAACTGAAGGATCGAGTAGTTCCACCACACCCGCGACGACAGCGCGTGGGCCACCCCGATGTTTCAAGTGTGGGGGTCTGGGTCACTTCGCGAGGGACTGTCCCAATACCAACTTATCACCCTCACCAAAGACACAACGCCCATATATGACACTGAAAACGAAAAGGAAACTCAGGAACCAAAGGATATTGAGTTAGAGATCACGTACCCAGACAAAGGAGAAGCCCTCATTGTCCAGAGGGTCCTCAGCATTAACTCGTGTCACAACCCGGATGATAATCGGTGGCTTCGAAACAACATTTTCCGGACCCGTTGCACGGTTAAAGGGAAAGTGCACAATTATCATTGATGGGGGTAGCTGTGAGAAAATGGTGGCAAAATCAATGGTCGACAAACTGGGGTTGAAAAGAAAAGACCATCCTGAACCCTACCAGCTCACGTGGTTAAAAGAGGGGAATGTGGTTAAGGTGCGACACAGGTGCCTCATCCAATTCAACATTGGCACTCGATACTCGGATGAGGTGTGGTGTGAGGTCATCCCCATGGATGCTTGTCACATCCTCCTAGGGCGACCTTGGCAGTTCGATCGGCGCACAAAGCATGACGGGTACTTGAATACCTACACATTCAAGAAAGAAGGGGTAAATGTTCAGCTAGTACCCCTTGACGTGCATGCTATGGGAACAGAAGCCTTGGTTATTACCAAGTCAGCTTTCTTGGATTTCACAAGAAACACAAAGCCACCCTTCGTGTTCGCGATGGTCATAACAGAAGTCAACAACAGCATAACCACCAAACTGCCACCTGAAGTACGACTCCTCCTTAGTGAATTTGCAGATGTGTTGTCAGAAGAAATACCCGCAAGCCTTCCATTAGTTCGCGAGATCCAACATTGTATTGACTTCATCCCCAGAGTAGTCATCCCGAATAAACCAGCCTACCGGATGAACCCAACCGAGTACGGGGAGCTATAACGCCAAGTTACCGAGCTTCTAGACAAGGGGCTGATTCGTGAGAGCATGAGCCTGTGTGCCGTCCCCGCTCTTCTTGTTCCAAAAGCTAACGGGACGTATCGAATGTGCATTGACAGCCGCGCGGTCAACAAAATCACAATGAAGTACCATTTTCCCATACCCCGTTTGGACGACTTGCTGGACCAGCTATACGGTTCCTCCGTTTTCTCGAAAATTGATCTACGAAGCGGGTACCACCAGATCAGAATGAGACCAGGAGATGAATGTAAAACCGCCTTTAAAACGAGAGATGGGTTATACGAATAGGAGAATCAAAAGTACAAAAAAGCTTCGATAGTGATTCCTGAAATTTCAAAAATGCAGTCGTTAAGTGTCTTGGATAGTTTTAAAGCAAGTAGGAAAATAATGTGTGATCCGGAAACCATGTTAAGTTTTTGGAATTTGTAAGGGGAAGATCGGAAGGACTTTGTGAGGTTCATGTTGGAAGAGTGATATGATTATGAACTAGGTATTTTAGACATTATTTTACATAGTGTGTGGTTAACTTTTTTTTTTTTAATTTTAGATTGGAAATAATGAATAACATTTATTGCTTTATATTTTTATATTAAATGGTTTTATTTCAATTTAAAAAAATATTTTTTATGATTTTTATCTGTTCAACGAAACTCATGTTAGTTATTTTTTTAATTTATATTTTATAGAAGGGTTCAACAAAAAAATATTGTAATTATATAAAACTCTCTCATGTTTATTAAAAATATAATTAAGGTACAAAAAAGCACTAATTAAAGGGTGTTTTTGTCATATTACGTAATTAGTTTTTCAATTTCTTTGAGAAGTCAACAAACCAAATACAAAATAGATTTAATTTCATATCAACCAAGAGTATTTAAGTTCTTAGTACATTCATATTCAAATTCTTTCCATTTCCTCTGATATATTCCATTCCTTTGAAAAAATTATGCCAATATTATTTTGCAGGCTGTTACTTTAAAAAAGAATTATAGTTGAGTTATTATATATTATGGTAATTCATTAAGGTTGTAAAAGGTGTCACCAAAGTTAGTGGTACGTTTTATACTTCTATTTATCAAACCAAGAAACACCAAATAAAAATAAAAACTTAAAACCAAAAGCCTGCTAAAAAACCATTCGTTAATACAAAGTCTCGTCATATTCCTTCCCAAACCCTAACAAACCATCCTCCCTTTAAAGATGCATCTATATCTCTAGACAATCATCTACTGGTACTGTTCTATTGTCCAGATCTTCTCAAAGGAACGTCTTGTTTCCTCGCATGAGAGAGAGAGAGAGAGAGAGAGAGAGAGAGAGAGAGAGCTTCCGATATTTCATCCTCATGTTTTGGCTATGTTATTTATGCTCGCACATAATTGTGACATGTGGGTATTAATTTTCAGTATTGTGTTCTCAGATCTGACTAAAGAATCAGTCATTTTTTTTCATATCTCGTTATATACCATATTCATAAGGTACTTGCGTGGTGGTGAACCGGCTGACAGAAGAGAGTGAGCACACAAAGGCAAATTGTATAAAAATGAGCTGTATGATTTTTTTGTGTGCTCATGATCTATCTGTCAGCTTCTTATCCCTCCCATATCCTCTTCCATATCACTCTTTTGGAACTATTTTGTTTGTGTCTGATCTATATACGTTGTTTCTTTTATTTAGAAATTTAAAGGATCGACTAGTATATATGATAATTTATGTCTCGCTGTATTTCTGTATAATTAGGGGTGGAGTCCTTAGCGAAAACTCCTGAGAATATAGGAGTTTATGACACCTAGCTATTATTACTGTGAAGAAATTCAAACAGGAATACAAGTACTTTACCTACATATTATAATGTATTACATTATTACTTAATTAATGAGGATCATGAATGATTTTAACGCGTGACCTTTCATTGTTTACTGTGCTAAATCCATGGAAAACGGAAATTGTTTTAGGACCATTAGTCGTTATGTAGAATGGTCCTAGCTCGCCTCTTTCTTTATTTCCTTTTCAATATTAATTTGTCTTTGGGCGTGGGATATGCAAGAAATTGCGATCTTGACTAGATTTTGGTTTTTTCATTTGGATCCCTGTGATTAGGTTATTATCTCACAAAGATTCTGCTTAATTTGTTGTTAAGTTTAATTTGAATACATGAGTTAATTGGATTTGGATCTAATGGCATATGTGGAAGGACTACAGGTATTCTCTCTTCTGCCTTAATTATTTTTTATTCTTCTTACTTTTAGATCACATCAAGACTCTTGGAGCGAAGTTTCTTAACAATGTTCATATTAATGATGAAATTTGTCAAAATCAAGGCTTGTTTCTTGAATCCCAATCAGACTGTTTACATGACATTCCAGCATTAATATATGCTTATTTCTTTTATGTTATTCTTATCTAGCTAGTGTTGGGTTTTAGTTTCTTATAACCATAAACCCTTCGATTCGTCTGCTGACGATGAATAGTGTTTTTATTAAACTAATAATCTTGACAAATGACAAAATTGTAGGATGAACCTCACCTTAAAAGTTGGCTGTGTTTTTTCACCATATACAAACCCTATATCGCTAATTACCAGTCGTTGATGTACCCATACGTACCCTCGTCGGCCATGGAGTTTTCAAAAACTGAAGATAGCACCGTAGGTTCTGATCTCTGACGCTCAATCTCTCTTCACTACCGGTCATATATAACGCTAATGTCATCATCACCCTCTCCTTAAATTCATCGATCTTTTTTTACTTTATTTGACCTGTATCGATTTTTGTTGGTTTCAGAACCCTAACCAAACCATATCTATCAAAGTTCTTGGGAACGGAAACTTATTTATGTCTCAATATAAGATTTCTTATTTTTTTACTTTGAACTCCCCAAAACCCTAACCCGAACCAAAGATGCAATCTTTATGTTTTTTTCCTTATATATCCTCATTCCGGATAGGCTTGCACCAAGCTGGTAGTGACCCCATCAATCGGCTCTTGAGTGTGATCAGTTTTCCCAAATAGCATTGAAGAAAAGTGATTTGGATCTTGACCCCATGGGTTTTGATGACGTCAGTCGATACTGATGGAATGTATCCGATGATCGATGCTGACAAAGTTGATACTGGCCGAAACAATAATGCTTAGATTGTTGTTTGGAGTTGGAGTAAGGCAAATACGCATGCAGGGATTATTTAGTTCTCTGATTCTTGTTTGGATTTAAATGAAAGCAATTATATAGACTGAGTTTTTACTTTTTTTACTTTTTTTGCATATATAGAACTCAATGCTTAGCTATCCGCATGACTATAGTGCTCAATGATATTTCTTTGCATAATTTGTTGAATAAATTCTGAGATTAATATTGACACAGTTTTTCATTATTGGTTTTGGTAGTTCATTAGATTGCTACATATTGTATTATTGTTCCTTTTATATTTTCTTGTCTGAGAGCTGCATCAGCTAAAGTATTTTGGTGCACTGCAGTTCTTCCTCTACCCGGATTTTGATCTGGTATATATTCTTTTCCTACTTGGTTTTTGTCTTTAATTATTGTGTGCTTTTTGGTTGAGTCTGATTTTCTGAGAGAATTTTTAAGACGTAAAAAATGGGTATGGATAAAACGATAAAATAGGGTTTGTCATGAAGATAGGACGAAAGAGTTCAAGATATAAGGGTAGATAAATCATTATAAAGATCTACAGTCTAACTATGAAAAGCAAGACCAAAGTTTAGAACAGTAAAGTCCGATGTAAAACTGTAAAACTTATACTCCATATCCATAAACGGTAATATGACAAAGGGATGAAAACTGTGGTATGTTTTACTATTTTAACATGTAACTTGGAATTTTGTGACCCGAATGAGGAACTTGCCCGAAAGGAAGTGAAGAAAACCCGACACCAAATATCATCGGGATAAGTGTTTGGAGTAGGCTTAAGTCTGATAGGCCGTACACGATAAACACTTATTTCATACCGGGTGCGGGGACGGAGCACCCGGTGACGGTATGAACCTATTTATTTATTCGGGATCTACTTGTATATGAGATCGGCCCTATAGTTAGGGTTTTATGGCTACAAATATTTAGGGATGAGTATCGGAACCGGGTACCCGCTTTTGGAACCGGAACCGCCTCGGAACTGCCGGTTTTGGAACTAGAACCGCCTTAAGTGGTTCCGGTTCCGGTTCCTAAAGTTATGGAAGCGGTTCCGATTCCGGTTCTTATTTTTTTGAAACCGCTACCTGCTGGGTATCCGTTGGAATCAGTTTATATATATATATATATACATGTGTCATGTGTGTTACTTAGACTGGTTTAGAATATATATTGGTCCGATTTTGTCCGTCTTTGGTCAGAATTGACTTGATTTGGATCGAACTAAATTGTGGTTTTATCGACAAAAGTTAACAAAATTAATGTAACCGGGTTACCCGGAACCGGAACCGGAACCGCCGGTTCCGGGACTGGTTCCAAACATTTAAGAACTGCCTAGAGCGGTTCCGGTTTCGGTTCTAACTTTTTAAGAACCGCCGGGTCCGGTTCCTGTTCCGGTTCTCGCCAAATGAGACGAGTACCCGCCTATGCTCATCCCTACAAATATTAATAGTTATGATTACAATGTAATCACTTTTAAAACAATCTCATATTAATAGAAGAGTTCTTTAGTTCCTTCTCGTAGATGTAGGCAATCTGACAGGTTAGAGGGCAGATGCTAATAAGATACGATTATAAAAGCCTCCAAATAATAGTAGTTATGATTATATTGTAATCACTTTTAAAACAATCGCATATTAATACCTTGTCGTAGATATAGGCAATCTGACAGGTTAGTGGGCACATACTAACAAGATAATTATAAAAGTCTCCATATAAAACAATTCACCTCAGAGGGACTCACCTATCCTATCTTAAATCGGCCATGTCACTAATAACGTCTGCACTATCCTCTATGCAAAGCCTTAAGGAACACACATAGAACACCCCCAAATATACCCACATCTACTTCCATTTTTCATTGTCATCCAAAGCTTTAAATTAGACACCGATAACACTAAATCCTCTACTTCCCAAGATTCCTCACTCACTTGTTTTAGGCTGATGAAACCAATTCCAAGATAGCAACATCACTTCATTCTATTAGAAATAAGTTAGTTATTATGCAACTCAATAACATCATTTTTTGGAAACGGTTTTTAAAATGTTGATCTCCTAACCAAATACCCTTCCAAAAAAGAGTGCAATTTTTAGGCCCAACAATTCTCCTAAAAAGACTATTAATTAGGATACATAACGCTTTTGGCCTAGTGATATTTAGATATGTTGCAAAGGTATCCCTCCCAAAGTGGTTGAGACTTCAAGTCTCGTGAGGTACAAAATACATAGAATTGGG
Organism: Lactuca sativa; assembly: GCF_002870075.4. Taxonomy (NCBI): domain Eukaryota; kingdom Viridiplantae; phylum Streptophyta; class Magnoliopsida; order Asterales; family Asteraceae; genus Lactuca; species Lactuca sativa. The sequence continues at coordinate 32,376,450 of NC_056625.2, read as the reverse complement.
AATATAATTAGATGGGCGTATGTGTGTGTTGGCCGTTCTAAAAAAACATAACTCCAGGAAATCGTCTTATGTTTGAGGAATATTAAGCTAAGCTCTCGGAAGCTAGTTTTTTGGCAATACGTCTACCATCAACAAGATTGATATTATGTAAGCATTTCCTACAAGTCGACAAAAGAGGGCCGACTTTAACTTTCAATCACCACCACAGGACTTAGGAGAAAGGACATTATGGCACACAGTTTTTAGAGTTGAGCATCGGCCGGTTTTTGGTTAAAACCAAACCCATACCAAAAAGTTTGGTTTTCAACTTTTGAAACTCATTGGGTTTGGTTTTCTGTTTTAAGAGTCGGTTTTTTGGTTTACCATTTCATTCTATGGGTTGTTGGGTTTTGGGTTTTAACCGGTTGGTTTTGACTCTAACTCATTTTCCCGCAAATTCTAAAGAAAGTGAAAGAGACGCGTGAGGAGATGTGTGGAGTCAACGGTGAGAGAAAGACACGAAGTGTTGAAGTGTTGAAGAATCGATAGGGAGACGAGGTCAATGATGTAAACACTAACCTAAGTTGCATAAAAATAAAACATATTTAGTTTAAAATTTAAAATATGCATATGTTGGTTTGTTTCGCATAGTACAGTTGAACCCAAAATGAATTTTTTAGTTTGAAAATTCAAACCTAAAACCGACAGTTTAGGTTTTGATTCAGTTTTGCCAAAAATTTTGTGTTCGGTTTCGATTTTGCTCACCCCTAACAGAACCTAACAAATCTTTTATTTTTATCACTCCCTCTCTTGAGAAATATCCTCCAAATTTGCTCCGGGAATACAATAATCTTATTTGGAGCATTGAAGAGGGAAAAATAATAAAGTGAAAGGCTCGTAAAAACTAAATTAACAAGCGTTAGATTCCCACCAAAAGGAAGATTCTTATCAATTGCTTAATTTGTCTCGAAATTTATGAACAATAGAGTCCCAAATCTTCGTAGGTTTCATATGCCTCAAATAAGAAGACTGAGATACATGAATGTGGAATGAAGCAAGCTTATATTTTTAAATTACTAGCAAGTCCAGCAATCTCCAAAGCGTCCACCCAAATCCATACAATTTTCTTTTATATATGAAGATTAACCTGTAAGCTAGATACAAGAAAGAAACATCAAAGAAAACTATTAAGATTAATAATATTAACTGATGAACGGTCTCTAATGAACATAACATCATATATCATGAAAACTGTAACATCCAATTCTAAATTAGTAATCAAAATGTGTCACCATGAACTTTGAGATGAGGGCTAAATGTGTCACCATGAACTTCGAGATGAGGGCTTGTGTCTCATTGAGAATTTAAAAGAATAATTACATGTACCTACAACCGCTCAATGATCTATTTAGTACTTGATGAAATTTTATTAGCCCGCGAGTAAGATAAAAGCATCATATATACCCTGAATTGGCTACCAATGTAATATTCTATTTTTTTAACTTTGTTTTATAACACATAAATTGTTGTTGTTGTTAATGTCATCGTCGTCGTTGTCTTCTCCAGGAATTAATCTCTTTGAATTAATTAATATTCAAGCCCTTTAATTAATTAAAACAAGTTAATTAATTACTAATATGATTTCTAATTAACTTATTAATTTCTTAATAAATTAATAATTTATTTTCTCCTTTTTCTTAATGCTATTTGGTTCATGAGACCAACCAAAAAGGAAAGAGTGAAGATGTAAACTTTAAAATGTAACTTTGTTATGTCTAATGAAATTGCGGTTTTAATTTTTTTTTATTGTATATTACGTGTATTTTTTTGTGCTACCAATTTACTTTGACCTTAGCTCCGCAACTGGTGTAACCCCATCAACTTATTGGAAGTGTAGCTCAAGTAATCATAGACATCAAGTAGCACTCGATTTCTTCTCTCAACAACACCATTCAATTGTGGTGTTTTGGGAGGAGAAAAATATGAGGCAATCTCATAATCCTTTAGATGATCAATAAATTTAAGAATCGAGTATTGTCCACCCTTGTCGAATCGAAGCACCTTGATCTTCTTGTCCAGTTGGTTTTTGTTGGATTAAGTGTCTAAATCAATAACAAAATTAGTAATCTTAAATTATTAGCAAATTCTTTTGCCCTCAAACCTAATAATTGAAAAATGATGACTTTTTTAGATAGAGACTAATTTATTAATTTATTATGTGATTAATAAATTAAATAGAAATCAAAATGAATTTATTAATATGTTGTAAAAATAATATATTAATTAGAAATTGTATTATTTAATTAATAATTAATTAGAATTAATTAAAAGTGCAGAGACTGTTTAGGTATTTATTGAAAGTTGAAGCAAGAAGGCTCTAGAATCCCATGGGATGGGGTGACAAAAATTGAATACAAATAGCCTAGAATTTTTCATCCATAAGGTGTTGAATCATGAAAAGTTAACATCTAGCAATCACAAGTAATCAAGTTTTGAAGTCAGCTGGGTCCGAGATGAGTTAAAGATCCGAGATGAAGGGAAATTCCGAGATTAGCAGTCTGCTCTAGAATTCAATGTATTTTGTCTTTATTGTTGATGTAAAAGTTCATAGGACTTTTCTTTATGTATCTTTTGGATAACAGTTTGTCAAACACTGTGTATTATCCAGTCCTAAGAACGTTTCTCAGTTTGTACCATGTTCCTCATTCACTATTTAAGGGGTGAATGTTTTCGCCATTAATGTATAAGTGAACAATTCAAGTTTTATGCTAAGAATAGCAAATATTTTCTTCATGTCATTTTCACTTTTCATTCAAGTCAAGTTCTTTCACAACATTCTTATTTTTCCTTTAATATCTTTGCATTGATTATACTCTAAGTTTTTTTCTTCATTTATTATCTTGAATACTTTGTTGAATATCTTCTTTGAGTCTTAACTGGTATTACCAGATTCAACTGAAACCTTTATCAAGAGCGGACATTGATCTTAAAGATTAACTCAAGGTTTAAGTTTTCAAACCTTGTCCTTGTGCATTGATTGTTTTTTCTTACAATTGGTATCAGAGCTTGAGTGGTTTTCCTTTGAATCCATAAGAACGGATTATAGTTGATTTGAAATTACATTGGTATTTCAGTCATTTCTAATATCGTAACTTCAATGGCTGCTCCTAATTCTCAACAAATGTATTCAATGCAATTAGCAAATAGCGTGGGTTGCCCTTCTCATGCCCCACTGCTAGTAGCTGAAGAGTATGATCACTGGAAAGTCAGAATGGAAAGGTTGTTACTTGGTAAGGAAAAAGGAGAAGAAATATGGAGATCCGTGAAAGAAGGTCCACATGTTTCGGTCACACAAATCGTAAGAGATGTTGCTACAACTCTCTTGGGCCAAGATGAACAGCGTCAGGCACCTCTCATTGCTGCCGACATAAAGAAATTGCATGCATATCAAGTTGCATTTTCCGAGATGGTGTTTGGTGTTCCTCCTTCTCTTTTTGAGCACATTAAGTTGTGCAAATCTGCAAAAGAGATTTAGGACACTCTCTAAGACCTGTTTGAGGGATCATAAAACATGAAGGATAAACGTCTAAGCTCGGTTGTCAACGAGTTCAATACCTTCACCACAACTCTAGTGAATCAGTTGCCTCGGCTTCCAACAGATACCAAATCGTTGTCAATAACATGACAGTTCATGGGATTGTCCGAACTCCGCTAAAATACAATCTCAAGTTTATCAATAGTATTGGTAAAGGATAGGGAAATGAGAAATCTTGTCTTCAGAGTAATGGATATCTGAATAAGCTGAAGCTTTAGCAGCTGTATAAGCTTCAAGGACATGCATCAAATGTTGCTCAAACATTGAGAGAACTCTCAGGAGGTCCTCTAGATCTTGTTACTTTCTTTGATCCTCGAGTCTCGAACCCCTCTGTTCCAGACCCTTTCAAAGTTGTTATCCCTCCTATTTCATCTGTTCAACCTTTTCCACCAACCTTACCTGTTCTTGCTAATTCTAACTATCAGTTTAATGGAGACCTCAACAAGAGTGTGCCTTACTATCCATGAAATAAAAGCGACCATGGAACCCCACTCACAAACAATACCAAAACCATTTCCAAGCTCCTCATCAAAGTAATCCCCAACCATTTCTCAAACCCTCAGAAAATCCACCTGCCTACAAGCCAAACATCTCGACACCAAGTTACTTCTCAGAATCCTGTGAGATTCCGAAGTTAGACAAGCCAAAGGTCGTTTGTTACAAGTGTGGTCATGGAAATCATTTTGCCAAAGATTGTATGGCTGAAGCCACACAGAAAGAAAAGATCAAGGACTATGCATACTATGCCCGTCGAGCCCAAGAAATAGCTACAAGTGAGAAAGCATTTGTCATCACTGTGTCAAGAGATGTGGAAGGATATTGGTCATGTAGAGATGAAGACGATGTGATTTCTAGAAGAAACATGTGTCTTATGGTTAGATAGAAAATCGAATGCGATGAAGGCTACTGGTCATCTGGATCAGAAGGGGATGGTGAAGATGTTGAGCCAAAATTTTGCTACATGGCAACAAATGACCTACCGGGTCGAAACATCGTTCAACAGGTAAAATCTATGATTACTGATAATAAATTTGATTTATCTCACTGTGAACCATATCTAACCCAGATCCAATCAGATATGAACATCATCTATAAAACCTATGAGTCTGCCATAGAAGCAAGTGAGAAGATGGAAAGTGAATTGAGTCTTCTTAAGTTACGTTTCGAGGATAGGAAGCTTAAAATAGAGTTGTTAGAGCGTGAATTTGTAGTGTCACAAGATGATTGTAATATTATTAAAGACAAATGTGAAATCACTTATTCTGAGGAATGTTTTAATTTCTGATAAAAAAATGCAAGAATGCCAAAATTGATGCTTTACATTATGTCATAGATATTCTTGAAGCCACTGAATGGATGACTCATAATTTTCGTCATCCTTAGTCTAAAGCACCTAGTCTCGAAAGCGAGTTTCCAAAACCAATTGCTCGCCCCTTGAAGGAGTTACAAGATCTAACTTTTATGGGAGACATTCCGAACTACACATATTCGGATACCACTGTCTCACCATTGTCACCGCTTCCTGACTTTTAACCGGTATTCATCTCTGATTCCTGAGTTTTAACCCATAATTGTCAAGTGTCACGATTCCATGCCTCTTCCGCCTCTGATACCCCTGTACTTGAACCAGACCTCTGAATCCTTCCCTATCATCACCCATACTGTAGTTCAAGTTCCAAACCATAGTCCTCCTAACAATTGTGTTGTTGAGGAAATAATTCCGGAGACAACTGGACCTGACTTGGATAAATCGGATTTCGTCTGGGCATTTTTGATAGTGATGTAGAAGAAGAAATCTTAGTAGATTATTCATCTGGCTCTTGTGTTTCTGAGTCTCAAGTGATTTCAAAAACAACATTAGTGCCAATCAAGCCTACGTTTAACAACCCATATGCAGGCCAATCTTCCAAGTCATCATCTGAATCCAGGAAGAACCATCTTTCAATAGGAAAGATGTTGTCGATCCCAAGGTAGAAGCCAAAAATGTTCTCAAAAAGGAAATTAGGTTAAGACATGATTCTAGATTCACTGAAAATTCTAAGAAGAAAGTATCTCGGACTGTGAGCCCATTCACTAGGAACCACAACATATTTGTGTATGTTAATATCCTTAAGAGGCCTACTAATCCTCCTAGTTTGGTAGCTCAAAACAAGGTTGTTAGTTCTATTCCCAAAAAGACTGTTGTTGATATTCATCCCACCAATACTAACTCTTCTCGGACAGGTTCCACTGTGTTCGTTGCTAAATCTAATGGTACAATTTTCAAACCACGACAGCTTTCAAAACCAAATGTGCCATCAAAAGTAGCAAACAAAGAACAAGTTGCCAAAAACAATGTTATTCAAAAGAATTTCAAAAGATTCAAACCAAAAATTTGAGTGGAAAGTTAAAAATGCCAAAAAGGAAATTGCAACTCCATGTGACATTATGATTCCTACAGCTTCAAAAATTGTTGGTCCAAGAAAAGTTATTTCCAAACAACCTGTTGTTGAATATGATTTCAAGATCAATGAGAAGACCATGGTTTTCTGCTTATTTCCAAAAGGATCTCGGAATAAACCTTTCGAAACATTTGTTGCTCATAAATCACAACATAAGTCCAAAGCTCGTGCCCATGTCCCAAAATCTAACATGGAGCTAAAAAACTCCAAAATTCATTAATTTTAGCATTCACTATGTGCTTTGGAACAAGATACAATATGGTATATTGATAGAGCTTGTTCCATGCACATGACGGGGTAGAAAAGTTTTCTGCGTGATCTTACACTCTCACCAAATGTTGGCCATGTGACGTATGGCAACAACTCCAACTCTCAAATCAAAGGTTATGGCATCCTCACCAATGTCAATTTCTCTGTCTCAAATGTGGAACATGTAGCTGACCTGAAGCACAGTTTGATAAGGGTGGCTCAACTCACCGACTCCAACCGACGAGTTGAGTTTTGCAAAAAGCATAGCTACATCATGACTGTAGACCGGAAGGAATGTCTCATCAAATCAAATCGTAACAAGAATATGTATCCTCTTGACATCAACATTATCGTCGGCAAACCTCAACTTTGTCTACTCTCAAAAGCTGTTCTTGACGTTAGTTGGTTATGGCATCGGAGGCTTGCTCACCTAAACTTCCGATATATTAATGATCTTGTTTCCAGTAAAATGGTCAGTTGTCTGTCACTCCTCAAGTTTGAAAATGATCATTTGTGTGTTGCATGTGAATGTGGGAAGCAATCAAAGAATGGTCATCATGTTATTATCGAAAAATCAATTTCGGAACAATTAAACTGCTTCACATTGATCTTTGTGGACCCTTGTCACACCCCCAAACCGGAACGACGAAAACGTCTGGGGTGGATGACTCCATGTTAAGTATCACAACACATGCATCATAGTAATCAAAGCAACAACAACCATTGTATTAATAATATAAAGCTTACATTATGTTCAAAACATTGCATGATTTAGATTAAAACAATAGCAAAAGATAAGGAGTAATGCTACTAAGCTCCGTCTTCACAACACCTGAGAGGGTACCTGTCTACTAACATTCCTGAAAATACAAGTGGTTTGAAAAAGTGTCAACATTAAAGTTGATGAGTTCATAAGTATTTTTGTTATAAAAAGTATACTCTTTGTTCTTTGGAAAAGTTTGCATGTTCCTCCAGAAAATCCTATATTTTCTTAATGAGTAATATGACCGTATCCGTTCCTTCTACGATCATTTAGTGAATACAAATTATATATAATACAGATCGAATAGACAGTTGAATGGGTGGATCTGCCCTAAGCCCACAACCAAACAAGGAACAGGAAGTAAGTCGGAAGTCACACATTTCACTGCCCATCAAATCTTCGTTATATATAATTCTAACGTATTCACTAAGTAATCACATAATTAACATTAATGATATGATGAATGTGTTTCCTTCAGAAAATCCTATATTTTCTTTAGTAGAATGGTAACCACAATAGTTCCTTCTATAATCACTTAGTTTATATTAGCTATATATAATCTAATATCGAACGGACAGTTGAATGTGTGAATCTGCACTAAACCCACAACCAAACAAGGAACAGGAAGTAAGGCGGAAGTCACACATTCCTATGCCTATCGGATATTATTTATATATAACTCTGATGTATAAACTAAGGAATTATAGAATTAACCATTAAAGGTCCTTTATGTTATACTAGTTTGTAAATAAGTGTTGAACCTTTTTGTAAATATGTTCCTAGTTGCACTTACTCTATTGTAAAACATTGTTTTCAGTAATAATTGTTATTGTTTTCAGAAAGTTAAATCAAAATTGAACGTTTGATTTTGATTTCAATTACAGTTGGCCACTTTTATTGTTTGTAAATCATTCTTGTTAACTAATTGTTTAGATCCTTAATTGTCTAGGTTAATCAGTAAAAGTAACAAATATTAGATTAATTATGTGTTTAGGTTTGACTCTAATATAAATTGATCAAACAAGTTCTTACGCCTCTGAGTTTGTGAGATGTATTGGACTTTACTGGGAAATTACACTGTGTTTAATGCTAATTTTCTTTGTTAATCAAGAGCATGTATGGTTAATTTAGTAAAAAGTTTGGTTTAATTCAAAAAGCTTATTTTGATTAAATGATTTTTGTAATAGAGGGTCATTAAAGCTTGTTAATGAACTTCAGTACCAGTTTAAACAAGGGCACAGTTCAATTATCGTGTTGAAGGTTAGTGCATGATTAAGAGAGTTACCGTGGAACTAAAATTGCTTCCTCTTTACTGAATTTACCTAGTATTTGATTTGATCGTTCTTTTATAATTTTCTGTTTTTATTAGTTTTTAATTATCGAAAACAAAACCCCCTTTTTTTATTCGTCAAAAATTAGTATGTGGCTTACGCAAAAAGGCATAGACTTTAGGACGTGTCCCTGAGGATTCAGCCCTACTTGCATGTACTACCTGTTAGTGCAATTGAGCAGTGTTTTATTTATATTTATTTGTTTTGGTGTTGACGACACGCTTTAACAGAATGCTCCAAATGCTCATGTTACATTTAACAAACAGTTGTAGAATCGCCCCATGGGATTGTTTTGCTAGCATATTCCCACGACATAAGCATGGGTGATTCTCATTTCCACGAACGATGACCAAGTGTTTAGATGATTTCGAGGAGCTCGTCATTTTTACAAGAGTAAATGAATAAGAGGAAATGATGTTGGATATTGAAATCTCTAGAAAAATGAAGTTAATTTTGATGAGCGGTTCACACAAATCACACAAGACAAATATTGAATCAGTTAAAGAATATATGAAGTTGATTATATATATATATATATATATATATATATATATATATATATATATATATATATATATATATATATATATATATATATATATATATATATATTAATCAAAGGATCAAAATGTCGAGTCTTCAAAGATAAGGATCAAAATGTCAAAGTCTTCAAAGATAAGGATCAAAATTTCAAATCGTCAAAGATAAGGATCAAAATGTAAAAGTTTTCAAAGATCAAGGGACTAAAATGTAAAATTCATTTTAAACAAATGAATTTGTACCTTAGTTGCAACACATCATGAATCACAAGAAAGTATGAAATTCAACAGTTTAACTATGCAACTTGCACTAATCCACTTCAACTTTACAGGTTATTTAACATATCAAGCAAATACAAGAGCAGTTCAATTCACATGAAGCAATTTACACAAAAGTAAAATTCAAGCATCAAGAGCAGTTAAACAAATCTGCATCATTGTGAAGTAGATGAATATTCAGCATTCACACAAACAACTCAAGACAAAATGGAGAGTCACTTTACAGATTTTCAGCAAAAGTAAATCAATTCTACTTTACAACCCAACAAAGATTACAAATACATAAAATATAAATACAATACAAAGTTTCAATTCTCAAATGTGGAGAAAAATGTAGTCTTTGTGGTAAACAATGTAGTCTGGGAGGGGAGACTACACAAGTGTGGGAAATAGTTTAGCCTTTGTGTGAGAGTGTTTATCCCAGGGGAGAGGTTGTAACCTATAAAATATAGAGAAAAAGTTAGTGTTCTTCATTGTTTTTATGTACTCTCTCTAAATCCATTTAAATACAGAAAATATACCAATTCTTGTGTTCAGTTTTGTGAGTTAGATTCATTTACAAACAATTTTTGCATTTGTCATTTCATTGCTACAATTGGGATCTATCAATTGGTAGAGCATACCATTTGATTTTAACAATTGGTACCGGAGCATACTAATTTTAAAAAATGAGTTTCATTATCTTGATCTCTTCAAATGCTTAAGTTAGCTTACTTAAGAAGCTAACTAGACAAACACCTTGGTGGAGGGTATTATGGTCCTCGTAAGACCATATTTTAGTCGCTACTGGTTTGGAGTTTGCTGGAAGGTTTTTTTGGTCATTGTGGTTTTTTGCAAATGTTTTTTTCCTTGGTGTTGGTGTATCTGTAATTCCTCCATGAGGTTTTTCTTTGTAATTTTGATACACTTTTTCTTCCAGCCTGCTGGTGATTTTTATAAAAAATTTTGTCGTTGAAGAAAGAAACTAGAGATACACTTGGTCTTTAATACACATTCTACATGCGAATTTTGTTGACCGACCTTGTAACCAGGTATTTGACTACTATTTATTTCTTTTAGCAGGTAATATTTGACTTTAATGGGGTGGTTAATCCAAAAAAAAAAAGTTGAAGGACCTATTAAATCCTATTTAATGTGCTTCATGTCAATAATCATATTTAATATATTTTTATAATAAAAAATAATATTTCTTTTACATGATATTGTTAAAAATTATATAATGCTACAACAAAATAATTCTAAAATGAAGGATAAAATGGCCATTGTAACATCCGGATTCCCAGGTATATTATTTTATTCATTTATATTGAATTTTGGAGAGAGACTCGGCGAGTAGGAGCCCCGACTCGCCGAGTTGGATCGCGATTTGAGTGGTCTGATTAATGAGGGACTTGGCGAGTCCACACTCTTTAATGAAACCCTAATCTCTCGGGTTTGCGCCCTATTTAAAGGCCCTTATGGCCGTCATTTGTGGCCACCAGTCCATAGAGAGAAACCCTAGAGTGCTGGAGCGTTTTGAGAGAGAAAAGAAGCCATTCTTGACCTTTGTGGTGTTGTTTAGCAAGAAGAAGGTGGTTCTAGACAAGGGAAAGCAAAGGAGGTTGCTATTCTGAGGATTTGAAGCTAAGATCATTTCATTTGAGGTATTACTTCGGCTCTTCTTCTATTTTAGGAAGAATATATGGTTTTAGGGTTTCTTGTGCCCTTGTTTAAGTTGATTTGAGATCCAATTAGTCCCTTCTGGTGATGAGGCTTGGGATCTGGATCCATAGAGGTCCAGAGAGCCTTACTCATCAAGCTTTATGAAGAACAATGGAGGTCTTGACCTTGGGTTAAGGTATTTGGGGCTAAATCATCATATATGGTCATATGGATGTTGCATGTGCATCAAGATTGAGACTTTACGTTATTATAGTGGTTGGAAAGGCCAGATCTATGGATTAGAGGAACAGATCTGACCTCAGAAGGTCGTTTGAGTGTGAGCATGGCATGTACTCGCCGAGTCCTTGAGAGGACTCGACGAGTTAAGTCGGGTTGCCCCGCGACTCGCGATCTGTGACGACCCGTGGAGTATAGGGTTGACTCAGTGAGTCAAGAGAGGACCAGGGGCGAAGAGGATAGGCGTGTACTCGCCCAGTCACCTTAGTGCACTCGGCGAGTAGGGTCAACTGTGACCGTTGAATTTCATTGACTTTTAGGGTTTCGGTCAATAGTTGGACTTTTGGAGTCTAGGAGGGGTAAAATGGTCTTTTACCCTTCTGAAGGATCATAGAAGGGGGTTTAATCTAGCCTTTGAGAGCCATTATGTGACATCCCCATACGAAGGGGGTTTAATCTAGACCTCGTTAGCTAATTCTCATTCTATCTCAGATTTACAAAACTGTATCGAATTTGCCGCGCTCGAAAAGTAGGGACTAAGTTTCGTCCATATCTTTCGCATACGAGCTCTATTATCGACGTTCTTTATATCCACGCGTTGGTATTTACGAGTACTACAACTTTCATTTAGATCCCGTCGGCTAAAAATCGACCGATCTAAAATTCAGATTTCGGGTTGTGCACTACTATGCTAAATCTTAGAAAAATCATAACTTCCTCATACGAAGTCAGATTTGGGCGTTCTTTTTATTGATGTTCTTAGTTTAACATATTCTACGACTTTCGTTTAGAGTGCTAAGTCTAAATCTCGCTCTATCGTAAATTCACTATTTACGCTTCCCGGTATCGTGTCGGTTCTGTCGCGAAACTTCGACGGGTCATAACTTCTTCGTTATAACTCGGATTTTGGCGTTCCTTATATCCCCGGAATCCTTATTTCGACCACTACAACTTTATGTAGAGATATCGGGTTTATCTCACACTTTAATTTTAACGCTCATTTTTATTCTTTATTAATTATACATTTATAATTAAATAATAAGCACAATAACACACATAATTCACATAATACTCAAACATTTCATCTTTATTACTTCAAAAAGAGTTACAATAGTTGACCTAGACTATTACATTGACAAATATGCTTAGCCCTAAAACCCGGGCGTTACAATTCTCTCCCCCTTAGGATGATTCCGTCCCGGAATCATGCATCAACAAACAGATGTGGATAGCGACTCATCATGTCATCCTCTGTTTACCAAGTGAGATTCAGACCATTCGAATGTTTCCATCGGACTAGCACTAAGCCGACCATCTTACGTCGTAACTTCTTAGTCTTACGGTCAACAATTGTCTCAGGCTCTTCGATCAGCCTTTTATTTTCATCCATCCTTAACTCTGAGATTGGAATTATGTCGGGTACATCTCCCGCGAATCTCCTCAAATAACACACATGGAAGGTGTTATGAATACCATTGAGTTCTTCGGGCAATTCCAGCTTGTAAGCTTGGTTCCCAATCTTTGGAAGAACTTTGAACGGTCCAATAATCCTTGGACTCAAGTTTCCTCGTTTCCCAAATTGTATAAGTCCCTTCCATGGTGAGACTTTTAGCAAAACCAAATCCCCAACTTCGAAGGTTATCGGTCGTCTTTTCTTGTCAGCATGGCTCTTCTGACGATCCTGGGCTGATAACATCCTTTCCCTAATCACTTCCAACTTCTCAGCAGTCTCATGGACTATCTCGGGGCCCATAAACTGCTTCTCTCCGGCTTCAAGCCAACAAGACGATGTACGACACTTCTTTCCATACAAGGCTTGATAAGGTGCCATCTTGATGCTCGAGTGGAAACTGTTGTTGTAGGAAAATTCTACCAAAGGTAAGTGTTCGTCCCAATTCCCTTGGAACTCGAGGGTACATGCTCTCAGCATATCTTCCAGTGTTTGAATCGTTCTTTCGCTCTGACCATTAGTCTGCGGATGGTAAGCTGTACTCAAACACAACTTTGTACCCAACTCCTCTTGTAGACTCCTCCAAAACCTTGATGTGAAACGACTATCACGATCTGATACAATTGTAAGAGGAACACCTTGAAGTCTTACAATTTCCTTTACGTAAGCATTTGCGAGCTTATCCATAGACCACTTCTCGTTGGCTGCTATGAAGTGTGCACTCTTGGTGAAACGATCCACAACCACCCAAAATATGTCGTGACTGCTCTTTGTCCTGGGTAGTTTGGTCACAAAATCCATGGTGATGTCTTCCCATTTACCCATGGGTATAGGTAAAGGTTCTAAACTCCCATACGGTTTTTGATGTTGTGCCTTAACCCTTGCACATGTTACGCACTCGGCCACATACTTCGCAACATCGAGCTTCATCGTCGGCCACCAGTAGTAGGGTTTTAGGTCCTTATACATTTTAGTGCTACCGGGATGAATTGAGTACATGGTCTTATGTGCTTCTTCCATCAGAAGGTCTCTTATTCCTCCCGTCTTAGGTACCCAAATTCGATATTGGAATACCTTTAGTCCTTGACTGTTTGTACCGAACACTAACGTTCTTCCCAAACGTTCTTCCTTTCGATCATTCTTCTCTAAAGCTTCTTCCTGAGCTTTCCTGATACTTTCCACAATCGTCGAGACAACTTCAATTCTCAACGCTCTTGGCCTTTTCCTTTCAAGATTGATTTTCCGACTGAGAGCATCAGCAACAACATTTGCTTTACCTGGGTGGTAAAGTATCTCACAGTCGTAGTCCTTGAGTAGTTCTAGCCAGCGTCTTTGCCTCATGTTCAATTCTTTCTGATTAAAGAGATACTGGAGACTCTTATGATCAGTGAACAACTTGCACTTCGTTCCGTAGAGGTAATGCCTCCATATCTTTAGAGCGAAGACTACCGCTGCCAACTCCAAATCGTGAGTGAGGGTAGTTCTTTTCATGCTCTTTCAATTGTCGAGATGCGTATGCTATCACCTTTTCTCTTTGGGTCAGAACACAACCCAAACCAACTCCAGAAGCGTCACTATAAACTGCAAAATCTTCAACTCCATCGGGTAGAGAAAGTATCGGTGCTTCACATAACTTCTTCTTTAGCCTCTCGAATGCCTCATTGTGTTTTTCACTCCACATATACGTAGCTTCTTTATGGGTCAAAGCTATTAACGGAGCAGCTATCGAAGAAAAGCCTTGGATAAATCGTCGAAAATATCCGGCTAATCCTAGAAAGCTTCGAATCTCAGTGGGACTTTTAGGACGTTCCCACTTCATCACAGCCTCGATCTTTGCATGTTCCACCATTATTCCCTCCTGGTTAACAACATGACCCAAGAATTGAACTTCTCGGATCCAAAAATCACACTTGGAGAACTTTGAAAAATGATTCTCCTTCTTTAACACTTCTAATACTTCCCGTAGATGCTTGCCATGCTCCTCTTGGCTTTTCGAGTAGATGAGAATGTCGTCGATGAACACTATCATGGATTTATCGAGGAATGGTTTACAAACCCTGTTCATCAAATCCATGAATGCTGCAGGAGCATTGGTTAGTCCAAATGACATAACCAAGAACTCATAGTGTCCATATCTTGTCCTGAATGCAGTCTTCTCAATATCCTGCTCTCTCACCTTCAACTGATGATATCCTGACCTAAGATCGATCTTTGAGAAGTAGCTCGAACCTTGCAGCTGATTGAATAGGTCATCAATCCTCGGCAATGGATACTTGTTCTTCACCGTTGCCTTATTCATCTCTTGGTAGTCTATACACATTCTCATACTTCCGTCCGTTTTCTTCACGAATAACACCGGAGCTCCCTAGGGTGATGAACTAGGTCGAATGAATCCGTTGTCCAACAGCTCCTGAAGTTGCGTCATAAGCTCCTTCATCTCCGTCGGTGCTAATCAGTAAGGTGCCTTTCCTATCGGTGTTGTTCCTAGTAACAAGTCTACATGAAATTCCACTTGCCTATCAGGTGGTAATCCGGGAAGATCTTCGGGAAAGACTTCCGAATAATCACACACAACCGGTATATTCTGCACCTCTTTCTTCTCCTTCTTAGCATCGATTATGAATGCCAAGTACGATGCACATCCTTTGGACAAACATTTCCTGGCTTTCATCAGGGATGTGATTCCAGAATTCACTCTGTGCTTGTCCCCGTACACCATAAATGATTCTTTTTCGGGTGGGTTCACCCTTACTATCTTCTTTCGGCATTGAATCTCAGCATCGTTGGTGCTAAGCCAATCCATACCCAAAACGATGTCGAAACCATTTAACTCTATGGGTAATAGCTCTTCGTGGAATTTGTTTCCGTTTAGGTCAATGACGTTGTTCCTAATACGATTACTAATAGGTATGAATTTGCCACTGGCAACTTCTACAATCAGGGTATTATCTAGTTTTTCTACAGGCAATGCTAATTTCCCACCAAATTTATGCGACACAAAGGAGTAGTTGGCTCCGGAATCAAATAGTATATTCGCAGGCAAAGCATTTACAAGAAAGGTACCTAAAGCAACGTCTGCTGCCTCCTTCGCAGCCTCGAGCGTCATCTGGAAGGCTCTCGCCTTCGACTTTGGTGGTATGTTGGGTCTTCCTGCCTCCTTCTTCTTCGAGCAATCCTTTGAAATGTGCCCCTCCTCGTTGCACTCATAACAGACCTTCTTAGTGAACGTGCATTCGTTGGCATAGTTCCCAGGCTTTCCACACTTGAAACAAGTGACCCCTCCGTCACACTTCCCAGAGTGCTTCTTCTTACACTTGTCACACCACTTCGCTTCTGATCCTCCTCCTCTCGAACCAGACTTCAAGAATCTACCCTTCTTACCGGACCTCGAGGATCCGTTAGATTTCCTTTTCTCTCCCACCTCCACTCTCTCCAGACCCTTCTCTCGTATCTGGGTCTCCACATTCTTAGCAGCCCAGATGGCGGCTTTCAGAGTGGTAGTTTGCTTGACCATTGGACCGAAGTACGCTGGTAATCCGAGGGAAAATTTGTTAACCTTGGAGAGTTCAGTTGGAACGAGGTGAGGAACAAGCTTCATTTTCTCAGTAAAGCTTGCAGCGTATTCAGTAACGCTCATTCTTCCCTTCTTCAGATTCTGGAATTCGTTGTTGATCTCCAGAAGATCCTGCTCAGAGCAGTATTGCATCTTCAACTGTACCATAAAATCCTCCCACGACATCTTGCTTGCTTCACCTTTGGGCATTGAATCAGCTAGTAGCTTCCACCAGTTTAGTACTCCAGATTTCAACAGAGGAACCGCGAGAGCGGTCTTCTGCCTATTGCTACACTCGCAACTCTCAAACATCGTCTCCATTTCAGAGATCCAGTTCATGACTTCCACCGGTGTCGGGCTTCCAGATAGACTCGGTGGCTTGGATGCCATGAAATCCTTGTATTTGCATCCACGTCCGTCATTTCCTCCATCCTGGTGGTTTTGCCTAACTATCGGTGGGTTGGCTTGACGAACAGTCCCACTGTAGTTTCCCTCCTCAGTCTGCCCTTCATTCAACTCGGGCTGTTCGATCTGAATAGTCGCTTCCTCTCGATTTTGCTGGAGCAAACGTCTGGTTTCCTCCATTTGACGATCCAACATCGCCTGGATCATCGCTTGTACTCCGGCCATCGTTATTGGCTCAGCAGCGGCTTCCACAACCGGTATTTGCTCAATCACTGGGGGCTGATCTCGGTTCCCATTTGTATTCACGTTTCCGCTACGGGTCCTTGCAATCTTGATCTATACACCGAATAAGGTGAATCTAGATCTTTATTTAGGATTGACGTTAAAATCATCCTTATCACCCCGAAACTTTTATATGCTAGTTCTAATATCGTAGTCGTATGTTTAGAATCCTAAACACATAAGGTTTCCAGATCCGGTCGGCAACAGACCATAGATCCGAACAAATAACAGCATATCATGCACAAAGCATTTAGCACATAAAAGCATTTTAGGCACAATTCCTAAAATAAGCTAGTGCTCACACCTCACAATCATCGCTTAGCATTCTAAGTTTAAGTCTAGAAATCCTACAAATTCCTAATTCGCTTAAATTAATGCTCTGATACCAACTGTGACATCCCTATTTTCACGGCCAGAAAAGACCGATTTTGTTTATGCTTTGTTTGAAAATCAGAGTAACATTTTAAATAAAAGTGTTGCAGAATTTGTCCCAAAACAAAATATGATAAAGATTTATCAAAAGCATTTCCATAGAAATGTATTTCATTAAAAGACTTGGGATGTCATGTTCGTACAGATCAAAAGCATAAACAGTACAATATAAGCCTTACTACATTATTTCATATCTACAGGCCTATATCCATAATCCCTCGTCCAAACAGCATATCTATGCTCAAGCGCCACTACCTGTAATACATAAAACTGAGTGGGTCAGGCTTGGGAGCCTGGTGAGCACATAGGGTTTTCAACCCACAATAAATAAGTTTATTAAATTCATCAATCAACCATAACCCGATCACCCGTTCCCGTTATCCTCACTTTACGTCCCTAAACACCTATCATAAGGGACCTAGTCTAAGGATCATCATCGGGATGGACACTACTGCTAAGGGGATTCCTTAACAATAAATGTCCTAAAGGCAACCATGTGGGGGATGGAGTACACCGGTGAACACATCATTCACAAACACCTACAGGTTGCGAGCCTGCTAGTGTTCCACTGGACTGTCTAGAAGAGTCCGTGGTCGTCATCCATACTCCACTAGATGACAGAATCAACAACATCAACATCGAGGCCTCTCACCATTTTATCACACATCACCTATTACATCTACCCATGTTTTACCCCAACATTTTCGTAGATATAAAATACATATACAGTTTAAATCATTGAAAACATGTATAATAATGTTCATCCAGCATAGATAACAAGTATTCAGATAATATGCACACATAACACGTAATTTATATAAAATACTTCATATCTATGTGTAAACTAAAAGTAACTATGCACTCACCTGGTAAGGTGGTGACTTGGCACTCGGACAGCTCTTCGTTACTTCTTAAAACAATTTTTTCTTGACCAAAACCTGGGATTAATACCACTAGAGTTTAGTTTTAACGTTAATCGCAACTAATTAATAGTCTAGCTATTATTACTATTATATAAGCGTTAAATAACACTCAATATAACTCATAATAATAGCCCAAATAATTATTTTAAGGTCCTAATAATGTTACTATATTTAAATAAAAGCTATATTAAATATAGTATAGGCGTAACTCACTTACAGCGGGTTTTTATTAAAAACCGGGCTTCGCTGGAGCAGCGTTTCCGAGCCGAAAGTTTTTCTTCTCGGAGCCGTCGGGCGCTCCGGGGCTTTCTTCTCGTGATAGGGAGGTTCCCTAGACTTGGGAGGGGTTTAGGGAGGTTAGAGAAAAGTTAGAGAGAGAAAGAAAGGTTTGAAGGTGTGAGGAAATAATGAAGAGTTCATCTCTTATTTATAGGAAGTGTATAGTAAAGTAGTCTCCAAGCTTCGCCCGTAACTTTTGCATACGAGCTCCGTTTTTGTCTGTCTTTTTACCGTTGAGTTCTTATTAATGAGATCTTCAACTTTCATTTAGACCTCGTTAGCTAATTCTCATTCTATCTCAGATTTACAAAACTGTATCGAATTTGTCGCGCTCGAAAAGTAGGGACTAAGTTTCGTCCATATCTTTCGCATACGAGCTCTATTATCGACGTTCTTTATATCCACGCGTTGGTATTTACGAGTACTACAACTTTCATTTAGATCCCGTCGGCTAAAAATCGACCGATCTAAAATTCAGATTTCGGGTTGTGCACTACTATGCTAAATCTTAGAAAAATCATAACTTCCTCATACGAAGTCAGATTTGGGCGTTCTTTTTATCGATGTTCTTAGTTTAACATATTCTACGACTTTAGTTTAGAGCGCTAAGGCTAAATCTCGCTCTATCGTAAATTCACTATTTACGCTTCCCGGTATCGTGTCGGTTCTGTCGCAAAACTTCGACGGGTGATAACTTCTTCGTTATAACTCGGATTTCGGCGTTCCTTATATCCCCGGAATCCTTGTTTCGACCACTACAACTTTATGTAGAGATATCGGGTTTATCTCACACTTTAATTTTGACGCTCAATTTTATTCTTTATTAATTATACATTTATAATTAAATAATAAGCACAATAACTCACATAATTCACATAATACTCAAATATTTCATCTTTATTACTTCAAAAAGAGTTACAATAGTTGACCTAGACTATTACATTGACAAATATGCTTAGCCCTGAAACCTAGGCGTTACACATTACTTATTGAGGATATTTTGTATGTGATTAGGCGTGGGCTAGATCAGTAGATTCGTGTGCGAGATCATCCGAGATACCTGAGGTGAGTCTTCTCACTATACGTTACCTAGAGTTGTAATTATGTATAGAACGTAGGGTCGTGTATGCTATGTGTATGTATGAGATTATGTATTTTGTGTATATGTATGTTATGTGTTATATAGACCGGATCGGAGGGTCCAACGATATAGACCGGGTCGAAGGGTCCAACGATATAGACCGGGCCAAAGGGTCCAACGATACAGACCGGACCGAAGGTTCCAACGAGTTATGACCGGACCGGAGGATACAACGAGCTACGGGACTGTAGGGTCCCGCTGAGACACATCGGACCGAAGGGTCGCATTGTAGCCTCGAGTGGCGTATGTGTTGCATGTGGTATTTTGGGGAACTCACTAAGCTTTTATGCTTACAGTTGTTGTGTGATGTGTTTCAGGTACTAGTGAGGATCGCGGGAAGGCGCCGGCATGATTTGTACACACACGAGGAGTTTCTATTTTATGATCTTGGGATATGATGTTATGATTTGAATATGTGAACAATGGTGTTTTTATAACAATTATGGATGAAAATGTGTTTTATAAAATGTGAAAATTTGTTTCGAAAAATTTGGGTGTTACGGCCATAGTTATTTTTAGGGTTTATGCTTCAAAAGCCATTATATGTACAACATTGTTCTGTTTTAGCCATAATTTTGTTTTTTGTTCATCATCTGCCATTATATTTTGTGCCTTTGACCGGTCACCAGCACTAGGTCATGATGACGTGTCTTTTTTGTTGGAATAGTGTCTAAGGCTGTAACTATATCCGGTTGTGCATGGTCCTTTTGGGTTGCCTTCACCATAGCAACTTGATAGGATGATTTGTTAAGAGAGAATAAATATTATTAATATATTATGGGAATAATATAATGAGTAATATATTTGTTATTTGATTAATATAAGTCATAGAATTAATTAGAATTAATTTGGTGACTTAAAGAGATTAATTAAATAAAGGGGTATAAACTGTCAATTGTTTGATAGTTAAGCTTTAAACTGTAAATCCATTTGGATATACTTTGGACGGATTCTAAGAGCTTTAGGAAAGCTAAAATCGTCCATATGCTTATCTAGGAATGGATTTGGATAGCCTTAAGAGAAGATTATCTGATAGGGACTTATCTGTAATCATTAAGGAATCTACAAGTATAAATAGACCCCATGGCATAGGGAATTCGATACTTCTGATTAAGCAAGAGAACTCTGGTCGAATTCCTCCCCTCTCCTCTCTCCCAAATCATCCTCCTTGCTTTGGTGTTTGTAAGCCATTAGAGGAGTGACACTTGTGACTCTAGAAGCTCTAAGACCTCAAGATCAACAAGGAACTCAAAGGTATGATTCTAGATCTGTTTTAATGTTCTTGTTTAACTTAATTAGTAATTAGAAGACTTGGATTCAATGCATGTTTATTAGAAAGCCTAGATCCAAGCATTAGGGTTTTGTATGCGCACATAGGAAAGTTCTTATGGCTAAAACCCATCAGTGGTATCAGAGCCTAGCTTGGTTTTCTGTAAATTGTTGCTTGATTAACTGAAACAAACCTGCAAAATTCGAATTTTTGGTTTCTGAGTCATGGACTCGGCGAGTCTCAAAGTGGACTCGGCGAGTAGGCCTGACTCGGCGAGTCCATTTGTGCACTCGACGAGTCCAGGCGTCAGGAATGGCCAGATTCGGGATTTCTTTGTGTTTATCTTATCTTAACTTACCATAAACTAATTAGATCAATATTAATTCGTTTTTCTGATAAATATAACTATTATCTTGATCTAATTAAAGGTAATTATCAACTAATTAAATATTTAATTTCCTTATATGATAATTAATTAATTATTTTGATTATTTTGGTAATTATCTTAAAAAGAAATCTTGAATAAATCAAATATAGATAATTAGGATATTAATTGTTAATTGGAATTATTTGTTATTTGATCCTCCATGTTTTAAATGTTTAAAACCTACCCTCTTGTTTTGAAATTTACTTTTGTGATTAAAAGTTTTAATTTAGACAACTTAAATTTCAAACCCTAGATTTTAAAAGTTTTAAAATACAACCTTATACTAATATGATATTACTAGAATAATATATATATGTATAACTAAATGCTAGTCTTACCGTTAGTAGGCCTCATTCACGAAGCCGATCTATAAGGTGGGTATAAGGTTGCAGCCTATAAAATGGCGCTTAATGGGTGTACACTCACACTCACCGCTTGCTTGATTGGTGGAGGGTCGTTAGCCGAACGGGTAGGATAGGGCAACCTCATCCTCTCATTAAAAGTATAATAAGAAATACAAGTAACTACACATATTTTAAAATTTCCCAATCCTAGTTACTTTAGGAAAAGTGAATTGATGCAATCCCATGAAATTACACTTTGCACCTTGCTAAGATGTTGGTGGAGCGTGTGTGGTTTACCGGCACACTAATTGGTTCTAAGCGAAGGTGGCAAAGGGTGATTCATTGTTTATCATAGTTCGATGGAGCGTGTGTGGTTTACCGGCACATCGAATAGGTGATTGTTACAATGAAGGCACCATGTGAATTTGCATGGTAATTCACACCCGCTTTGTGATCCTCGGCATCCCAGTCACAAACAAGAGGGGCATATCGAGATTTAAACATGCCATTGAATAGTTTCAATGAATCTCATCCGAACCTAGGAATTCTCAAAAAAAAAACACTTAGGACTAATAGTGTAAGCTTTTGGTGGAGAATTAGTGAATCGTCATTCACTTACCTTCAATTTATTTGCATGTTAGATTACGGCATCCCTTTACTAGTATGTAAATGTTATTGTTGGATCCTAGCCCTAATTTTCTTATTGGGTGATAATTAGGGATTCTTATTCTAATCTATCTTTGTCCTTTTCTAATTGTAGATGTCAAACGCAAACAACGCTGCTGCTAGTTCTTTCACGTTGATGAGCCTTTGCCAAAAGGTCACCTTCGATGGAACGAACTTTAGCGAATGGATAAGATACATTCGCACAATTGCTCGCTATGAGGATAAGGAGTATGTCCTCGATGAGAAGCTCGAGAAAATCAACCCCGAAATTGCTACTCCCGCCGAAATCACCGCCTTTGAAACTCATGAGCGAGATGCGACGAAGGTACATTGCATCATGATCGCCACCATGAACTCCGAATTCCAAAAGTCCTACGAGGACATGTACCCGTACGAGATGCATCAAGACTTATTGGAGAGGTATCACCAAAACGCGAGACAAGAGAGGTACGAGATTTTCACTAACATGATTTCCGCAAAGATGGGTCATGGAGAATCTCTTACCGTGCACTTGCAAAAGATGCAAAGGTATGTTGACCGCCTCCGCAAGTTAAATGTTGACTTCGGTGAGGATTTGGCGGTCGACATGGTGCTTCACTCTTTGCCTCCGATGTACAATCAATTTAGGATGACCTACCACATGAACAAAGAAGAGGTCACCCTAAGCAAGCTCCAAGGTCTCTTGAGGGTTGCTGAGAGCAACTTTAAAGACAAGTCTGTTGCACCTACTCCCAATCCGCCCGCTGCTCCTGTCTTGGCTATTGGACAAGGGAAGGGAAAGAAGACGAAAGCTTCATCGAAGAACCATCGCAAGGTAAAAGCCCGAGATGGTGCCTCTTCTAGTGGGACCAAAGTTGATCCCGCCAAACCCTGCTCTAACCCGAAGGAGGCAGAGTGCCACCACTGCCACAAGATAGGACATTGGAAGAGAAGCTGCCCGGATTACCTGCAAGCAATCAAAGAAGGAAAGATCAAGCCATCTTTCGCAGGTATATATACAATCAAATCTAACGATTCTAATCATGCTATTTCTTGGGTTCTTGATACCGGTTGTGGTTATCACATTTGTTCTAATGTGCAGGGACTAAGAAAAAGTAGGGATGTGGAGCAAGGAAGGATCAATCTAATCATGGGGAACAGAAGATCGTCGCCTGTGACCAAGATTGGAGTGTACTCCTTAGTGCTTAGGAATAGTTTAGTTTTAGATTTGAACAATTGTTGCTATTCGCCAGAAATGGCAAGAAACATCATTTCATTTCATGGTTTATATAAACAAGGATTTAGATTTTCTTTTAACAATGAGAATGGTTCTATTTTGGCTTATCTAAATGGTGTCTTTTACTTTGAAGCTATACCATGTAATGGAATATATGAAACTGTCATGATTGTTGATGACTTTGGAAATGATGTTTTGAATATTGATTCTTCCACTAGTATGGATAAAGCTTCCTTGTGGCATTGTCGTCTTGGACATGTCAACAAGAAACGCATAGCCCAACTCCAAAAGGATGGAGTGTTGGAGTCATTCGACCTTAGGGAAGATGACACATGCGAGTCTTGTTTGCTTGGAAAGATGACTAAGTCACCCTTCACAAGTACTTGTGAAAGGGGCGAGGGTCTATTGGACCTAATACATACCGATGTATGTGGACCGTTTAGATCAACCACGAAGGATGGGAACCGCTTCTATGTGACTTTTACCGATGACTATAGTAGATATGGGTATATCTACTTAATCAAGCAAAAGTCAGACACCTTTGAAAAGTTCAAAGAGTTCAAGAATGAAGTGGAGAATCAATTGGGCAGGAAAATCAAGATGCTTCGATCCGATCGAGGAGGAGAGTACCTAAGTCTTGAATTCCACGATTATCTCAAGGAGTGTGGAATAGTTTCGCAATTGACGCCTCCTAGGACACCGCAGTTAAATGGTGTGGCAGAAAGGCGTAATCGAACCTTATTGGATATGGTTCGCTCTATGATGAGTCGTGCTTCACTACCAATCTCTTTTTGGGGGTATGCCTTAGAGACTGCCGCCCATATCCTTAACCGAGTCCCTACTAAGAAGGTTGCCAAAACACCTCACGAGATGTGGACAGGGAAAGCTCCCTCGTTGGCACATATCAAGGTTTGGGGTTGCGAGGCTTTCGTAAGACGAGATACTCACGACAAGCTTGAACCTTGAAGTGAGCGATGTATTTTCATCGGCTACCCGCATGCATCCTTTGGATATCTCTTCTATAGACCGAAGGACAATGTGGTCTTCGTTGCGAGGAGAGGAGTTTTCCGAGAGCGAGAACTCATAAGCCAAGGAGACAGTGGGAGGCAAATCGAACTTGAAGAGATTCAAGAGTCGATGGATGAAGGAACCTCTACCACTGGCACTCAACCCGAGGAGGAAACTCCGGTTGAACCAATTGACGAATCCTTACCTCTTAGACGTTCCGATAGAGTTAGAGTTCATCCCCAGTTCTATGGCTTTCATATTACTACCGAAGGGGACACGTATATTAGTGATGGTACACTAGTAAATCTTGATGAACCTAATAGCTACAAGGAAGCCATGGCAGGCCCGGAGTCTGTAAAGTGGAAAGAGGCAATGGATAGCGAGATCCAATCCATGTATGATAACCAAGTTTGGAATTTGGTTGATTACGTGCCCGGACGTAAGAGCGTTGGGTGCAAATGGATCTTCAAGAAGAAGACCGACGTGGATGGGAACGTACACACATATAAAGCGCGATTGGTCGCGAAGGGCTTTACTCAAACTCCCGGAGTTGACTATGATGAGACCTTCTCACCAGTTGCGAAGATTAAATCTATTAGAGTGATGTTAGCAATTGCCGCATTTCATGATTATGAGATTTGGCAAATGGATGTCAAGACCGCTTTCCTTAACGGAAAGTTGGCTGAGGATGTTTACATGGCTCAGCCAGAGGGGTTTGTGGATCCGAAGCATCCGGATAGAGTGTGTAAGCTTGAGAAGTCCATTTATGGACTTAAGCAAGCATCTCGCAGATGGAACCTTTGTTTCGATGAGAAAGTCAAAGAGTTTGGATTTGTACGAAGCGAAGACGAATCTTGTGTATATGTCAAAGCCAGTGGGAGTATAGTAAGCTTCCTCGTTCTATATGTCGATGACATATTACTCATAGGAAACGACATCCCGACTCTGCAGGAGGTAAAGTCCTGGCTCGGGAAGTGTTTCGCTATGAAGGACCTCGGAGAGGCTTCTTACATTTTGGGAATAAGGATAGTAAGAGAAAGAAGTAAGGAACTAATTGGACTTAGTCAGAATACTTACTTAGAGAAGGTACTAAAACGTTTTAGTATGGAAAACTCAAAGAAGGGAGAACTACCGATACAAAGTAATGCCAAGTTGAGTAAGACTCAAAGTCCGAGTACCGAAGCTGAGATAGCAGAAATGAGCCGAGTACCATACGCTTCCGCAGTTGGCTCTATCATGTACGCTATGACTTGTACTCGCCCTGATGTAGCCTTCGCTTTGAGCATGGTTAGCAGATATCAAGGGAACCCTGGCAAAGCCCATTGGATAGCGGTGAAGAATATCCTTAAGTACCTTCGGAGGACGAAGGAATGGTTCTTAGTCCTCGGAGGAAGTGATGACTTGAAGGTGCGAGGGTATAGTGACGCCAGTTTTCAAACCGACAGGGACAACTACCGTTCGCAGTCGGGCTGGGTCTTTACCCTAAATAGAGGAGCAGTGACATGGAAAAGTTCCAAGCAGGAAACAGTAGCTGATTCAACGTGCGAATCAGAGTACATTGCAGCGAGCGAAGCGTCGAAGGAGGCAATATGGCTAAAGAACTTCATCGGTGATCTTGGAGTCGTACCTGCCATAAAGGAGCCAATGGAGATTTTCTGTGATAACGAAGGTGCGGTTGCCTTAACCAAGGAACCGAGGGATCATGGTAGATCAAGACATATCGACAGAAAGTATCACTTCATTAGACATCGTGTAGAAGAAGGAAAACTCGTAGTTAAGAGGATATCATCAGAAGATAACCCAGCAGATCCGCTTACGAAGGGACTGAGTAGGGTTAAGCACTTGCAGCATGCTAGGAGTATTGGGCTGAAGGATGGTATTAGCATAGATTAGATAGTATTAGAAACGTGTAATAGATAAATGTAATTGACATTTGATGATTAAATAAAGAAGTTTTATTTATGAGTAATGTTACTATCTTATGTTAATTGTTTAGCTATTGTTTCACTTTGCATGTTTTGACTTCCAGAATAATTGAGGTTATTAGGAATAATCGAATTATTCAAATGGTCCACAATCGTTCATATGTTGGAAGTAGATATGAAAGAAGATTGTCGTGAATTGGTGTGTAGAATGTCTAAATGATGTTAGACATAGCAAAGGATTGCTGCAACGTTCATGAGTGCTTATGAACTAGTTTTGAGCATTGGAATAAACCCGCGCTTGCTGGAATCACCTTATGGAATAAGATATAAAAGGTGATCGCAAGACGATAATATCATATAGTCTTAAAACCTAGATATATGGTTTATTATTTGTTAATTGATTGTACATTGATAATACGAAAACGCATCAGTAACTTGGTGTTATAAAACGTATTGTTGTGTATAGTTGGTAAATGAATAAGTAAATGCATATAAGTCGAAGTTTATTTGTAACTTTTATCTAAGAAGGTAAAAGCGATATCTCGGCCGCTCGATGATTTGATTTGACTTATGTGCCGGGCCCGGTCAGAACTGAATTGATGTGTTCGATTAAGTTCTATGTCAAATATATCAGAGATCGAGAAACCTAAATGCTTGACTAACCATTCCATAGGATTGTCAGCATGATATCTAACAGAGGACTGTACATTCCCTTATCTAAAGGACAAGATTGATTAGATCAGAGTTGACAGCGTCTTTGAGAGCTACGATTGCAAACCGAATTGTACTTGTATAGTTACTAGACTTATCCAAGTGGGAGACTGTTGGAATAGTGTCTAAGGCTGTAACTATATCCGGTTGTGCATGGTCCTTTTGGGTTGCCTTCACCATAGCAACTTGATAGGATGATTTGTTAAGAGAGAATAAATATTATTAATATATTATGGGAATAATATAATGAGTAATATATTTGTTATTTGATTAATATAAGTCATAGAATTAATTAGAATTAATTTGGTGACTTAAAGAGATTAATTAAATAAAGGGGTATAAACTGTCAATTGTTTGATAGTTAAGCTTTAAACTGTAAATCCATTTGGATATACTTTGGACGGATTCTAAGAGCTTTAGGAAAGCTAAAATCGTCCATATGCTTATCTAGGAATGGATTTGGATAGCCTTAAGAGAAGATTATCTGATAGGGACTTATCTGTAATCATTAAGGAATCTACAAGTATAAATAGACCCCATGGCATAGGGAATTCGATACTTCTGATTAAGCAAGAGAACTCTGGTCGAATTCCTCCCCTCTCCTCTCTCCCAAATCATCCTCCTTGCTTTGGTGTTTGTAAGCCATTAGAGGAGTGACACTTGTGACTCTAGAAGCTCCAAGACCTCAAGATCAACAAGGAACTCAAAGGTATGATTCTAGATCTGTTTTAATGTTCTTGTTTAACTTAATTAGTAATTAGAAGACTTGGATTCAATGCATGTTTATTAGAAAGCCTAGATCCAAGCATTAGGGTTTTGTATGCGCACATAGGAAAGTTCTTATGGCTAAAACCCATCATTTTTGGCTTATATTAAATATTTTTCTCGGTTTACATTTAGCTACAACATTTATATATGAGTGCATTTAGCCCCAATATTTTTTTGTTCCCCATTTGCCATTATTTTTTAGAAATATTTTCATTTTAGCCATTGGCCAGACACGAATAGGTATTTTAAAATGTAATAACTTAAAATGAAAAAGGAAAAAGGCGAAGGCAAGAGTCAAAACTACGACTTCTCCTTAGGGGTGGGGTGTGTTAACTAGTACGCCAATGACTATCTTTTTTGTATTATTAATATTTGTTGTATTTAATGTACATATATATTTTAGAATGAAAGAAAAAGACCTAGTGTAAATCTCGAGTCCAAGACATCTAAAAACTATGTGACATGCTAATCTTTGAGCCAATCAAAATTGTTAATAAGATGTCATCTAAGAAACTATTGATTATTTCTAATGACATATTGTTGAGAAACCAAAGAAATAAGATATCGGCATGTAAAGTTTTTATGGTGAAATGAAATAAATAACATCAAACGTTATTCTTTCCTTATTATAGCTTTGTACTTTCATATATTTTTTATTACAACATGTACTTTCAAATTATTTTTTATTAAGGCATTGTACTTTGATAAATACACTTAGATAAGATTACAAAATTATATAAATGATCCTTATATTTATCAAAGTACCATGCTTTAATAACAATTAATTTAAAAATACATGTTGTAATAATAAGAAAATATGGAAGTACAAAGCTATAGTAAGGAAAGAATAACGTTTAATGTTATTTCTTATATTTAACCATTAAAACTTAATCTACTCGCATTTTATTTTTTTGGTTTCTCTACAAATATGTCGTTGAAAATAATTAATTGTTTCTTAGATGGCATTTTATTAGATATTTTGATTGGCTAAAAGATTAGCATGTCATATTGTTTATTAGATGACACGGACTCAAGAATTACATTAAGTATTTTCTCTTTATTTTAAAATACATGTGTACATTAAATAAAACATAAACCGATAATACTAAAAAAAAACATTGGCTTACTGGTTAACACGCCAAGGAGAAGTCGTAGTTTTGACTTTTGCATTTGTTTTTTTCCTTTTTCATTTTAAGTTATTACATTTTAAAATATCTATTCGTATCTAGCAAGGGTTAAAATGGTTTATTTTTTCTAAAAGATAACGGCAAATTGGGAAAAAACTAATGTTAGGGATAAATGCAAACTTATACATAAATGTTGGGGCTAAATGTAAACTGAGAAAAATATTTTATCTAATTCAAACCGACACGTCATCATGACCTGTTGGCGACTAGCTAGGGGGGCGAAAATGAAAGCTTTTCTAAAATATAATGACAAATGAGAAACAATAAATAAAGTTAGGGTTAAAACAGAACATGGTCGTATATATAATGGATTTTGACTTAGAGCTGGTAATGGGTCAACTTGGGTTGTGTTCGGGTTCAACCAATTTATTAATTGGATTGAAGATTTCAACCCAACCCAACCTATTTATTTAAATGGGTTGATATTTTCAACCCAACCCAACCTTCCGGATAAATTGGTTGTCAATGGGTTGACTTGTTTATGTACTTCTCAACCCAATCGATTAGATAAATGGGCTAAACCTGAGTTAACTCATTTCAATTTAAAAATTGAAATAGTTAACTTAATATTACATGTAACATCCCCCTCTGGCACATATCATAATATTGTCCGCTTTGGGCTCCAGGCACGAAAACTTCCCAGGGTTACCCATCTGTGAATTACTTTCGCCCGGGCACGCTTAACTGCAGAGTTCTTATGGAATATGTTGCCCTCACGGCTTTAAAGCACGTTGTGATAGGAAAGTTATCCGCATCCCTTATAAGGAATGATTAGTACTCCTTCCCAGTCGATGTGAGATTAGGTGCAACCCACCTTCACCCCCCCCCCATTATAGGGTTCGACGTCCCTGTCGAACACATCGACCCGCATCTCTTATAGGGTTCGACGTCCCGACACGAAAACTTCTCAAGAGGTCACCCATCCCTGAATTGCTCTCGCCCGGACACACTTAACTATAGTGTTCTTATGGGATCTTTTGTCCTCACGACTTTGAAACGTGTTGTGACAAAGAAGGTATCCACACCCCTTATAAGGAAATGTTTCGTTATCCTTCCAAGCCGATGTGGGATCAAGTGCAAACCTACATTCACCTCTATTATAGGGTTCAACGTCTCTCTCGAACATATCGACTCGTGCCCAATCTCTGATACCATTTGTAACATCCCTCTCTGGCACGTATCACAATATTGTCCGTTTTAGGCTGTCGGCACAAAAACTTTCCAAAGGGTCACCCATTCCTGGATTGCTCTCGCCCAGGAACGCTTAACTATAGAGTTCTTAAGGGATCTACTACCCTCATAGCTTTAAAACGCGTTGTGATATGGGAATGTATCCACACCCCTTATAAGGAATGCTTAGTTCTCCTTTCCAACCGATGTGGGTGCATCCTACCTTTAGCCCCCTTTATAAGGTATAAGAGGAGTATGTTACAAATGGTATTAGAGGAGGATGTTACATTACTTCATTTAAATTAGTTACAAACTTAAATAAAATTTCAAAGTATGACAAAAACACAAGCCTAATTCACAAATACAAATAAATGATCAAATAACATTAAAAATATTTAATTTCAAAGTGATTTTGAAAAATGACTAGTGTTGTCGATGCTTAAGAAAAAGGATAGGAATTACAAGTGTATTTTTTGAAATCGTAAATAATACTAATACAACACTATAATTATAAATTAATACTTAGATTAATATTATAATATTTAAATAATTATTAATTTATATATATATATATATATATATATATATATATATATATATATATATATATATATATATATATATATATATATGAGTTAAATGAGTTTATATGGGTTGAAAATGAGCTGATAATTTTTATCCAATCCAACCTATTTAACTAAATGAGTTAGACGGGTTGACCATTTAACTTTAACAAGTTGAAAATCTTAACTCAACCTATTAATTTTGGGTTGGATTCGGGATGAATTGACGAATTGGATCGATTTTTGCCGGGTCTAGATTTTGTGACAGAAACCCTTATTTTTTTTATCAAGGTCTTTGTTAGGGATGCAAACGGGTCGGGGATTCCCCGTGACCCACGGGGACCCGAACCGAACGGATCGGGGATATCCTGCTTTAACGGGTAACAGATCAAGGATGGAAATTATATATCTTACCTGAAACGGGGACGGGTATAATACTATCCTCTCCGTTTTAGATCCGATATATATATATATATATATATATATATATATATATATATATATATATATATATATATATATATATATATATATATATAATTGCTATTAATCGTTTTCAATTCGACTATTGAACCTTCATAATTGCTATCCTCTCCGTTTTAGATCCGATATATATATATATATATATATATATATATATATATATATATATATATATATATATATACTAGTTTATAACCCGTGGGCACCACGGATTAGAAAGGTAAAAATAATTTTAATTAAATTATAAGGTAATTATTGAGCTATGATAAAAAAAAATTAATAAATTAGGCAATAGATATTATAAATAATTTTTTTGTTGACGTGTTTGATATGTGTAAAATGGAGGAGTGAATTAGTGGAAATTTAAATAATGAGGAAAAACCTTAGAATGACAAGTGGCAAATAATTAATGTGAAGCTCTAATTGATTGACATGTGGCAAATATGCTACTCTTTTATTAGGTAGGGAGACATATATATATATATATATATATATATATATATATATATATATATATATATATATAATTGCTATTAATCGTTTTTACTATAAAATTTTGATTAATTTTATAACCTTGGTTCCCACGGGTTATAAACTAGTGTATATATATATATATATATATATATATATATATATATATATATATATATATATATATATATATATATATATGCTATTAATCGTTTTCAATTCGACTATTGAACCGTCATGTGTCTCTTAGTAATTTGTGAGCATGTGACCTGTGAGAAATCTAATTGCATCCACTGCATTTCGATTTCAAACTCAACACTTCTCCTGCATTTATTAATGTCGAACACTTTTCCTGCATTTCGGTACTCCAGTAGTAAAATTCTTTTATTCAAAACATAAGAAATCCGATTCCATACTCTACTTCTCAACTTCCCCTTCTTTTCCTTACCGAATTCATTTTTTTCTTTTCTTCTGCAAGTATGGTCGTGAACGATTCTCCTCTATCGGATTAGTATGTTTCTTTTCCTTACCGAACTCGTTTTTCTTTTCTTTAATAGGTTTCTTGTACTTGATTTTCTATAATCGTTTTTTCAATTTGGTTAAACCGATTTTGAGTAATCGTTTTTTGAAATATGTGTTCTTTACTCGATTTCATGTACTTGGTCTTTGTAATATCGATTTCCTTTTCTTAACTCAACACGTTCTTTGCAATAATCGATCCGTTTTTGTGGTTTAACGGAATCAGTAAAATTAATGGCTTGCTCGTTGATGTATATAATAGAAATATTTAAGCCATTGTTTTCTAAGAGCCACTGCCCACTGATAACTGATAAATATTTAATGTTGTGCAAAAATATGGATTTTTCGTTTGCTATTTGTTGTTATATAATATTTTGAATATGTATTCCATTAACTTTTTAATTCATATCCTCTGGACTCTTGAGGGTTGTTAAATATAAGAAAATACTTGCACATTGGTATTTTACTATTCGTTCTTTTACAACCGATGAACCGAATATCATCTTCTTTATTATTGCAGGAAACAATTAAGTGGGAAAAACAAGAATGGAACTACACATTTGCATTATCAATACAAGCATGCTAGATTTTGATACTTAATTTATGAAGATTCGATGGCGATGAAGATAAAAAAAATATATATTTTTTGAACAAGAACGCAAGAGTGGAATTTATAATTGTTGTTTTATTTTTTAGTTTCTTTACAAACATGAAAATGCCATGATTTTTTGTATTGTATAATTTATGAGAATGAAGTATGAACTTTTGAACATTTTCGTTGTCACGATCATTGTGTATGCTTATTTATATTTTTAGAATTACAAAAGTAATTGTGCTTTTCATACAAAACGGGTATCTACCGGGTTCCCCGTATCCAACGGGGATATTTTTACCCAAACTGAAACATCCCAAAAATACAGTCTAAAAAAATTCGTTTTAATTTAATAATAAAACCACAAGTCATCAAATCATTTTGTCATAACATAAATCTCATTGTTCCAAAACACTATCATCAGAGTTGTTGAATCCATTTGTGTTGCGTCTTGGGTCATAAGTTTTGTATCCGGATTGGGTCTGTCCATTCGTGGTTATGTAGATTAGTTTGATAGTTATCTAGAATAGCTAATAGGGTTTTGATATAAATATGCATGCATGTATGCATGATAGAGTTATCGTTCTTCACGTTTATCTTTGTAACCCTAAACACCTCTACAGTTGAAGTTCTTTGTCGAGCTCATCTGAGGTGTTGAAGTAATAATCATTCGACATATTCAGTGCAATTCTCGTGTTCTTTATTACGTTAGTATTCATTAACTTGCATAGAATCATTCGATCCTGAAAGAACTTAGTTCTAGCAATTGGTATTAGAGTAGGAGATTGTGTGATCAATACACATTCCTTCTGTATTCATAATACTTTAGGGTTTCCGCTTTTATCGTATAAATAGAAGTCGTATTCTTCATATCGACGGTAACTCAGTTTCTGATAAAACCCTAATCCCAAGATTACAGGTTTGATTCTAGCAGCTCACCATGTCTCACGATGATTCGCATACAAACCCCATCAACATCTCAAACAGCATTGGATCTACAACCAGGGTACCCATACTCTATACTCAAGACTACGAAGTATGGGCTCATCACTTTGAAGACTACGTGGTTGGATCTGAAGATAATGGCTATCACATATGGGAAGCTATCACTCTTGGACCGTTTGTACATTCAGGAACGAACACGACTGTTATGTCCCAAACGGATTACAGCAAGCTGGTGACAGATGTAGAGAAGATGCCACAGGATGAGAAAGATAAGCTCTTGTGTAATGTGGAGGCCATGCGAATGATAAGATTCGCCCTGCAATATGACACCTTTCAGTTAGTTGGTTCATGCACAACGGCCAAAGAAATTTGGGATATGCTGAAGGAAATTTACTCAACTGATGAAGATCTGGAACACTCCATTCAAACCTTGCTACTGTCAGAATTTGGAGTCTTCGAACAGAAACCTGAAGAGAATCTTATACAGACTTTTGATCGGTTCATTCATCTCCTAAGTAAGATGATCAAGCAAGGAATAGAGAGAAAGTTGATCGAACAGAAAGTGACGTTCATGAATGGACTGAGACCGGAATGGATGGTCGTAGTTTCCACTGTGAAGGCACATGAACAGTTTAAGTCCTATTCTCTGGCTAAACTTGTAGGGATACTTAAGTCCCATGAAAGTGTAGTAACCAAGGAAGTGAAAGTGGTTTCTGGTGTGGGATCGTTGGCTCTTGTCTCTAAAGGAAAAAGTATTGAAGAAGAAGAAGAAGAGTCAGATATGTCTGAATGTGACCTTACAAGTGAGGAGTATGCGATGATGGTCACAAATCCAAAGAAATTTGCAAGGAGAAAATTTTCTGTCAGCAAGAACCGAAACTGGCAGGGAAGTTATAGTTCTGAGAAGATAAAGGATGAACCGAAAGTCTCCTCTCAAAAAGATGAAGAGAAAAAGGAGAGCAAGCTTGCAGGAGACTCTGGATACGACTGTAACTACTGTCATGGCAAGAACCATTTTGCCAAAGATTGCATGTTGAGAAAAATGGCTGAGAAGAGAGAGGATGAAAATGATGAGGCGTATTATATGTGCAAGTTAGAGGAAATCAAGAAGAAAAAGGCGACTCTGAAGATGAAGAGGTTAGAAGGCCCACTCATGGAAAGGCTTTTATGGCAAAGGAAGAAAGTTCGGCTGGAAGGTGCTTTATTTTCACTGTTGATCCATCAATCGAAAGTGCAGATAAGAAACCGAACCTGACCAAGAATAAGTGTTTTGCGGCCAAGCCAGTGAGTGAGAAGATCAACGACTGCGATCGATTGATCAAAAAGGTACAATCTCTTCTTGAAACTCTTAAAATTCCAAAAACAGATTATCAAGAAGAATTAAATGAATTAAACTTTAAATTTTCTAACCTAAGTAGTAGCCTCATGCAAACTCGCTTAGCGAATTCTAACCTAACTGACCAACTCAGCATGTTGTCTTCAAAAAGTGAGGAAAGAAG
Source organism: Lactuca sativa (assembly GCF_002870075.4). Classification (NCBI taxonomy): domain Eukaryota; kingdom Viridiplantae; phylum Streptophyta; class Magnoliopsida; order Asterales; family Asteraceae; genus Lactuca; species Lactuca sativa. The sequence goes on along the minus strand of NC_056625.2, from coordinate 32,341,167 downwards.
AATGTGGATTGAGCTGAAGGAAGCAGAGTTAGTTAGAGCTAGGGACGAAAGTATTTATTTGCAAAGAGACAATTTAAAGTTTTTAAAACAAAGAAATGTTTTCTGTTTAATTGCTAAGCGTCTTTATACTAATATTGCTCAATTACATTTAAGCTGTGAAATTGGAAAGAAAATTCATAAAATGATATTGCCCGTTCTTGAATTTAAGGAAGATGAGATCATAGCAGAATGTGAATCATAAGTGTCTTCCGAAGAGACATCTATGTCTTATAGGCTAGGTATGGACAAGATAGAAACCTTCATCGACTCTAAGGAACACAAAAGCATGCTAAAAGATATCTTAGATGAAAATGATAGGCTAAAAATTAAATCTGAAACTATTCGATCATTCGATCTGTCAACTGCCAAACTTGACAATGAACATAAAATAAACTTAGAAAATACGAAAGCGAGATGAGTGAAATCTCAGTGGAGGACGAAGTTGACTGCTCTAAGTTTATGAAAAATGAAACCGAGAATGAAAAACCACTAATATCATAAAACTCGGTTGAATTTGCTCGTATGTCAAAAGAACAGAAACCAAAACTCAAGGAAAAGGCAATGGTCTATCAAAAGGTTCAGACTGTGTCAAATCAGTTTTATGTTGTTACTGGGGTCACTCAAAGGCAAACGGCAGAATTAAGGATCTTGGTCGACAAAGATAATGACGACAGATGCGATGACTACTTCTAGTCTGCTCCAATTGACAACGCATACGAAACCGTTGGCCTATCTGAGCAGACTACATGGAGGGTTAAAGGAAGATACATTGCAGAACCAATCAACTCACCCTCCGGTTTTGACAAACCAAGCACAAGTGGAACCAAAGAGATTCCTGAGGAACCAAGTGAAGAACCGAAAGTTCTAAACACAAAAAGTGCAGAAACAAAAGTGTCCAACAAGACAACCGAAACTCAAAAGGAGAAAACAAAGGCCAGCTTCAATATCCACAAATCTCAGAAGGAGCTAGCTGAATAGAAACGTTTGAGAAATCAGAGACACGCCAAGAATCTCAATGAACGAAAAAGGCACTGGAATTCTCAAAACTCCAACTATGAGCCTCCTAGGAAAGGATCAATGGACAATGGAAAGGAAAATTTGAAGGAAAATTTCAGTCCTAATTCCTACTATTCCAAGTCCCAGAACCGAAAGTCGAGTTTCGGTTCCCAATCCAGTTTCGGTCCTAAACGAAGTTTCAATCCTAAACGCAGTTTCGGTCCTAAACCTAGTTTCAGTTCCTCAAAGTCCCAATGTGAAACAAATTATATGAAGGGCATTAAAGGAAAAGGAAAGCTAATACCAGACTCTGAGATGGAAAATAAGAAATCACCAGCTAACCCTAGGAATCAAAAGAAAAATCCTAAACCATCTAACACCACACCAACAAATGCACCAAAATTTAAAGAAGATAAAACAAAAATCAAGGTGTATACCATTAAAAGAAAAGATCAAACCAGTTTAGTAAAAAGAACATATTTGGTTGATATTTCTTCTATTATTCCTTTCTCTGTGAAAAACTCACCAGGACCCAAGAAACTTTGGGTTCCTAAATCTGCTTGAATTTGCAGATAATCAGTGACGAGCAGTTTAACGACGAATGGTATATAGACAGTGGTTGCTCGCGTCACATGACAATTCATATGGAACAATCAAAGGATATGGCATGATAACTAACGGAGACTTCTCTATCAGAAAGGTGGCGTATGTAGAGGGATTGCAACACAATCTCATCAGCGTGTCCCAATTAGTCGGGGGCACTAGTTTGAAGATATCATTTGATGATGAGGGGTCTGAAATAATTGAAAAACAATCCAAGAAGGTTCTGCTGAAATCTGCACGAAAGGAGAGATGTACCCTCTGAATCTCAACCCAATTCGAGGGAAACCAGCTATTTGTCTGTTGTCAAAGGCAAACGCTGATGAAAGATGGTTATGGCATCGATGTCTATTGCATCTAAACTTCAAAGACATCAACAAATTGGTGCTTGGTGATCACGTTCGAGGCCTTCCTTTTCTCAAGTTCGATAAAGAGCATCTATGTGTTGCATGTGAGATGGGCAAACAGAGCAGAAGAAGCCACCCCACACGCATAAATACGAAGATTGTTGAAGCACTTGAACTATTACACATTGACTTGTGTGGACCTTCGGCTATAGAAAGTATCGGTGGAAGTAGGTACATACTTGTCATTGTAGATGATTTTTCACGCTTCACTTAGGTTTTCTTTCTTAAGCAGAAATTAGATGCAACTCCCAAGCTGAAGGTATTCATCAAGCAAGTGGAAGTACAACTAAGGAAGACGGTGAGAAACATCAGAAGTGACAATGGTCTGGAATTCAAGAACAAAGATTTTGAGGACTTTCTGGCTGATAAGGGGATAACTCACAACTTTTCGGCCCCTTATACACCACAACAGAATGGGATTGTTGAAAGACGAAACCGTTATGCGAAGCAGCCAGAACCATGCTCAGTTTCGCTTCCCTACCATTATACTTCTGGGCAGATGCAATTGCCACTGCTTGCTATACTCAGAATCGGTCCTTGCTCAACAAGAGATTCTCTATAACTCCATATGAGATCTTAAACAATAGGAAACCAAATGTCAAATTCTTCCACATCTTCGGTTCAAGGTGCTTTATTTTCAACTCTAAAGAGAACCGAAATAAGTTTGACATCAAAGCTGATGAGGGAATATTTATGGGTTATTCTTTGTCATCAAAAGCATACAGAGTGTTGAATAAACGCTCCAAAAAGATTGAAGAGACTTATTATGTCACCTTTGATGACAATTATATGAAGAATGTTCAGAGGACTGAAGGTGACCTAGATGCCATATTCCCAGAATCTGGACAAGTCTCGGTTCCAATATCCAACCTGTTCGAGGAATACATTCGGCTGTTGGATGAACCAGAAAATGCGATTCATTCAGAAGCGAAAGCATCAGATAACGAAATCGATAATCTCAAAAAGGTAATAGACAAAGATGTTAAAGAGATGGAAAGTGAACCTACAGGTACTACGTCATCAACTGGCTCTCCAACCAAAGATTCAACGTTCAAGGGGGAGAGCTCGACAGCACCAAAGACAACTGAAGTCTCTGTCGAGGAGGAGAAGTCAATTACCTCCTCAACGGATAAAGGTCCGGATGAAAAGGAATATACGGATTCAAAACCATCGAGTAGTCGTACAATCGAGGGAGAGAATCAAAATCCCACAGGCAATGCAGACTTTGATGTGGCTTCAGGACACACTTCACCAGTCGAGGGGGAGAAAGAGAGTGAGTGTAACGACAGAAAAATTCCAACCAATTTAAATTTTTCAAAAACAACCCGATTTCATTAAATTATTACAAAAAGGTTTTCAATATAATTTATTTAGAGTATTCCCAGAATCACATCACAACATAAACATGAGGAGCGGTACGATCACACCTTCGCCTTGCCACGGTTTCCTGAAGAACTTGAAAAACATAAAACAACAACTGTAAGCCCGAAAGCTTAGTGAGATATCCCCAAAATACCAACCACATATATCATACACGCATAACATGCCATATCATATCCGATCACAGAACAGCCATGCACTTCGAGTCTACTGTGTGACTGGTCCGCCGCACCGGCCAACAGTCCACCTGGTCCACCCTCCGAGTCTAGCCATATACATCGAGTCTACAGTGTGATTGCTCCGCCCGCACCGGGCCTTCAATCCACCTGGTCCACTCTCTGAGTCTACAGTATGACTGGTCCGCCCGCACCGAGCCTTCAGTTGGCCTGGTCCACTCTCCGAGCCTCGGCACGTCTGCTCTGCCCTCTTGGGGCCTACAGCCTATCCGGACCGCTCGCTGGGCCTTCGGGACAACCGGTCCGCCCTGGGATATCTTGGCCTACAGCATAAAGCAGGTCCCGTCTCAACCCAACTCCAGTCCAATCAACCATGTGCACATAAACATACAATCATATATCAATTCACAGTCAACAAGTCGATCAAACAGATCACGTAGCATATCATCATCCTAAACAGGATACCGACCTAACCGGTCACTAGCATAGCATCACCCTACATATCAGGATACCGACCTCAACCAGGTCTCTAACATACACCATCCTAACTACCAGGATGCAAACATACCAAAGCAATAACATAACAACAATACCCGGATCTCAATCCCATAAAGGGTCGGCCTTGGTGCCTTAGACCCTGTTAATATAGTGAGGATAACTCACCTCGCACTGCCGAAACTCTGAACTGAAGAAGCAGATTCTCGAATCACCGACTCACCGAAAATCCCAAACTAGCCAGCATAGCACAAATAAACATTAGGCCAAGCACAATACTCTTCCAAGGGTAAATTGACCATTTTACCCCTAACTCAAGCCCATCAATGGCCCAAAGTCCAAAAGTCTGAAGCAAAGCCCACTATTAGCCCAATTTACTAAATTGGGCCCACCTCACCAAATGGGCCTAAACTCATGATCCATAACAACCAATGGGCCCACAATACTCTAACCATAATGTCCAGTCACGGCCCAAAATCCAACAGCCCAAATAACAGCCCAAACCCTAAGGCCCAAAATGAAAACCCAACAGAGGGAGTACACTGGGCGTACCCTCCTTGGCACGTTGGGCGTACACGCCGATTTGCAACAGGGGATCAGCGCACTGACTCGCTACGCGGGGCGTACTCACATGTTACGCGGGGCGTAACTTCGCTACTCATTAAGTCCCCATAACTTCTTAATTGCTTAAGCTCTTAAGCCCAAACTTCAGATCCCTAGGCCAAACATGCCTAAGATTCATAAAGTCTCAAACTTTATCACTTGGGACGTCCATAAAGTTCTTAATCAAAGGTCTTAATCCATTAAGACCCACATATCTCACACATGGAACAACCACGGCCCTTGGGACCTCATTTTTCTCACTCAAGACCTCTCCAAAGGTCTGAAAGGACAGATAATCTCGACCAACTCAAAACATGCATCAAAATGAGGACTTTTGGGACAAGAATGGTGTCAAAGCTTCACAACACATAGATCTACACAATATGAATGTCAAGCAAGAAGCTTTATACCTCAAATAGGCTCCAAAGGATGATGTATTCCCAGATCTATAAGCTCTAGCCGTTTCTCTCCTTCTTTGACAACTTCTCCTTTCTTCCTTTATTCTCTCCTTTGCTCATCCAAGCTTTCCAAGACCAAACACACCCAATCAAGGAGGTGGGACGGATATCTTAGGGTTTCTAAGGTTAAGGGAGAGCTTATGGAGGCTAGTGTATGCACCAACATGTTCTTTATATAGTCGCTGGCCCTAATTTTAGGGTTTTAGAACTCTGAGAGTACGCTGGGCGTACTCAACCTTGCACCCGCGTCCACTTACGCCTTACGCTGGGCGTAATCCCAGCTTACGCTGGGCGTACTCGGCGAGTCCCCAAATTTCATACTTAGCCCTCATTATTCCACTTTTCCCACAAGATGATCAAAATACCACTTCTATTAAATCCCGGGGACTCACAATTAGGTACTCTTAGGAACGGGGCGTTACAGTTCTCCCCCGCTTAAATTAGGCTTCACCCTCGAAGCCTTCGGCATCTCTACTCCAGAACTTCTCCCGCCACGCACCACCTGGCATTAACCTAACCAGGTTCCTCAAGACGCAACCATCGAAACCCGAAACTCACTTTCTCCTTTCTAGCGGTGTCCTGACTACCGCCTCAAGCCGGCCACCGGCTTCACCCTTTGATAACCACACTTATCAGATTCAACACTTATCAACCGAGTACCACTCCATGGCACTTTTCTCGATCCTGATCACAACAATCACTTGGCTCTTACGAGCTTGATATAACCCTGAACCACCGGGTTCCCGATCCGAGTCCAACTCTATCCATCCCATGCTGACAGAATGACACATTCTTCAGCCTCACAGCAACTCCCATGAGTTCTCCTCTTGCAATCGCATGCACATACCTAACTAGCTCTAGCACCCTCGATTGGGGAAACCCGTCACACTGACGACACCCCCAAACATCCCCCAGGATGAATCACCACTACATACACAATTCCTTGATCAGAATCAAACTGGGAATCTAAGACCCCATCCCTGCACCCCTTCCGAGCCTCTCGGCTCTACTCCCGCGGAATCCCTTCCGCGACCTCAGCAGACATCCATTCCGGATGTGATCCCATACCACTGCCGCAATCATGCTGTTCAATTACCATAATTGGACCACTCCAAACATAACTCTGCGCTGCTGCTTTCACTTCTGTGAACTTACACTCCCTCTCGGAACTACATTCCTCTCTCTTTCCTTACCAAGGAAATCCACTTGGCCGCCTTGTCACTACGACAAGTGCCACGGTGCTCGCCCAACGCTACACCACTCCCTTATAGCATAACCGCTATCCATGCAACACACATGCTCTGAATCTGCTAACAAGGACTCTCGAGTCCATGCACCATCTCCACTAATCAAGATCAATACCCGGGGCCAGACCCTCTAATGCTAACACACCGCAACATACTCAATCCATTTCCTCAAACCGATCTAACAATACTTGCAGAATCTTCAGCATGACTGGAACGCCCTTCCGGGCCTTCAGCCAATCTGGACCACTCTCAGAACCTTCAGCCAATCTGGACCGCCCTCCAGGGCCTTCAGCCTGGCTGGACCGTTCTCCGAGCCTTCGGCCTGACTGGTACACCTACCGGCCTTCAGTCTATCCGGACCCGCTCAACTAGCATTCATCATTCCAAGTTATCTCTCTGGGAGATTCCTCCCATGCATATTGTTCTAGCCCTCTAGGGGTTCCGAACTCTATCTCCATCATACAAACTCAATCCGGGCCTGATCCCAGACCCTCCACAATCAAGTACCCTTGGTCTGTATCCCGCTCCGCATGCCTGCCACTTACTCATACCAGCCTACGCTCTTGGCTGACAGAATATTGTTGAATCCCAAATAGCTAAACAACCTCACATGCTCATCGATCTTCCAGAGAATCTTCCAATTCTCCCCCACTTATAGCACTGACTATCAATCACCGGTCGCCATCATCGACCTCCCTCAACAACCTTACACAACACAATCACTTACACGCGAACTGCGTCCCGCAAGCGTAAACAACCTTCACAAAAACACATATCAATGCTGATCGACCCGAGCTCAAAAGAAACTCAATCTGTAGCTAACCACTCCTCGGAATGCAGATGCTACCCATCCCTCAAATCAGACGCCAGATTTCCACTAATAACCCCCATGAATGATAACCAACGAAATTCCCAACACTAACCCATAACCAAACCATAACCCTCAAAGAACAACGAATACCGCACCGAAAACCACACAATGAGAGTAGCAGATAAACAATACTCCACAATAACCACAAGATAAACAAGACATCAAGAAAGAAACATACCCGCAGCTGCATCCGACACTGCTCTGACCTCCTCTGCTGCAAGCTGAATAGCACGACCCTAAGCCCTTGGGGGCTCCGCTCCACCCTGACCTCCACCCGTGATCCTCAAAGTGGCCGGTGCTGGAGCCTGCACCGGTCCTGCAGCAAGCTGTGCACAATTGACCCTCAAGTGCCCAACCTGATGACAATGATAACAAACCCTCGAATCCCGAACCGGTGATGACTGTCGACAATCCCTCGCATAGTGCCCCTCCTTTCCGCACTTGCGGCACGCACCACCGGACCTACAAACTCCGGTGTGACCCCTCCCACACTTCCCACAAGCGTGGCTGCTCTGATCTCCCACCCTAGAATCAACGGTCTTGGACCGTTTCGACGCCGGCTGCGACTGCATCGGAGCCTGCCTCAGCTCACGCAACTGCAACTCAATCTCTAACTCACGCCGCCTGGCGGCCTCCTGCAACTCCAACAAAGTCTCGCACCTCTGCGTAGACACAAACTGTCTGATATCCCTCTTGAGCATGCTCAGATATCGAGACATCTGAGCCTGCTCCAAAGCGAACTCAGGGCAAAACATCGCCCTCTCAGTGAACATCCTGGTGATCTCAGTCACCGACTCCGAACCCTGCTTCAGCTCAAGGAACTCCTGAGCCAATCTCTCTCTCTCAACCCGCGGAACATAATGAGTGTTGAACATCTCTCTGAACTGATCCCATGAAATCGCAGCCCTCTGCGCATCTGAATATGACCCCGTGGTCAATCTCCACCAATCCTTCTCCCCGAGCCTCAACAGGTTCAGAGCACACCTCACCCTCTGATCAGCAGGGCATGAACACGTGAAGAAACACCCCTCCACGTCCGATAACCATCTCATAGCAACTATCGGGTCCTGAACTCCATCAAAGGTGGGAGGCTTCGTATTATCGAATTCCCGATACTGAAAACCCTGACCGCCTCCTCCCCCTGCCGCTGCTATAGCCGCTGTAGCCGCCGCGGCAGCCGTCTCTGTGAGAGCTGCATAGCGCTCATCAAAATACTCAACCATGGCGGTCTTGATCGACCCAAACAGTTCCGGCAACTCAGCCCGGAACAACGTAGCAACCTCATCATGCAGGATCTCGCGAATCCTCGCATCCAACTCGCACGTGCTCACCTGACCAAGTACCTCGGGCGGTACTGACCCGTCCGGAACTCCCTCTCCTGCTCCCGATCCTGACCCAGATCCACTCCCAGCATGCCTCGGAATCTCCATACTGAAAAACACCACAAAATCTCAGACACTTCCCACTAACCCGAGAACCAACTCTCAACCCAACCCTAGAGGTCATGGTTTCCCTGATACGTGTATGGGTCTTGTGCTATCAGTGGTACGGGCCCATACTACCTTCCACACCTACCCATATTTGTATGAAGTACTACCATAACACCCTAGTGAAAACATACAAATCAAGCGCTCAACCCTCACTACTAGAGGAACACTAAAAATCTCCCACAAGGAAACCCTAGGCTAACATGCATCATAAATCAGGCAACATTATCATGAAATCCTGAAGATCCCTAGCCTAGCACTAGCATGCTGTTCTATCAATACTCAAAACAAGTATCATGTATGGTATTTTGGGGTTACTTACTGGCTCCGGCTGATCATACCTCCGCGTCCTCCTTTACTCATTTCGAAAACCATTTTAAATTCTCTTTTGAAAACCCTCCTCGATTTGAGACTGGAGTCACACGAGTGTTCCTCCAATTCACTCAAACCAAGGCTCTGATACCAACTTCTAACGACAGAAAAATTCTAACCAATTTAAATTTTTCAAAAACAACCTGATATTTCATTAAATTATTACAAAAACGTTTTCAATACAATTTATTTAGAGTATTCCCAGAATCACTTCACAACATAAACATGAGGAGCGGTACGATCACGCCTTCGCCTTGCCACGGTCTCCTGAAGAACCTGAAAAATTTAAAACTACAACTGTAAGCCCGAAAGCTTAGTGAGATATCCCCAAAATACCAACCACATATACCATACACGCATAACATGCCATATCATATCCGATCAAAGAACAGCCATGCACTTCGGGTCTACTGTGTGACTGGTCCGCTGCACCGGCCAACAGTCCACCTGGTCCACCCTCCGAGTCTAGCCATATACATCGAGTCTACAGTGTGATTGGTCCGCCTGCACCGGGCCTTCAATCCACCTGGTCCACTCTCTGAGTCTACAGTATGACTGGTCCGCCCGCACCGGGCCTTCAGTCGGCCTGGTCCACTCTCCGAGCCTCGGCACGTCTGGTCCGCCCTCTTGGGGCCTACAGCCTATCCAGACCGCTCGCTGGGCCTTCGGGACAACCGGTCCGCCCTGGGTATCTTGGCCTACAGCATAAAGTAGGACCCGTCTCAACCCAACTCCAGTCCAATCAACCATGTGCACATAAACATACAATCATATATCAATTCACAGTCAACAAGCCGATCAAACAGATCACATAGCATATCATCATCCTAACCAAGATACCGACCTAACCGGTCACTAGCATAGCATCACCCTACATATCAGGATACCGACCTCAACCAGGTCTCCAACATACACCATCCTAACTACCAGGATGCAAACATACCAAAGCAATAACATAACAACAATACCCGAATCTCAATCCCATAAAGGGTCGGCCTTGGTGCCTTAGACCCTGTTAATATAGTGAGGATAACTCACCTCGCACTGCCGAAACTCTGAACTGAAGAAGCAGATTCTCGAATCACCGACTCACCGAAAATCCCAAACTAGCCAGCATAGCACAAATAAACATTAGGCCAAGCACAATACTCTTCCAAGGGTAAATTGACCATTTTACCCCTAACTCAATCCGGCCCCAACACTAGGTAAGCTCCCAAGCCCATCAATGGCCCAAAGTCCAAAAGTCCGAAGCAAAGCCCACTATTGGCCCAATTTACTAAATTGGGCCCACCTCACCAAATGGGCCTAAACTCATGATCCATAACAACCAATGGGCCCACAATACTCTAACCATAATGTCCAGTCACGGCCCAAAATCCAGCAGCCCAAATAACAGCCCAAACCCTAAGGCCCAAAATGAAAACCCAACAGAGAGAGTACACTGGGCGTACCCTCCTTGGAACGTTGGGCGTACACGCCGATTTGCAACAGGGGATCGGGGCACTGACTCGCTACGCGGGGCGTACTCACATGTTACGCGAGGCGTAACTTCGCTACTCATTAAGTCCCCATAACTTCTTAATGGCTTAAGCTCTTAAGCCCAAACTTCAGATCCCTAGGCCACACATGCCTAAGATTCATAAAGTCTCAAACTTTATCACTAGGGACGTCCATAAAGTTCTTAATCAAAAGTCTTAATCCATTAAGACCCACATATCTCACACATGGAACAACCACGGCCCTTGGGACCTCATTTTTCTCACTCAAGACCTCTCCAAATGTCTGAAAGGCCAGATAATCTCGACCAACTCAAAACATGCATCAAAATGAGGACTTTTGGGACAAGAATGGTGTCAAAGCTTCACAACACATAGATCTACACAATATGAATGTCAAGCAAGAAGCTTTATACCTCAAATAGGCTCCAAAGGATGATGTATTCCCAGATCTATAAGCTCCAGCCGTTTCTCTCCTTCTTTGACAACTTATCCTTTCTTCCTTTATGCTCTCCTTTGCTCATCCAAGCTTTCCAAGACCAAACACACCCAATCAAGGAGGTGGGACGGCTATCTTAGGGTTTCTGAGGTTAAGGGAGAGCTTATGGAGGCTAGGGTATGCACCAACATTATCCTTATATAGTGGCTGGCCCTAATTTTAGGGTTTTAGAACTCTGAGAGTACGCTGGGCGTACTCAACCTTGCACCCGCGTCCACTTACGCCTTACGCTGGGCGTAATCCCAGCTTACGCTGGGCGTACTCGGCGAGTCCCCAAATTTCATACTTAGCCCTCGTTATTCCAGTTTTCCCACAAGATGATCAAAATACCACTTCTATTAAATCCCGGGGACTCACAATTAGGTACTCTTAGGAACGGGGCGTTACAATTCTCCCCCGCTTAAATTAGGCTTCGCCCTCGAAGCCTTCGGCATCTCTACTCCAGAACTTCTCCCGCCACGCACCACCTGGCATTACCCTAACCAGGTTCCTCAAGACGCAACCATCGAAACCCGAAACTCACTTTCTCCTTTCTTGCGGTGTCCTGACTACCGCCTCAAGCCGGCCACCGGCTTCACCCTTTGATAACCACACTTATCAGATTCAACACTTATCAACCGAGTACCACTCCATGGCACTTTTCTCGATCCTGATCACAACAATCACTTGGCTCTTACGAGCTTGATATAACCCTGAACCATCGGGTTCCCGATCCGAGTCCAACTCTATCCATCGCATGCTGACAGAATGACACATTCTTCAGCCTCACAGCAACTCCCATGAGTTCTCCTCTTGCAATCGCATGCACATACCGAACTAGCTCTAGCTCCCTCGGTTGGGGAAACCCGTCACACTGACGACACCCCCAAACATCCCCCAGGATGAATCACCACTACATACATAATTCCTTGATCAGAATCAAACTGGGAATCTAAGACCCCATCCCTGCACCCCTTCCGAGCCTCTCGGCTCTACTCCCGCGGAATCCCTTCCGCGACCTCAGCAGACATCCATTCCGGATGTGATCCCATACCACTGCCGCAATCATGTTGTTCAATTACCATAATTGGACCACTCCAAACATAACTCTGCGCTGCTGCTTTCACTTCTGTGAACTTACACTCCCTCTCGAAACTACATTCCTCTCTCTTTCCTTACCAAGGAAATCCACTTGGCCGCCTTGTCACTACGACAAGTGCCACGGTGCTCGCCCAACGCTACACCACTCCCTTATAGCATAACTGCTATCCATGCAACACACATGCTCTGAATCTGCTCACAAGGACTCTCGAGTCCATGCACCATCTCCACTAATCAAGATCAATACCCGGGGCCAGACCCTCTAATGCTAACACACCGCAACATACTCAATCCATTTCCTCAAACCGATCTAACAATACTTGCAGAATCTTCAGCATGACTGGAACGCCCTTCCAGGCCTTCAGCCAATCTGGACCACTCTCAGAACCTTCAGCTAATCTGGACCGCCCTCCAGGGCCTTCAGCCTGGCTGGACCGTTCTCCGAGCCTTCGGCCTGACTGGTACGCCTACCGGCCTTCAGTCTATCCGGACCCGCTCAACTAGCATTCATCATTCCAAGTTATCTCTCTGGGAGATTCCTCCCATGCATATTGTTCTAGCTCTCTAGGGGTTCCGAACTCTATCTCCATCATACAAACTCAATCCCGGCCTGATCCCAGGCCCTCCACAATCAAGTACCCTTGGTCTGTATCCCGCTCCGCATGCCTGCCACTTACTCATACCAGCCTACGCTCTTGGCTGACAGAATATTGCTGAATCCCAAATAGCTAAACAACCTCACATGCTCATCGATCTTCCAAAGAATCTTCCAATTCTCCCCCACTTATAGCACTGACTATCAATCACGGGGCGTTATAGTGAGAGTAGGCCGGACTCCTCGCGGGCAGAGCTTCGACTCGGGAATCTTACTTCTCGGGATCTTCGGGACCTCGGGACTTGCTTCGGGGCTCGGGAATGATACCGGGCTTCGGGATAATTCTTGCACGAAAAACGATGCAAAAACGCGAGAAAAAGGGAAGAAATGAGCACTAAACTCGGTTGCCCTCGACCTCCTTTTATAGGGGCTGGAACATCAAATTACGTTGGGCGTAATATGAAATTACGCTGGGTGTAATGACGATAAGGTCGCTGACTCCCCCAAGGATAATATCGGTTAATATATATTTAAATTAAATATCGAAAATATTTAATAAACTTCAAAAATTCATATCTTCCTCATACGAACTCCGTTTTCGACGTTCTTTATATCCCCGCGTAGGTGAGACTACGATCTACAACTTTCGTTTAGACTCCGTCAGCTAATTTTTAATTTATTTTATTTTTAGTAGGCCGGACAGGAAAACTCCGTTATAAAATCATAACTTCTTCATCCGACGTCCGTTTTCGCCTATCTATTTATCGTTTTAATACAATTAATGAGATCTTCGATTCTCATTTAGATTGCTTCGGCTAAAAACCGCTCGGTCTCAAATCGAGTATTCGGGCTGCATACCGCTAAGTCGAAACTTCGAAAAATCATAACTTCCTCATACGAAGTCAGATTTGGGCGTTCTTTTTATGCACGCTCTCGGTTTAACGAACTCTACGACTTTCGTTTAGATCACTAAGGCTAAATATTGCTCTAACGTAAATTTCACTTTTTACGTCATTCAGCGTTGTCGGTTCTGTCGCGAAACTTCAACAGATCATAACTTCTTCGTTATAACTCGGATTTCAGCATTCTTTATATCTTCAAAATCCTTGTTTCGACCACTACATCTTTATGCAAAGATATCGGGCTTATCTCATACTTTAATTTTGACGCTTATTTTATTATGAATTCATTAAATTATGATAATTAAGAAAATAAACACATAATTCACATAATTCACACAATACTCAAATATTTCATCATTAATACTCCAAAATGAGTTACAAGGGTTAACCTAGACTATTACATCAATGATAATGCCTAGCCTGGAAACGCGGGCATTACAATTCTCCCCCCCTTAGGATGATTTCGTCCCCGGAATCACACATCAACAAACAAATGCGGATAGCGACTCAACATGTCACTCTCTGTTTCCCAAGTGAGATTTGGCCCATTTGAATGTTTCCAATGGACAAGCACTAATTCGACCATCTTGCGTCGAAGCTTCTTAGTCTTTCAGTCAACAATTGCGTCCGGCTCTTCAATTAACCTCTTGTTTTCATCAATTCTCAATTCAGAAATTGGAATTATATCAGGAACTTCTCCCGTGAACTTCCTCAAATAACACACATGAAAAGTGTTGTGAATTCCATTCAGTTCTTCGGGTAATTCGAGCTTGTAAGCTTCGTTCCCAACCCTCTGAAGAACTTTAAACGGTCCAATAAACCTTGGACTCAACTTTCCCCTTTTACCAAATCTTATAAGTCCCTTCCACGGCGAGACTTTAAGCAAAAAACCGAATCTCCGACTTCAAAAGTCATCGGTCTTCGCTTCTTGTCAGCATAGCTCTTTTGACGATCTTGAGCTACTAACATTCTTTCTCTAATTATTTTCAACTTTTTAGCGGTTTGATGGATCATCTCGGGACCCATAAACTGCTTTTCTCCAGCCTCAAGCCAACAAGACGGCGTACGACACTTTTGTCCGTACAAAGCTTGATAAGGTGCCATCTTTATGCTCGAGTGGAAACTATTATTGTAGGAAAATTCTACCAAAGGTAAATGTTCATCCCAATCACCTAGGAATTCCAGGGTACATGTTCTTAGCATATCTTCAAGTGTTTGTATTGTCTATTCACTCTGACCATCAGTCTGCGGATGGTAAGCTGTACTTAAACACAACTTGGTACCCATTTCCTCTTGTAGACTTTTCCAAAACCTTGAGGTGAAACGGCTGTCACCATCCAACACAATCGTTAACGGAACACCATGAAGCCTCACAATTTCCTTCCCGTAAGAATTTGCGAGCTTTTCCATCGACCATTTCTCATTGGCTGCTATGAAATGCGCACTCTTAGTGAATCGATCAACGACCACCCAAATCATGTCGTGACCACTCTTTGTTCTGGGTAGTTTAGTGACAAAATCCATCGTAATGTCTTCCCATTTACCCATAGGCACAGGTAAAGGTTCTAAACTCCCATATGGTTTCTGATGTTGTGTTTTGACTCTCGCACAAGTCACACACTCGGCCACATACTTTGCAACATCAAGCTTCATCGTCGGCCACCAGTAGTAGGGTTTCAGGTCCCTATACATTTTAGTGCTACCCGGATGAATCGAGTACATGGTCTTGTGAGCTTCTTCCATCAGAAGATCTCTAATTCCTCCGGACTTAGGTACCCAAATCCGATCTTGGAACACCTTCAGTCCGTGACTGTTTATACCGAACACTAACGTTTTACCCAAACGTTCCTCCTTTCGGTCATTCTTCTCAGAAGCTTCCTCTTGAGCTTTCTTTATACTTTCCACAATTGTCGAGACAACTTCAATTCTCAACGCTCTTGTCCTCTTCCTTTCAAGATTGACTTTCCGACTAAGAGCATCAGCAACAACATTAGCTTTACCGGGATGGTAAAGTATCTCACAGTCGTAGTCCTTGAGTAACTCTAGCCAGCTTCGTTGCCTCATATTTAACTCTTTCTGATTGAAGAGATATTGGAGACTCTTATGATCAGTGAAAACTTTACACTTCGTGCCATAGAGGTAATGCCTCCATATTTTCAGAGCGAAAACTACCGCTGCCAACTCCAAATAATGAGTCGGGTAATTCTTTTCATGCTCCTTCAACTGTCGAGACGCATATGCTATCACCTTTTCTCTTTGGGTCAAAACATAACCCGATCCAACCACAGACACATCGCTATAAACAGCGAAGTCTTCAACTCCATCGGGTAAAGAAAGTATCGGTGCCTTGCATAGCTTCTTCTTTAGCTTCTCGAATGCTTCTTTATGCTTATCACTCCAAGCATAAGTAGCTCCTTTGTGGGTCAAAGCTGTTAATGGAGTAGCAATCGAAGAAAAGCCTTGGATAAACCTTCGGTAATATCCGGCTAATCCTAAAAAGTTTCGGATCTCCGTGGCACTTTTCGATTGTTCCCACTTCATTATAGCTTTAATCTTTACTGGATCAACCATTATCCCTTCTTGGTTGACCACATGACCCAAGAATTGGACTTCTCGAATCCAAAAAATCACATTTGGAGAACTTCGCATACAACTTCTCCTTCTTCAAGACTTCCAACACTTCTTGCAAGTGTCTGCCATGCTCCTCTTGGATTTTCGAGTAAATCAGAATGTCATCTATGAACACTATCACGGATTTATCAAGGAAAGGATTACAAACCCTATTCATCAAATCCATGAATGCTGCCGGAGCATTGGTTAGTCCAAACGACATAACCAAAAACTCTTAGTGTCCATATTGTGTTCTGAATGCAGTCTTCTTTATATCTTGCTCTCTTACTTTCAGTTGATGATATCCTGACCTAAGATCGATCTTCGAGAAATAGCTCGAACCTTGCAATTGATCAAATAGGTCATCAATCCTCGACAACGGATATCTATTCTTTATTGTTGCCTTGTTCAGCTCTCTGTAATCGATGCACATCCTCATACTTCCATCTTTCTTCTTTACGAAAGACACCGGAGCTCCCCAGGGTGATGAACTAGGTCTAATGAAACCTTTGTCCAATAGCTCCTGAAGTTGCATCATCAGCTCCTTCATCTCCGTCGGTGCTAATCGATACGGTGCTTTTGCTATTGGCGTGGTTCCTGGTAACAAGTCTATTCTGAACTCCACTTGTCTATAAGGTGGTAATCCAGGAAGATCTTCGGGAAATACTTCTGGATAATCACACACCACTGGAATACTCTGCGTCACCTTCTTTTCCTTCTTAGCATCGATAACGAATGCTAAATATGATGTACATCCCTTGGTCAAACACTTCCTGGCTTTCATTAGGGAAATAATTCCAGAATTCACTCTACGTTTGTCCCCATACACCATAAACGAATCTTTCCCAGGCGGGTTTACTTTAACTATCTTCTTCTTGCATAAAATTTCGGCATCATTGGCGCTAAGCCAATCCATTCCCGAAACGATGTCGAAACCATTAAGTTCGATAGGCAATAATTCCTCGTGAAACTTATTCTCATTAAGGTCGATTAAGATGTTTTTCATACGATGGCTAACAGGTACAAACTTGCCACTAGCAACTTCGACTAATAAAGCATTATCTAGTCTATCAACAGGCAAAGCTAGTTTCCTACCAAACTCATGCGAAATAAAGGAGTAGTTGGCTCCAGAATCAAACAAAATTTGAGCAGGTAATTCGTTTATGAGAAAGGTACCTGAAGCGACATCAGCTTCATCTTTCGCAGCCTCAAGTGTCATCTGGAAGGCTCCCGCCTTCGGCTTTGGTGGAATGTTGGGCTTAGTTGCCTCCTTCTTCTTCGGATAGTCTTTCAAAATATGCCCCTCTTCATTACAACCAAAACACATCCTTTTGTTGTTCGGACACTCATTGGCAAAATTCCTAATTTTTCCGCACTTGTAGCAGGTTACATCCTCGCTACATTTCCCATAGTGCTTTTTCTTACACTTATCACACCACTTCGCTGCGCCTCCTTTTCCTCCACCAAACTTTTTCGAATCAGATTTCGAAATTTGCTTTTCTTACCGGAACCAGATGTTCCCTCAAACTTTCTCTTTTCACCAACCTCAACCTTGTCGGTGGTTCTCCCTTTAATCATGTTCTCAACAGACTTGGCAGCCCAGATAGCTGTCTCTAGAGTATGTGCCTGACGTACTGGCACCTCGTACTCCCATGGGAATCCTTTTGCGTATCGGTCAACCTTTGTCAGCTCATCTGGCACGATGCGCAAAGCAAACTCCATCTTATCGGTAAAGTTATTAGTGTATTCATCAACTGACATGCTGCCTTTCGTCAATGCCAAAAACTTATTCTCCAATTCCAATAGATTTTGAGCCGAGCAGAACTTGCGCTTGAACTGCACCAAGAATTCTGCCCATGTCAATTGCAGTGGCTCATTAGGGCTTAAAGACTTCCCTAGAGTTTTCCACCAACGAACGGCTCCACCTCGGAACTGACGCACTGCATAGATAGTCTGCAACTTGCCTCTACAACCACAAGTCATGAAAGCTAACTCCATTTCGGAGATCCAATCCATAACTCCAATCGGATCCTCCTTTCCATTGAAGGTCGATGGTTTGCAAGTTAGAAAGTCCTTGTACTTGCATCCCATTCCATCATTCCTTCCATCATGGTTGTTTTGCCTAACTATCGGTGGGTTGGCTTGACCAATAGACCCACTGAAGTTTCCATCTTCCGAGTGCCCTTCATTTAATTCAGGCTCTTCCACATGAATTGACAGTTCTTCACGATTATGTTGAAGCAACCGCCTAGTCTCCTCCATTTGATGATCCAGCATTGTTTGAATCATCATTTGCACACCAGCCATGGTTATTGGCTCAGGTGTTGCTGCTACGACAGGTATTTGCTCAATCACTGGTGGTTGATTCCTGTTTTCATCAGCATTTCCAACTCCACTTCTTGTTCTCACCATTTTTTATCTATACACCGAATAAGGTGAAATTAGATCCTCATTCACGATAGATATTCAAATCATCCTTATCACTCCGAAACGTTTACATGCTAGTTCTAATATCGTAGATGTACGCTTAGAATCCTACACACATAAGGTTTCCAGATCCGGTCGGCAACAGACCATAGATCCGAACAAATAATATCATATATGGCAACATATAACATTTAGCACATAAAAGCATTTTAGGCAACCTTCCTAAAATAAACTAGTGCTCGTGTCTAAAACATAACAGACACATATCTCAAAATTTCACTTAGCATTCTAAGTTTAAGTCTAGAAATCCTACAAATTCCTAGTACGCTTAAACTAATGTTCTGATACCAACTGTGACATCCCCAAAATCTCGGCCAGAAAAGACCGATTTTCATTTATGCTTTTAAAATAATTTCAGAGTAAATCCTTTTGATTTGAAAGAGTTGCGGAATTTGTTCCCAAAAACAAAACGTGATAAAATAATATTTACCAAATCATTTCATAAAGAAATGTATTTTCATTATATAATCAAAACTCGGGATGTCATGTTCCGATATAGACCATAAAGCATAAACGATAACATTACAAGTCATTCAACAAATATATACATATACAGACTTGTAAACAAAACAACTTGATGATTCATCCATCTTATGCCCTTGCGCCACTTCCTGTAATACAAATAAACTGAGTGGGTCAGGCTTGGGAGCCTGGTGAGCATATAGGGTTTTCAACCCACAATAAATAATTATATTTAATTTCCACCAACCAACAATAACTCAATTACCCAATAACCCAACTCGGTTGCCCTCGACCTCCTTTTATAGGGGCTGGAACTTCAAATTACGCTGGTCGTAATATGAAATTACGCTGGGCATAATGACGATAAGGTCGCTGACTCCCCCAAGGATAATATCGGTTAATATATATTTAAATTAAATATCGAAAATATTTAATAAACTTCAAAAATTCATATCTTCCTCATACGAACTCCATTTTCGACGTTCTTTATATCCCCGCGTAGGTGAGACTACGATCTACAACTTTAGTTTAGACTCCGTCGGCTAATTTTTACTTTATTTTTATTATTTATTTTTAGTAGGCCGGGACAGGAAAACTCCGTTATAAAATCATAACTTCTTCATCCGACGTCCGTTTTCGCCTATCTTTTTATCGTTTTACTAAAATTAATGAGATCTTCGATTCTCATTTAGATTGCTTCGGCTAAAAACCGTTCAGTCTCAAATCGAGTATTCGGGCTGCATACCGCTAAGTCGAAACTTCAAAAAATCATAACTTCCTCATACGAAGTCAGATTTGGGCGTTCTTTTTATGCACGCTCTCGGTTTAACGAGATCTACGAATTTCGTTTAGATCACTAAGGCTAAATATTGCTCTAACATAAATTTCACTTTTTACGTCATTTAATGTTGTCGGTTTTGTCGCGAAACTTCGACAGGTCATAACTTCTTCGTTATAACTCGGATTTCGACATTCTTTATATCTTCGAAATCCTTGTTTCGACCACTACATCTTTATGCAAAGATATCGGGCTAATCTCATACTTTAATTTTGACACTTATTTTATTCTTAATTCATTAAATTATAATAATTAAGAAAATAAACACATAATTCACAT
Source organism: Lactuca sativa (assembly GCF_002870075.4). NCBI lineage: Eukaryota > Viridiplantae > Streptophyta > Magnoliopsida > Asterales > Asteraceae > Lactuca > Lactuca sativa. Next base: position 32,320,788 of record NC_056625.2, on the reverse strand, counting down.
AATACACATAATACTCAAATATTTCATCATTAATACTCCAAAATGAGTTAGAAGGGTTAACCTAGACTATTACATCAATGATAATGCCTAGCCTGGAAACGCGGGCGTTACATATTGTCAAGAAGAAGGATTAGATTATGAGGAAACCTTCGCTCCAGTAGCAAGGTTAGAATCTGTCAGAATCTTTCTGGCATATGTTGCTCATAAAAACTTCGAAGTTTTCCAAATGGATGTCAAATGCGCCTTCTTAAATGGAGAATTAGAAGAAACATTCTACGTTGAGCAACCGCCTGGTTTTCTGAATGAAAAATACCCTAATCATTGCTATGTACTAGATAAAGTTGTCTATGTTCTAAGACAAGCACCGAGGGCCTGGTATGATACACTAACTCGCTTCTTGAAAATGTCAGAATTTAAACAAGGTTCAGTTGACCCAACCTTCTTTCGTAAGAAGTAAGGAGAACATTTGATGATCGTTCAGATTTATGTTGATGATATCATCTTCAGCTCCACGAATCCTAGCTTAACAGCTGAATTCAAGAAGTTGATGGAGACTAAATTTGAAATGAGCGCAATGGGTCCAATTAATTTTTTTCTTGGTTTGAATATTAGACAGCGACCAGAAGGTATATTTATCAACCAGGAGGCCTATACAAAGAACTTGCTGGCGAAATTCGGTATGAAGGGTGATTCAAAAGTGAAGGTTCCTATCGCATTTGGCACTAAGCTAACCCCATCTCTGGATAAACCTGCTGTAGACATAACACTATATCGTCAAATGATAGGGTCCCTTATGTATTTAACAGCTAGTAGACCAGATATTATGTTTTTTGTTTGTTATTGTGCCAGGTTTCAAGCCAATCCAAGAGAACCTCACATGGTTGCTCTAAAGAACATTTTTCGTTATCTAAGGAGAACCTCATCTCTCGGTCTCTGGTATCCTGCAAGATCTGGATTCTTCATTCAAGCCTTTTCTGATGCAGATCTAGGAGGCTGTGGACTGGACAGAAAGAGTACTACAAGTGGATGCCAATTTCTTGACGGGAAGCTTGTTAGCTGGCAGTCCAAGAAACAAACCTGTGTTTCGTTATCCATAACCGAAGTTGAATATATTGCTGCAGCATCTTGCACTTCTCAAGTGGTATGGATTCAAAGTCAACTAAGAGACTATGGGCTAAGCATGAAGAAGATTCCTCTCTATTGCGACTCTGAAAGTGCAATTAGGATCTGTCACAATCCAGTGCAACACTCAAAAACCAAGCACATTGCACTTCAATATCATTTTATCAAGGATCATGTAGAAGATGGGAACGTGGAAGTACACTTTGTTCGATCTACTGATCAACTGGCTGACATCTTTACTAAAGCCTTACCTGAAGCTACATTTAACAAAATTTTACTAGGCTTGGGCATGATGGAAGGAGAGTCAGTACCGAATCCTCAAATCTCTCACTAAAAATTAGACAGGCGAAATGGAGCGAACGCTCGGTCTATTTCGGCTCCATAATTTTCGGGAACCGAAATGAACTGATCGCTCAGTCTGTTTCGGCTCTGGAATTTTAGGAAACCAAAATGAACCGAACGCTCGGTCTATCTCGGCTCTGTAATTTTCTGGAACCGAAATGAACCGAACGCTCGGTCTATTTCGGCTCTAGAATTTTAAGGAACCGAAATGAACCGAACGCTCGGTCTATTTCGCTTCACTCATTTAAGATGAGGTTTCGGTTGTATATCATGTACATTCTTTTCTCATGTCTTTTATTTGATTTAAACTTAAATATTTTATCTTTCTGTTTTTATTCTTTTTCAGAAAATTTCAAAAATCCAAAACTATTTTATCTTTCTGTTTTCATTCTTTTTCAGAAAAATTCAAAAATTAATAAATATTTTTTTGTCTCGTTATTTTTCTGTTTGGTCTGTATGGTGTGTTTCTTGTTCTTCTTAGGTGATATGAGTACCAGTACAACATAATGTGGATCTAAGGCAGGTATATTTAATTTCCATAAGAACTAGTTAAGGGTCCCTAGAAGCATGTTGATGCATGTTGACCTAATCCTCTACGACTTTGAGCAACCCTTAATGATTCGATCTATACATATCGTTTCTTCCCAATCAGGATGATCACAACTACTCCGTCTAGAGCTACCTTACTCTTTTCACATGAGTTAAGAGTTTTTTCTGCTTTGTCATATCTATCTAGCAGATGGTACTTTTCTTTCTTTACCCACCTCCCTTATATTCTCCATTTACTCTCGGTTCACCAATGTAACCCTTGAGACTCTCGGTTCTTACCGCTGAGGTTTATGGTTACACAACATCTGTGTTTATGATCTTAGATACGTATACCTCGTGCTGAGTGAAACCCAAAATCCAACACCAATAATGAATTGACGGGGAATTAACTATTCAAGCACTTATTGAGTACTTAATGAAATCTCTTTTTATTTTTGAGGGATCTTTTATGAAATTGTCTACTACCAAGGCATTTCTTCCCAAAGAGATCCATTTTATTTTATTTTTGAGATTTCTGCTTTCTCTTTTGTCACTAAATAATATATCCAACCTACCTGTTCAACATATCACATCGGTCACACAGGTACTTCTTCCAACGTTCAGTTTTATGTTAAGACTCGAAGTTCGGTTGAAGATAAGCTACCCTAAGCCTATGATTAAAAGAAGCCTTTCAATGTTTATTAACAAACAGTTGATCGTATTTTTTGGGAAACACACAAGCACTTCAAGTCTCTCTTGACTTTGAAGGAAGTGATTCTTGCCCGGAATCCTCTGCTTTCTGTCTAAGATGAGACATCACTCACATCCCATACATATTTTCTTTATTTCTTTATCTTTGTCACACTAATGCACGAAAAATTTCTATTTTCCCACATTTTGGTTACTAATTGGATTGAATTTTGGTTTATCTAGTGGATCCAAACAAAGGGTTATCATGAAATTTCAAACGAGGATTGAAGATAAGATTAAGGCGCGTGAATTTGAACGGTCTCTAAACCCATGCGTGCTAGCGTATCCTTGGGAGTAACCACACTGTCACATCGCGCTTTTTCAGGCGACGTTTTAGTGATCACGTCATTATCATCATGGTTTTCTCTCTCCTGGCAATGGTATATAAAGGTTTTCTCGTTTTATTTGTCTTTTACCAGCACAAAATTCTCTCAAACTTTCACGAAAAGTTTACACTGTTCATCTTTCTTCTTCATTCATCAATGGCGACTTCTTCTTTAGTACATGATCAGACGGCATCATCATCCTTGCTCACCATTAAACCTAACCAAAATATGATCATCGAACTTAATCCGTTCTTGTATGATTCATATATGCTGCATGTAGAGGAATGTTTGAAGTATTCCCCTTTGGTTTTAGCCCTAACCCAGGTTGAAGCAGCACCAATGTCGCTATTATCACAGGTTTATTCTACGGCGACTTATGACAAAAACAAAGAACGCATCTACTTTGTCATCCACGATAAGAAGGCATCAATTTCAAAGGTGAAGTTTTCTTCGGTTTTGAATCTTGCCATCGATTCCTCTGTAATCTCACCGGACTTTATCACAACGAATCAGCTATTCTCGATGATGTACGAGCTGGGATATACTGATGTGCTCACTACAATTACCAAAGTAAAGAATCTTTTTTACCGTCTCATTGGAATGGCCTGCTCACTCTACTAATTAAGGGTTTAGCAGAACGAAGTGGTGGTTCAGACGGTACCAGCAAGGGTTTCCTCACCATTCTTTACGGACTTTACAATGGAATCAATCTTGATTATGGTTCAATAATCTGGTCTCAGGTGGTGCAGAGCCTACATACGTCGACGAGGCATTCTGAGGTCTCTTGTGGACGATTTTGGACTCTGATTACACGGAAAGCTATTAATTCTTTAGAGATTCCAGTTATGAAGGATGCTCTACTTGCTTCTATCACCACATTCCACACGAAGAAGATCATTCTTTCGGATCCACTAAAGTTTCCTCATAATGGATCTATTCCGAAAACTATGTATCGATGTGTTGCACAACAGAGCAATGTTATGGCAGATTATAGGAAACTTCCTCCTATCGGACAGAGAGTACTTTCTCCAGAGCAGAAGGCCACCCTGGATGCATTGGATAAACCTAAAAACAGAGGGAAGCGAATTTCCAAGAAAGAACCAAAAGAGGAGCGAAAGTCTAAATCCTCCAAATAAACTAAACGCAAATCTGATGAAGGGGATTCTTCTCAGCAAAAGAAAAAGAAGGTAAAGAAGATAGCTCGCAGGTCTAAAAGTCCCACTCCAACAGGTTCATCATGACTCACCTAGAGAGAATACTCCTCCCCGTTCTCCTACTCCAACAGAATCTCCAAATCACAACCGAATTCCAACTCCACCTCCATCACCGAAACAAACCATTCCTCTTTCTGTTCCTATTGTTACTCCACCCATCACAACTAAAGAAACTATATTACCACCCCCACCTCCCATTACTTCTATTCCTTTTTCCACAATTCCTTTATCATCTCCAATCATTATAGAATCCACAACCACTACCATTCCTGAACCCACAGTGGAAGTCAACATATCTTATACAGGGGCTACTACTGCAACGGAAACTCCTATCATCACCAAACCTCATTCACCAACCAATTCTACTGATTCGGGTGCTACTCTTGGGGGGAGAAGATGAGGATTTTGACTCCATCTACTGCAGTCCTTACAGGCTTCCGACTGATGATGCTGATGTTCCTGTTACAAGTCAACATTTACAGGGCATTAATGACAAGTTAGATCGATTACTCGAAGATAGAAAAGCTTATGGTGGTGTGGTTCTTAAAGCCTTTTTGGAGACTGCCATAGAGCAGTATACAAAGGCCATTGACAACTCTACTAAGGCAGTTGATGAGTCTACCTCTACTTGAAAAAAGGCCACAGCAAAGGTTACTGAGGTTGTTCACACAACTCATATTTTTCTTGATTTGTTGAAAGCTCATGCTGACACCAATGCAGCTAAGGTACAATCCTTTGTGGATTCCTTTTCTAAGTCCCTTAATGATGAGAGCACTAAGTTCGACGATGTATGCTCATCGCTCCAAACCGAGACCACTTCTTTCTTACAATTAGTGGATTCTCTTTTTGATGCTCTTCATGCTAGTCTGGCAACCGAAAGTGTCTTGAAGGAGGATCTGGCCAAACACAAAGCCACTATTGATGTTCAAAAGGTACAGCTGGCCCAAGCTGAAAAAGAAATCTCTTTGTTACAAACTCAACGGGCCATGTATAAAAGCTATGCAGGTGAAGTGAAGGATTTGTTGACAAATTTGCTTGAAGCTCATGATCCCATTTTGACTCTTACCATTTGCAATCATCTCACATCCAAACTCCTTCCTGCTCTTGCAATACTGAGTGAAATGAAAGGTGTTTCGGAGGGAGTTGTACCTCCAAAACAAGGGGGAGAGTGTAGTGCTTGTGTTGTTCAACCGAGAGTAAGTGTGAAAGCAGAAGGTGTTCAACCGAAAGTCACAACAGAACTGGGTTCTGCTGTTCAACATTTTGCTCTCTGATCCAAAGGAATATGAGCCTATATTAGAACATTTGAAAAGAATGTTGGCCTCCTACATCCATGAAATTGCTACTGTGGATCAGGAGATAGCAAAGGTGATGAATAAGAAGCCGACTGAGAAGACTACACCGAAACCTGGTGATGCGAACAAGATGAAAATGGGACAGATAGATTCAACAAATCATACTGTCATGTTCACGAAGGGTGAAGCTCACAGGTTTCTGTTTGCTCTAGTTGATAAACATCTCTTTTCAACAGATTGCTTGGAGCATATCATTAACCTCATACATCGATGCAAGCAAAATTCAGAGGCTGATAAGAAGAATTTCACTGACATGCTTCGGTGCGTTTCGCCATTAACTGTTAGCCATCATACCGAAGGTGTTCAAGACTGTGAAGAAGCCTTCTGTTGTTAAAAGAGAATGAGGTTTCGGCTCCAAATATGCAAAGGGGGAGATTGTTGAATCCATTTGTGTTGCGTCTTGGGCCATAAGTTTTGTATCCGGATTGGGCCTGTCCATTCATGGTTATCTAGATTAGTTTGATAGTAATCTAGAATAGCTAATAGGGTTTTGATATAAATATGCATGCATGTATGCATGATAGAGTTATCGATCTTCACGTTTATCTTTGTAACCCTAAACACCTCTACAATTGAAGTTCTTTGTCGAGCTCATTTGAGTTGTTGAAGTAATAATCATTCGACATATTCAGTGCAATTCTCGTGTTCTTTATTACGTTAGTATTCATTAACTTGCATAGAATCATTCGATCCTGAGAGAACTTAGTTCTAACAAGAGTGTAACATCCCAGGCTGAATAAACATTGGTGTGTGCCATGCGATTACCCCGAGCTCTTCCCTCCGCTACCGGAAGTACCTAAAACCAAAACTATAAACCATAAGCACGAAGCTTAGTGAGTTCACCAACCTACCACGTACCATACACATATCCACGTACTGGGTCCCCGCCAACTGCATCGGGACTTACCCGGCATCGGACTCGCTCCAGCATCGGACCCCGCCTGGCATCGAGCCCCGCTCGGTATACATATTTGTCTCTCTTAGGCCCCGCCTGTCTTCGGGCCTCGCCCGTTAAGCATATAAATAACACACAACAAATAAGCTAACATACTCTACAACAATCATGAACTGAGACCTTGCCTATCATGGGCCACGCCCCTGTCCTGCTACTGATGATTCATGAAACCTCGTCCATGCTCCTGCTACTGGTGAGGCATGGGCCCCCGCCCACACTCACTTCTCTCCTATCTCGTGCCTCACCCCTGCGCTGCTACTAGTGAGATACGGAACCCCATCCATACTCTGCTAGTGATGAGATACGGGACCTCGCCCACACTCATCTCCCTACTAGGTACATACAAGTCTCACACAGACAACAAGTATAATCTATCATGCAACATACATCGGGCTTACCCCGGCATCAAACCTTGGTCTGGAATATCATACACATAAACCTGCCTCAGGCACCCGCCCGACATCGGACCTTGGTCCAGAACATAATACTAGCATACAGTGCCTAGGGCTAACCCCAGGGTCTTCCTACTCATAAACTACATGGGTTGGCATTGTGGCCTTAGACCCATTCACACAGTGAGGAGACTCACCATGCACTGCTGAAGCTCTGGCTGATACCCTCCTGATTGCTATCCAACAACTCTCCGAACAGCTGTTCATCTAGCTCCCCGAGCTACCAATATCAAAATAACACTTATCCCCAAACTGTCCTCCAGAAGTCAAACTAAGTCAATTCTGGTCAAAGTCAAAGTCAACCTTCCAAGTTGACCTTACTCGCCGAGTCAGCCTACTGACTCGCCGAGTTCATAAACTCAGAAAATTCAACAAGTCGCGACTCGACTCACCGATTCACCCCATGACTCGTCGAGTCTTCCAATCACCGAGTCCAGTCCAACTCACTGAGTCACCTCCCAACTCACTGGTCTGACTCATAACCAGAAGGGATTAAGGTTTCGACCCGACTCGCCGAGTCCAAGAACAGACTCGCCGAGTCCACCTTCATCATCTTCATTTTGTCGATTACGATCCATTCCAACACCTCTAACTCATATATCTTGACTCCTAATGCTAGCAGCACACGTAAAGTTGCTAACTTTACGTGCATGCAAGGTGCTATGGATCTAGAACACTGAATCCAAGCTAAAATGAAGGTCTAGGTCACGAAATGGGGCCATAGTTGGATAAAGCTAGCAATTCTGAGCTTCCCAAGATCAAAAGTGCCCAGATCTAAAGTCCAATACATCCTCAAGGGCTTAATACTCGGATTAATCTCGGAAATGGCCCAAATGTGACAAAATACAAGCTAGAAAAGGGGATCTAGATGATTAACAGTGAAAGTATAAGCTTCATACCTTCGAATGATCTAAGATGTCACCCAAACTCTGGATCTATACTCCTTTCCTTGCTCCTTCCTCCGACAACCTTCAAGATGCACTCAAAAGGGACCTTAATCTTCTCACACAAGCTCAAGAATGAAGTTGGGTGGCTAGGGCTTCGTCTCTAGACAGTGGAGGCTGCAAATGAAACCCTAAAAATGAGAATATGGCGTTTAAATCGGGCACCAAGTCCCGAAATTAGGGTTTCCCAACCCAGACCTGACTCGTCGAGTTAATCTCCCCGACTCATCGAGTCGGTCACTTAATCCGCGACACGGGACACGCTCCGACTCGTCGAGTTCTTCCTTGGACTCGACGAGTTGACCACTTTGACTTAAGGGTTTTCTTTCCTTTCTTGGTCTTCTGGATTCCGGGTGTTACAACTCTCCCCCACTTAAACTAGACTTCGTCCTCGAAGTCTGACACGGTTAACTACCTTACAATCCACTTACAACTTTACCATGGGCTACGCGCTTCGGCTGTTGTTCAAATCCTTAAAATACCATCTTCAATATAATCCGATCATTACTACCCATCGAGTGCAACACTCTTACTCAACCGGTGACCCTACCGGTACTTCCAGTACACTTACACTTGATACACAAGGGGGGGGTCACCCCGTTACCTTGCACTGACACTGGCCTTTCCAAGGCAACTTTCCACAAGCAACAAACCCTTCCAATCTCCTATAAGGACCAATCCTCTGATAGAACTGCAATTCATGCCACTCCCAGTGCCGGCCATCACACCAATACTCACGAAATAATCCCACATCCTATGCTCCAATACTAAAAACTCCACCCAGCGTGAGAATTCGAACAATCCTTTGAGTAGCAGATCCCTCTCTGCTACCTTTAAGGTTCATACGAGAACGGCATCTCCGAGCCAAATCATTTACTCTGAGATCATTTTATTCCGCGGTGAGCAACTTAGCATCACCTGATCAGCTCACAACTTTTTGCACCAATTCCTTTACCATCATTCCTGCCTGAAGTCCTGCTGACTCTCATCCGCATACCGGATGAACCGAGACCACCCTGGTCCCAACTGATCTACCATTACCTGAAATATCAGTCCCCCACCGGTTACCGAATGCAAGAACATTCCCGTAGCCGCTCTTAGTGACTTCTGAAGATACCATGACTACTTGAACTGCCCTACCAACCTAGCCACTCTGGCTCTAGATGATCTGGGATCCCTAATTCCTTACCTTAACCCTAAGGTCTCTACCAGGTCCCACCTGTTGCTATAAGTACATGGGCCTCGTCCACGGGTCTCACCAAAACTATACTTCGGAGCGGCCTCTCCCGCAAGTCTCACCTATCCAGAGCTATGCATGCCCACTCCTCCTCTAATCTCAACTTGCTATCCTTTCTTGATCCTTATCATGCTAATAGGAGACACAGGTCTCGCCCAAGATCCACTAACTAGGAGATACGGTCCCTCGCCTATACTCCTCTGACTGGCCTCTACTGAAAGTTGTGGCTATCACGCAGTTCTACCACACTCTCACCCTGCCACTGACTACTAATCCAAAGGCATCCCGTGCCAGACGCTTACATAATCTTCATCCCGACTCACTCGGGTCCTGTTGGCGATCCTCTGACCTGAATTTTCCCAAACCAATCATTTACTAATCATAATTACATGAACTCAATGTTGGAAAGTTTCGCAAACTTCCAACTCCTGCACCCCTCTATCCATGCAACCCCTCGGACCGCTTTCCTCCCCTTCTCGGAGATCACTAACTCTTCCAATTTTAGCATGCTACTATCTCTGAATACTCGGAGGGTTCTCCCCCACTTTGATCCGGCTAATCCCTTATTGCTCCCTGCTTGAAACAGATTCCAAATCTTTCCTATCATCTGAAGTGTCGATTTGCTGTCAATCACGCTTACTTTTGCTGGTGCTCCATCTAACCCTTTACCAGATCTGAACCTATCTTGCCAACTAACAGAGCACCTTTCAAGTCCCAATTACACTTGCTACAGTGACTGCATCTTGAGAACTTACCCTAAAGGGAAACATCTTTGGACTGTTACTCTCTCATCCATGTCATGCAAATCACATATAATCTCATTCATAGGCAAGCAATATAATACTCCAAAATATATACTTACTAACATCAATACAGTACCATAACAATAAAATCATGAATCAAAGTTGACAAGAAAGTAAAAGATACACACCTCCAACATCCGATGCGGCTCGCAGCTCCACTGTAGCTAACTGAAAAGCCCTGCTCCTCGCCGTAGGCGCCTCTGCTCGGCCCTGACGGGCATCGGTAATCCTCAAAGTCGCAGGGGCAGGTGCTATCACCGGTATTGCTGAAAGCAAACTCGGATACTGGGCCTTCCTGTGGCCCCGCTAACTGCAATGGAAATAAATCATATCTGATCCCTGGGTGGTGGTAGCAGTACAATCCCTGTTAAAGTGACCAGTCCGGCCGCAACTGAAGCAACCAGAATCACCACCACTGTCACTCCTACACGCTCCCTCATGCGTCCTGCCACACTTGTCACAATGACTGCGGCCCCGAAAATCCCTCGAACCTGTAGCTGTCAAAATCTCATCTGGCTTCCTCTTCTTCTCTATCTCCAAATCAATCTCCCTCTCTCTGGCACGAGCAATCATATCCTCCAGCGTCTTGCAGTTGGACCTGCTCACAAACTGCCTGATATCACTCCTCAGCATCTCGTGATATCGGGTTTTCTTCATCTCCTCGTCCGCCACATACTACGGAACAAGAAGAGCCCTCTCTCTGAACTTGGTGGTGATCTCTGCCACAGTCTCAGTAGTCTGCTGAAGGTCCTAGAACTCCCGTGCTAACTACTACACTTCAATCACTGGTGCAAACTTAGCCCTGAACCTGGCCGAGAAATCACCCCGTGTCATTGCGTCCAACGCGGCATCATCCCCAATGGCATGACCAACCTCCTCCCACCAATCCTGCGCTTGGTCCTTCTAAAGACAGGAGGCGAGTCTGACCTTGTCCCCCTCGGGACACCGACTCGTATGGAAAGCGTTGGCAACCTCATCCAACCATCTACTGCTAGCAATAGGGTCCTAGCCCCATGATAATCTGGTGCTCCACAAGATCTGAACTCTCAAAATGTCTGGGTATGCGCCCCTACCAAAGCCATCATCTCAGTACGGAAGGCTCCCATCCTCTCATCCAAAATCTCCAATATACCCTCCTTGACCGAACCAAATATCACAGGAGTCTGGTCTAGAATGTTGCGCGTAACCTCAGCTGATACAAACTCTCTCATCTGCTCCTCGAGCTGACTGCCTCCTAAACCTGAGCCCGATCACTCATCGGCGCCTGAACCGCCAACTGGTCTACCCTGAAGTGTCACCATGTTGCAATATATCATAACAACCATCTGAATACTCAATACTATCGAGGGATCCCACACACACTACCAGTTCCGTGGTCTCATCTCAGCCCTCCTTGGTTCGAGTACGGATCCTCTGCTTTCAGTAGTACGGGCCCATACTACCTTCCACATCTATCCGTACTTTCCTCAAGAATTGCCTCGACTCCACCAAGTCCCTTTTACTAATACTGCTCCCAACACTAATCTCATCCTAGGCTTGCCCTAGGGTATCTTCTATCTTACTCCGTCCTCAGTTGCTGAAGGAATTACTAGTAATGTCAACTAGCTACCTCATGAATATAGCCACATGCAATGAAGATTAGATAATCTTTCGAGTAATAGATTCATCCCTAGAAGGGTTAGACTCAAACGAGAGTTGAGCAATAGGGTCAAATCCATCACTCTGAGATTATCCAGCCTGTGCCATATGTGACTTAGCATATTCACTTAATGTGACAACCCGAAATTTATCCTGTCATTTTAACCTCTTCTTCCGTTAATAAAACTCGCTTTATTAAATTGTCCGTTAACCTTTTGGATTAGGTTAATTAAATTGGGACTTTTATTATGACTTCATAAGGGTTGGAACAAATTAGAAACACCCTCAATATTCCCTTGAAAACTTTTAGTTGCAATCAAGTCAAATTACAACCATTTAATCGGGTGCGACCAAAAGCCCCGTTTAACGTCTATATCGAGTAGATTTCCACTGAGCCACAAACTCAAACCCTATATAAGGGTGAGTGGACTTCATTTGAAACCTTTCCATCCTCTCTCTACTCTCTCTCTCTCTCTCTACAAGTTGCTTTCGATCCAAAAACGCCTCTTTCGAGCTCCATAATCGTAAGTAATCTATCCTAGATTGTTGTTTAGCTTGATATACATGAAAATTCGTGTTTAAATTATCCAAAATCCTCAAAATCATGTGTTTACGGCCCAAGAACACTCTTGGACCGCAAACACCCATAAATGGGGTTTTGAAGCCCCAAAACCCTTCCAAATCACTTCTAGTTCTTAGCCACGACTTAGGGACTTGCATGTATGAGCTTAGAACACCAAAAACTTGTCTTTTGAGGAGTAAACATGATTTTACGGCCAAGAACATTCTTGGACCATAAACCCCTCTTCATAGGTCGTGAACACCATTTAAGGTGTTAAATTGCCCCTTAAACACCTCCTATGGCTTGAGGTAATGTCTAGAACCAACCACCATCGAAGTAGGACCCTTAAACACCAAGGAAACCATGAACTTAGGAATTACGGCCGTAAACCCCCCAAGGATTGGTCCCTGGGCCGTAAACTCCCTTAAGAAGGCCAAATGATGCCCTAACTTCCCCCTTTGGCTTGGAAAAATGCATAGAACCTTATACTCTTTCATTTAAGACCTTAAATCATGAGTTGAAGGACCAAGTGAGAGTTTACGGCCATAAACTCTATGTTTACAGTCGTGAACTCCCTTAAATAGTTCATTTGGAGCCTTAACCCCTTCATATGCCCTAAATTGAACCTAGCCCATTTCCACAAGTATTGTAAGACCCTTCTAGCATCCAACAACACACCACCCATGAGTTTACGGCCGTAAACTCATGGGGATATGGTCTTAGGGCCGAAATCTCCATAAAGAGTTTACTCTTGAAGAGTAAACTCCCTAACTAGGCCATACACTTCCTTATTGCAACCCAATAGCCTCCTAGCACTTGACCAAAGTGTTTTTCCACACATTAGGATGCTTATATGTGTTTAATTAGTATTAGCATCACTAATTGTATGTAAACATATGCCTTCATATGTTACTAGGTCAATAAGTGTGTTCAAGTCTTCACTTGACACCGAGCACCCAACCGACACCTCCATCCGACCCACCCACAGCAGGTGAGTTCATACCCCTGAATTAACCTTTTAAATGATTTTAACTGCTTTTATAGGGGGGAATACAAGTTGATCTATACAGTTATTAGATAAATCACATGTGATTAATAACTATATAGCAAAATAGATTTTTGCATAATAATTGTTTTATCCAGCTTAAGATGTTCCAATCTCGCTTTCAACTCTTGTTAAAATATGAATTTCTCTTTTAGATTATCATAAGTATTCGAAAGGTTTTCCGAAGGTTTTCCAAAGGTTTTTCAAGCTTGCTTACTAAAGAGACATCAAGTCGTAATTTCTTGTTAAAGGTTTTCCAAAGGTTTTCTTCACTTAATCTGTTTTATAAAAATCATTTTCAAAGTTGTTTATGAAAGGTTTTTCAAAAGATTCCAAAGATTTTCAAAACTTGTTTTACAAACTGACATCAAGTCGTAAATTTCTTATGTGTAAAGGTTTTCCAAAGTTTTCATCAAAGTTTTCTTCTATGCTTTTATTTCGTTAAATGCATGCATGTATTTGTATAGTTATATATATAATGTTTAAAAGACTTAGGAAGGCTAGTTCGCCCTATTTCCTTTTCCTCGTTGGGATGTGTTCTGGTGGGTATCGGTTATCCGTCCGAAGGTCGTTTAAAGATTACTTATATATCATGTATACATGTATAGACATAAAGGTTTCCATCGACCAGTTCATTTCCCTTAAGTAGCAAGGGCATCCTTCCATTCATCATTCATAGACCTGAAACGTTAGTAAATATTATAGGAATAGTTAGGAGATTCTATTTACTCTTTCCAGTACTAGAATTCCAAAGGAGTCAGTTCATTCGTGAGTCTATATCATTATTTCAATACTTATAATAGAATTCGAAATTACGAGATGCATCCTCTGGACACGGATTTCCCCGTTGTCAAGTTGGTAACCAGAGTCTCCTGGAGGGAGAGCGGGCATTGTGTATATAGATCTATATGGCACTGACACTCCCACGCCCTGACTGCTAGCTACAGTCCCCGGCCGACCAAGCCAAGGGGTGACAAATATCACATTCATTCTGACGCTTGCAGGGCGTCAAGTACTCTATTGTCAATCAGTATGGTTACGAGTATCTCCATGTTTACCTTATAAGTCATGGCCTTAAGGTAACAAGAATTATCACTGTATTTCCTTGTTTTAGACTTTGCTAGCTGTATCGTTCATTCGATACTGTCTGGAGTCTGTATTTTCTTGTTTTAGACTTTGCTAGCTGTATCGTTCATTCGATACTGTCTGGAGTATGTATATTTCTTGTTGTAGACTTTGCTAGCTGTATCGTTCATTCGATACGGTCTGGAGTTTGTGTTTCCTTGTGTTAGACTGAGTCAGGCATATTATTCATAAGATACTTTCCTGGAGTCTACGTTATCTTTTGTTTTAGTCAGCAGTATCACTGCTGAGGTATATATTATTTTCCCCTGGTATTTTTACTTGTGATTTTCTCATTATTCCTTTAACGTCAATACTGTATTTTGATAATGATAGTATTTTTGGGGAAAATTACTCCTTAAAACATAAATCCGTCGGGTCTTGGCAGAAGACTTCTTTTATTTAGAAAATATAAGATTTTCTGGAAAGAATGATAATACACTGTAGATTCTAGATTGCTATCTTTCATAAAGTCATTTTGAATAAAATGTGTATTTATACTAATGACACTAAATACTTACGAACTCACCAGCATTATAAAAATGCTGATACTCGCTTTCAAAATAACTTGTATTCTCAGGTCATCGATAGACAGGTACATCCCGAGAGCTTTTTGCAGAGACAGCCTAGTACCGAGCTGCATCTATATTATTCCTTGTATCACTTTGATGTTGCTATGAAATGTAACCTATATAAAATTATTACTATTAATGCAATGGTTGTTGTACTTTGATTACTATACTGCATATGTTGTGATACTTGACATGACGTCATCCACCCCAGAATGTTTCCGCCGTTCTGGTTTTGCGGTGTGACACTTAATAGCCAACTCACATTACTAAGAGTCGCACGATCACAAAGCAAGCAGCATTCAGACAATGGGAAATAAACTAACCATATAATCCAATCAAATTGTTCTATCCTCTACTCAGGAATCTATACTAGCATGCAATTCATAAAGCTCATCCACATATAACAGGCACATAAGGCATCCTCCTAGATCCTTAGCCCTAATCTAGCATGCAGTTCTAGTAAGCATATCATAACATAACTTGTATGGGTATTTTGGGGTACTTACTTGAGCTCGACTGATTGCATGCACCACACCCCTTTTCTACTTTTTCAAAACTCTTTTCTCTTTTCAAAACTCCTTTCTTTTTCTAGAAATTCCTTTCCTTTCTCAAAGCTCTTTTTCCAAAAATGATTTTCCTTTTGAAAATTTTCATACCAATTCCTTAGTTTGAGTCCAGACACACTCGAGACCGTGCCCGAATCCCTCAAACCAAGGCTCTGATACCAACTTGAAACATCCCAAAATACAGTTTAAAAAAAATTGTTTTAATTTAATAATAAAACCCCAAGTCATCAAATCATTCTGTCAAAACATAAATCTCATTGTTCCAAAACATTATTATCAGAGTGTAACATCCCAGGCTGAATAAACATTGGTGTGTGCCATGCGATCACCCTGAGCTCTTCCCTCCGCTACCGGAAGTACCTGAAACCAAAACTGTAAACCGTAAGCACGAGGCTTAGTGAGTTCCCCAACCTACCACGTACCATACACATATCCATGTACTGGGGCCCCCGCCCGCTACATCGGGACTTGCCCGGTATCAGACTCGCTCCGGCATCGAGCCCCGCCTGGCATCAGGACCCGCCTGGCATCGAGCCCTGCTCGGTTTACAGATCTGTCTCTCTTAGGCCCCGCCTGTCTCCGGGCCTTGCCCGCTAAGCATATACAATCATATAAATAACACATAACAAATAAGCTACAATACTCTACAACAGTCCTGTACCGAGGCCTCGCCTATCATGGGCCCCGCCCCTATCCTGCTACTGATGAGTCATGAAACCCCGTCCATGCTCCTCTTGCTGGTGAGGTACGGGCCTCCGCCCACACTCACTTCTCTCCTATCTCGGGCCTCGCCCCTGCTCTGCTACTATTGAGATACGGAACCCCGTCCATACTCTGCTAGTGATGAGATACGAGACCTCGCCCACACTCATCTCCCTACCAGGCACATACAAGTATCACACAGACAGCAAGTATAATCTATCATGCAACATACATCGGGCTTACCCCGGCATCAGACCTTGGTCTGGAATATCATACACATAAACCTGCCTCGAGCACCCGCCCGGCATCGGACCTTGGTCCGGAACATAATACTAGCATACAGTCCCTAGGGCTAACCCCAGGGTCTTCCTACTCATAAACTACATGGGATGGCATTGTGGCCTTAGACCCATTCACACAGTGAGGAGACTCACATTGCACTGCTGAAGCTCTGGCTGATACCCTCCTGATTGCTATCCAACAACTCTCCGAACAGCTGCTCCTCTAGCTCCCCGAGCTACCAATATCAAAATAACACTTATCCCCAAACTGTCATCCATAAGTCAAACTAAGTCAATTATGGTCAAAGTCAAAGTCCTGGTCAAAGTCAACCTTCCAAGTTGACCTTACTCGCCGAGTTCATAAACTCGGAAAATCCTACAAGTCGCGACTCGACTCACCAATTCACCCCATGACTCGTCGAGTCTTCCAATCTCCGAGTCCTGTCCAACTCACTAAGTCACCTCCCAACTCACTGGTCTGACTCATAACCAGAAGGGATTAGGGTTTCGACCCGACTCGCCGAGTCCAAGAACAGACTCGCCAAGTCCACCTTTATCATCTTTATTTTGTCGATTACAGTCCATTCCAACACCTCTAACTCATATATCTGGACTCCTAATACTAGCAGCACACGTAAAGTTGCTAACTTTACGTGCATGCAAGGTGCTATGGATCTAGAGCACCGAATCCAAGCTAAAATGAAGGTCTAGGTCATGAAATGGGCCCATAGTTGGATAAAGCTAGCAATTCTGAGCTTCCCAAGCTCAAAAGTGCCCAGAACTGAAGTCCAATACATCCTTAAGGGCTTAATACTCGGATTAACCTCAGAAATGGCCCAAATGTGAAAAAATACAAGCTAGAAAAGGGGATCTAGATGATTAACAGTCAAAGTATAAGCTTCATACCTTCAAATGATCTGAGATGTCATCCAAACTCTGGATCTATACTCCTTTCCTTGCTCCTTCCTCCTACAACCTTCAAGATGCACTCAAAAGGGACCTTAATCTTCTCACACAAGCTCAAGAATGTATTTGGGTGGCTAGGCTTTCATCTCTAGACAGTGGAGGCTGCAAATGAAGCCCTAGAAGTGAGAATAGGGCGTTTAAATAGGGCACCAAGTCCCAAAATTAGGGTTTCCCAACCCAGACTTGACTCATCGAGTCAGTCTCCCTGACTCGTCGAGTCAGTCACTTAATCCGCGAGACGGGACACGCTCCGACTCGTCGAGTTCTTCCTTGCACTCGACGAGTTGACCCCTTTGACTTAAGGTTTTTCTTTCCATTCTTGGTCTTCTGGATTCCAGGTGTTACACAAACCCGTCGGGTATTTGGCAGGGCGGGCACGGGGATGGTATGGGCAATGGAAGTCAGGTACGGGGATGGGTTTTACAATCCCGCTAATATCCGCCCCCGTTTGCATCTCTAGTCTTTGTAGTTTGACCGAACAATATTACTTGCCCCCTTTACCCTTATTGGGTTTTACCGTTTTACCGAAATCATTTCCAATTCCTTCTTAAAAACCTAAGAGCACGTTTGGTTGGAAGGAAATGATTGGAATTTGAAGGAAAAGGATTCCAGTTTCTTCGAATTCCTATGTTTGGTTCTACTTTAAGAAGGGAAAGAGAATGCCAAATGAGAAAATATTCATTAAGAAGGGAAAGAGAATGCTAAATGAAAAAAACATTAATTCATATGGAGGAGAATATTTTCCTGCAACAAAATGATTTTTGTTGGAAATAATTCCATACCATCATGGAAAATGAAACATTCTCATTATAAACTTTTTATTTTAATTCTAAAAACCAAAACCTTATCATCTCACGTATTCAACAAATCAAATTTGCAGCCGATACCAAGCTCACTTCTCCTGTTCGTCAAAATCGGATCGACTCTTCATCTATCTATTTGTCAAAATCGAATTGCAGCCTACATTACACTCAACTCGTCTTCCCCATTAATTCGTCAGGTATGTGCATTACTACAACTATCGATCTAAAAAACATGTATCTCACTCTCGTTCTTTGGCGCTGTAAAAAATCACAATGTCTCTCTTTCCTGTTCATACTGTGAAATCAATATGTCAATTTCGAACTTGTTGCTGTGAAATCGATATATCGCTACAACTATTGAACCCCGTTTTTTTGCTGTGTAATCCATATATACGAAAATTGAATATGTCATTACAAACAAAATGTCATTTATTGACATACATTTTTAGTGGCATATGTTTAATGTGCCACTATATCATGTTTTTAGTGGCATATTTTATATGCCACTATAAAAATTAATAGAATTAATGGCACTTAACATTTTATGTCATTAATATTCATAATTATTAGTGACATAATGTTTTAATATGCCACTAAATTTCTATTTGATTAAAAAAATTGTATGGTATAATTATTATAATAAAATGGTAACTTATAAAAATGATCCATAATCTTTACGAAAATTACAACTTTGGTCCGTTTTTTTAGTATTTCTCATAATCGTCCCTGTCTTTATTCTATTTACCTTCATCCTCTTGTACCCTCCCATATACTAATCACACAAGGGTATTTTAGTAAACTTATTATCTTAACTCTAATTATAGAATTTATCACCGATTAATATCCACGTCCTTTTGTTTTTAATCTCCAAGAGACTTAGTTACACATCAACTTTTTACAAAATAATCAATTTTACCCTTCAACTTTTTACAAAATACACAATTTAACCATTAATATATTTTACACTTTAACCCCACCCACATTTCAAACCCTTCCCAAGTATTATTCAAACAATCACTCTTCAGATCACATAGTCTCCCCTGCACCACCGCCACCATCGTCCTTACTGCATCAGCGTCGCCACAACCTACTTCACTGTTGTTGCATTCGTGCACCATCACTGCCAAATTCGTCTACTCTCGTCACATGATCCATCGTCGTCGGTTCATTCATCAAACACACGTTTCTTCCCCTGAATGGTTTTACAAACATGATGATATAGCCCATAGTTCTGTAATCTAAACATGAATAACATATTCTACCCAAATGGAAGTGCCGATCAATGTGAATTCAAGGTGAACATCGCAATAACTTCTTTTTTAGAAACATGAAGAGAAGATGTTCGATGAAATGCTCAAATGAGAAATGACTTTCCTAAAGGTGAAAATGTTCTGTAAACAATTTTTTCTCGAAAATTTAAGTTTGGAGTTGGCTTAAGGTAGAAATGATCCTAGTACCCATATGTATGAACTATAGGAACTACCTGCGGCTTCTTTTGCTAAAAATATCGAAGCTTATTTAAATCAATTAGGTCTTGATGTTAATTTTACTCTTGCCTTCTTCCAAGAAAGGTATCTCATTTTTGACTCCTTATATTTATGATTGTTTCGCTAGACTTCAATTTTACAGTGATTTGTGTCGGTGTTCTTGAAGCTTTCAGATCAGTGACTGTTGTATTATGCTTTATGGGCGGTTTTTTATTTGAAGATATGGAGAAATGTGTTGATTTCACTTTTATATATTGATTAGCTTATAATTTTAAATTTGCAGTTAAGCTAAATACGAATGTATGATGCGTTTTCTCTCTAGGATAACAATCCAGGAAATAGATTTGATCTGAACATGATTTTTTTTTAAAATAGCATCTACATTTTCGAAATTCCTTTGGATAACTATATCATGTAACAGTAAAATGAACAATGTTAGGAATGTTATGATTAAAATCTAGTTATAGTTTATTAGAGTTGATTCTATAGGACATACATTGCTGATCTTGGCTAATGATTGCCTATTTTCTTGTATGTAGGTTGATGATGTTCCATAAACAGGCCAATATAGATGTATTACAAGATCTTAGAAACCATTTGTAGCTGTTAATAGTGATTGATGAAGCAATTATAGGTGTGTGCACTCATTTTAGTCTTTTTCTTTGAATTATATATATATATATATATATATATATATATATATATATATATATATATATACATATATAATATTCGTTTATTACCTTTTCCATGCTTTATGACTTGTTTTTCTATATCTAGGCTTCAACAACCAAGTGGTAGAGATGATTCTTCTTGCTCAATAGAGATCTTCAGGTAGTATGCAAATAAAATGAACTGTAAACTACAGGTAACATAGATCGAGTATCATATAATGACAAGAATAATAATATTATTCATTTATTCAAAAACATAACACATAAATTATTTATATTGAGGAATATCTAGATGTTGTAGCTACTTTAGGAGTTAAAGACGGTGATGAGATTGGTTATTGCTCTACTTTCATTTGTTTATTAAATTTATGATGCAAAGTATACGTATATTGATATAGGTACCAATTATGAATACTGGGAAAAAAGAGAGGGTTCTTTTAGGAAGTCTTATAGAAGACATTTAAACGGTAATCTACACCTTCATCTATGATCTTTGATCTCTTATTTCCACAACAATCTTGCTACCTAAGAATCCACATACTTTGACACATGTTCCATTTATACAGCCTCTATTTTTGTAGACAAAGACTTTGGATTCTATCAATTTGTGGATGAATGGTGCTTAAACAAGATTAAGCACTCACTATGACCCACATCATACCCTTTTATGTGTGTTCTCCGTTACCAAAAAAGGTTTTTGTTTTGTTATGTTTTTTTGTTTTTTTTTCATTTATTAAGGTTTTTGTTGTTTTTGATGGTTCCCTAACATCTTTTTTTTGTCTTTCTTGTTTGGTCAAACTTAAGTTGACCTATGCCCCCTTCATGAACTCCTTTCTTGTATCCATTGTGTAACGCCCGTAGATCAGGGCTAGTAAATTTAGAGACGATAAGCATCAAAAATGATTTTTTTGGGAAATATTATTTAGAAGGAGTAATCTTAACTAAGATGTATTTTATGTTATGAGGTTTCCGAATATATAAAGAACGTCGAAATCCGAGTTATAACGAAGAAGTTATGACTTGTCGAAGTTTTGCGACAGAACCGGCACGACACAGCGCGACGTAAATAGTGAATTTACGTTAGAGCGATATTTATCCAAAACAATCTAAATGATAATTGAATATCTCATCGATAGTAGTGAAACGACGGAAAGACGGACGAAAACGGACGTCAGACGAAGGAGTTATGAGTTTATAACGTAGTTTTCCTGTCCCGACCTACTAAAAATAATATATAAGTAATATAATTATAATATATTAAAAATAAAGTCAAAATTATCCAATGGAGTCTAAACGAGAGTTGTAGAACATAATCTCACCTTCGCGTCGATATAAAGAACGTCGAAAACGGAGTTCGTATGCGAAAGTTATGAATTTCTGAAGTTCGGGGTGCGTAACCCCAAAATTGTCAGATACCACAACGTGGCAAGCAGTGCCACAACGTGGCCAGTCTTCTAAAACCTCCGGGAGTCCCCCAGATGCAACTTGCGATGATGCATATAGTGACGACCAAGCCCACGACGTGGAAAAAGGTGCCACAACGTGGCAAGGGCAGATTTTGTCCTATAAATAGATTTGAATGGCCAGCCGAGTTTGGTTGCTCATTCTCTCATCTCTCACCTGTATTGCATCGATTTACGTGCAAAGAAGTACCCCCGAAGCCCCGGTATCAACCCCGAGACCTGAAGCAAGTCCCAAAGCCCGAAGATCCCGAGAAGAAAAGAGTTTCCGAGCCGAAGCTCTGCCCGCGAGAAGCCCAGTGTGCAAAGTGATCGCGGTTTCACCGAAGAATACTACTCTTAGAGCTGTAGTGTTGTCCGAGCATCGTCTAACCAAGTGAGTGTGTAGTTACTTTCTTCTAACGCATAAATATGAAGTATTTTATACGAAATACGTGTTATGTGTATATTTTGTTGTTATATGTGTGAATGTATATTCACTTTCTTCTACTGCATAGATATGAAGTATTTGCTATGAAGTATGTGCTAGGTGTTTATACATTGTTTGTTTACTTGAGATAGATGTTGAAATAATGTTTTATAAATGTTTTAAAAGATTTAAACTGTATATGTTTTTGCATCTACAAATATGTTGGGCAGAACATGGGTAGATGAAATAGTTGATGTGAGATGAAATAATAAGTATTTTTGAACTCAATGTGTTCATTAGTTATCTTTGAACTCTATGTGTTCACTTGGTGTTTGAACTCAATGTGTTCATTAGGTATTTTTGAACTCTATGTGTTCACTTGGTGTTTGAACTCAATGTGTTCATTAGGTATTTCCGAACTCTATGTGTTCACTTGGTATTTTTGGACTCAATGTGGTCATTAAGTATTTTTGAACTAGATGTGTTCACTTGGTGTTGTTGAACTGAGTGTGTTCACTAAGTGTTTTAGAACTAAGTATTCACCAGATGTTTTGAATTAATTGTTCACTAGGAGTGTTAGAACTAGGTGTTTGTTAAGTATGTTGAACTAAGTGCTTACCAGTCTTAATTTGTGGACCTTGGCAGTGGTGGACTTTGTGTCAATTCCTTAGGTCAATCCTTAGGAATAAATGGATAAATGATAGTTGATTCTTAGGGTAAATCCTTAAGAAATAAAGGAGATAATAGGAATGAGTATTTGGGTTGATTGTTTGATAATTGAATATAATAAATGTATTATTGTGGGTTGAAAACCCTATATGCTCACCAGGCTCCCAAGCCTAACCCACTCAGTTTTCTTTGCATTACGGGTAATGGCACAAGAGTATAAATTGGTGGACTTGACGAGAGATTTTTTATTATAAATCAGTAGTTACAAATAACTGTTGTAAGGTCTATTTTATATTGTTTATGCTTTTGGTCTGTATCGGAACATGACATCCCGAGGTTTTATTATTTAATGAAAATACATTCTCTTTGATAAACGTTTTGATAAATTTTATCATGTTTTGTTTTGGGAACAAATTCCGCAACTCTTTTAATCAAAGGGATTTACTCTAATTTTATAAAACAAAGCATAAACAAATCGGTCTTTTCTGACCGTGAAATTGGGGATGTCACACATTGTCTTTGTATTGGGAAGCTTCAAATCACAGGTATTACTTTAGTTATGTGCTGAAAAAATGATATTTTTGTTTCTATTGAGTCTTTGTGTTCGTTAATAGTTTATGTGTTTTAACTACCAGTGGTGTCCCCATGGATAAACCTAATATTTCTCTTCATCTAAGGGAATAACACTTAAAAAGTATTCACAAAGAGTGATGCTCAATTCAATTGATGAAGTTTTAAGTCCTAAAGGATGATAAGATTTGAAACTTCATGCATTCTTATATTTTCATTCCTTTTTTCTAGTTTTATATCTTTTATCCAGGTTTCACTAATGTTTAACTATTGCTGTTAACTTCTAGCGGTGTTCTGAAATGATCTCTGACATGTCAAAACATATGGAATCATATTATCTATGCAAGATATTGAAAAGGTATTACTTAATCATTTATACTTTTTTTTGTTTCTACATGTTTAATTAGAATATGACATAGAAAATTATGTTTATCTTTCATTCCATGTTTCATTTCTTGGTAATCTTGAAGACGTATTGATATGTAAATGATATACCCTTTTCAAATATTATGTATTTTGCATTAATTTTACTTTAACATTGTATCTTCTTTCATGATTTTGACAGAATCAAATGCTGTTCAAAAATATCCCTTGTGAAAGGTAAGACTTCTTATGAAAGGTAAGACTTCTTATGAACAATCAGGTTAGTTAATATTTATGACAAGTACCAAAGATAAAGTACTTGGCTTTTTGATCTATTATATCAGATCATTAACAAAAACAATCAATTACTTAATGTTTATTCTTGACAAAAAAATATTTTAGTCTTTCAACCTTGCATCAGAAATTTGATCTCCTCACTCCATTTTTTTCATGCTGACATGCCCCATTATTGGACATACCATCTTCAAGGTTTCCCTTTTTGTATTAACTTATCATTTTATTTACTTTTTTAATCTACTTAATCATTTATGAGGTGGATAAACTAAATGTGAAAACAGAGGTGCAGTTTCCAGCAAGATTAGCAACCAATTTGGAAAATATAATTCTCAAAGACGGACCAGAAATAGTAATTTGAAAAGATATATGTGGTGTTGATCTTGGTAGAAATTTCATGTGAATATATCTTGGCGGTGTAAAATACAAAGCCGACATTAGAGGTTGCAGGAGGACATACATTGGAAGCATGTCAGGTCATCTCATTGATGGATTAAAGGTGAAAGTTTTTTATTATAATATTTTTATGTGATATATGACATTTGAGGTGTCAAATGAACTAATTGTCATCTTTTTTGTATGTTGCTATTACGAAGGCTTCTCTACATGCCAATGTAAACCACACCTTAACTACACAAGGATCTGTAGATGATTTTTCAAATGTTTAGCTGCTTTTGACATTTACTTAGATATTTGATTCAAAAGTTTAAAATTTTTGATGAAAAACAATAAAGTTGCTATTATTTTCTACGTATAACAATTTAATTATTTTTTATTTTATGTTATAGATAAAAATTATATAGATATAAGTAAAATTATAGAATCTCATGAGTATTTACCGATGCAAAATGTGCCACAAAATATTTTTGTGTATTATGACAAATAAAAAGTGTCACTAAAATCTCAAAATATGTAACTAAAAGTAGCATGAATTCTTGAATCACATGAGTTTTTAGTGGCACAAAATATGTGCCACAAAAAAGTATTATTTTATTGTGACAAATAAAAAGGTGTCACTAAAAGCCTAAAAAACTGCAGCGACAAAAGCAAAATGTGCCACTAAATGGTTTTAGTGGGAGCGTTTCTAATGACACTTATTATGTGTGCCACGGATTGTATAAGAAGTCTTTAGTGACATTTTTTGGGGTTTTTAGTGGCACTTTTTGTGTGCCACTAAATGACATTTTTTGTAGTGTGTGAAAGTCGAATTTGGTATTTATCTGTGAAGATAGATGTTTATTTGTATGTGAAACCAATTTCAGTGAAAACCAAATTTGTTAATTATTTTTCTAAAAATCAATTTTTTTGAAGATGGATGCTTATTCATTTTTTTTTTCTGTTTTTTGAAAACCATGCTATTATGTAACAATAATCTTTCTGTTTACATGAATTCCAATTGCTTCCTATTTTTGTTTATTTTTTTAACATCAACATTTGTGAAAATGAATGGTGATGTTTACTGTTGCAAATTACATTCAAAGCTTTGACCAAGATAAGAAGTGATCCTATAAACGTATAAAACGTGGCAAATTGAAGAAGGTGATAGAGAGGTTTAGGTCAAATACATTTTGGAAGGGTAGTATTATTAATTAGGATGTTAATTCGTATTTTGGATTTTTAAGTTCTTTTGGATGTTTATTAGGATGTTGATCAAAATATTGTTATGCTTTTTGATAACGTTATTATGATGCGAAGTGGAATGACTTTAAGTTATGATGTTTATTAACATAATTTTCATAATATGTTAACATGAATGTTCAATCAATAAATTAAAATTTTACTATTTTAATAATTTATATAATATATGTTTACATATAACGTAGAAAACAAAGTAAAATTAAACAAAACAAACAAAAAGGTAATTCTGTCATTTTACATGAATTACAATTATATTTCTTGTGAACCAAACAGATTCTAAAATTAATTTTATTTCCTGCAAACCAAACAGACTCTAGAATTAATTCTAATTCCGCCAACCAAATAGACCGTAGAACTAATTCTTCGACAACATTCTGCGAACCAAACAAACAATTAATCAGTCCACTTTGAATTTCTGTCATTTTAAGCAACATAGAAAAAAAAAGATAATTCTATCGTTTTACACGAATTTCAATTCCTTCCTGCCGACAAGAATTGGAATTCGATTCAAATTCTGCACATTCCTTTTCCAATTCCAATTGGAATTCCTTCGGCTTGTGCGAACGAAACATCACCTAATTCTTTGTTGATTCATTCGCGATTGTCGGTGCCTATGATGCGATTGGCGCCAGAACTACCCCCTTTCGACTGAACCACAACCGATTCATGCTCAATCGTATTGGGCATCAATGTCAATCACTTTTTCGTCTTCCTTTTCCTTGGTTAAGTCCTTCAACCCTCATTTTAACTAAATGTTCATCATTATTATCTGCGGTATCCCTTGAACTAGAACCTTCAACCACTTCACCAGCTGCAAACGGTTCCTTTCCTTCTGGTATCCTCTCCCTGTTTAAACTTAAAGTATTGGGTAGCTCTGGTGTCAAATTACTCGGTGTGAAACCCCTTGTTTCTGACCTGAATTCCACTCAGGTTGATGAAATTATAGATCACTTGCGAAACGACGACCCAGATTCTGCTGTCGAGCTGTTTGAATTATTGAAGAATGAGTATGGGTTTAAGCATTCGAGAGTTTCTCAGCTCGTTATTGCTCATGTGCTGGCTAGTCAGCGAATGCTTAAGTTGCTGCGTTCTAACTTCATGCAAATGCTTCAAGAAGAAGGTACTTTTTTTTTTTTTTTGAAGTTTCTCTATTGCTCCGTACATAAAAATAGTTAGAAATCACTTTGGAATTCGAAATTATGGAATTTTATATATTATTAGATCATAAGCAAGCTTGTTAGTTTACATCCTTATACATGGACATCAACATGCATGTTTATTGTTTCTTCTGATAGGCTCTGTTTCTGGGCCTTCACTTTGTGAGCTTCTTTCAGTTGACTTCAAGAATTGGAAATCAAATGCAACTGTTTGGGAGATGCTTGCATTTGCTTACTCTAGATCCAACATGGTTCATGATGCCCTTTACATTATAGCCAAAATGAAAGATTAAAACATTCAACCTTCAATATTAACCTACAACAGCTTATTACACAACCTAAGACACTCTGAAAGCATGTGGATGTGTACAATGACATCAAAGAGAGTGGAATCCAAGAAACCAAACAAACAAATTCCATCCTTGTAGATGGCTTATGTAAGCAATCCTTAATGCAAGAAGCAATAACCCTTCTTCATGTCAAAGATTCCTCACCTCATGTTGCTTCATTTAACACAGTCATGTCAAGTTTCTCCAAAATGGGATTTGTAGATATTGCTCAATCGATTTTCTGTTTGATGTTGAAATTTGGAGTAAAACCCGATGCATACAGTTACAATATTCTTATCAATGGACTATGTATCGCGGGTTCTATTCAAGATGCACTGAAGTTGACTAATGACATGGTCAAACATGGAGTCAAACCTGATTCAGTTACATACAACACATTTGCTAAAGGTTTTCAGGTTCTTGGTAAGATAAATGGGGCATCAAAGATGATTCAAGAAACACTATCGCAAGGGTTGAACCCTAATAGTATCACATATACATCACTCATATGTGGGAATTGTCAAGAAGGAAAAGTTGATGAAAGCATGAACTTGAAAAATGAAATGGTTTCTTATGGGCATCAAGTAAACTTTATCTCATATAGTGTTTTGGTTAGTAGTTTATGTAAGATTGGGCGTGTTGATGAAGCTTTATGTTTGCTTTATGAGATGGAAATAGAGGGTTTAAAACCTGATGTTATGTATTCTGTCATCATTCATGGTTTTTGCAAACAAGGGGAGATTCAAAAAGCAATTCAAGTATACATGGAAATGTGCAACAATAGAATCTTTCCTAATGTTTTCACTCATAGAGCTGTTTTATTGGGCTTTTGTGGGAGAGGATCACTCTTTGAAGCAAGAAAGCAGTTTCATATGTTAACTAGTGGTGATGATATTCAAGATATTGTTGTTCTTTACAATATTATGATCAATAAGTATGCAAAACTCGGTATGAATCATGAGAGTATACAATTGTTTGATCAAATAACAGAGAGAGGAATCGATCCCACTATTGTCACGTTTAATTCTTTGATATATGGATTCTGTAAAGCTAGAGATTTAATAGGGGCAATGAGGTCATTTCATAACATCGGGGATCATGGATTAGTACGTAATGCTATAACATACACCACTCTTATGAACTTTTTTTGTGAAGAAGGAAATATGCAAAAAGTGTTTGATATGAAGAAGGAAATGGAAAGTAATGGTGTAGAACCAACTCATGTCACATACACTTTAATCATAAGAAGTCTTTGTAAACAAAAAAAGCTTCAAGAATCTATGTTACAGATTAATCATATGTTCTCACATGGGATTTTTCCTGATGAAGTTTCATACAACATTCTGATTCAATCTTTCTGTAAAGCTCGAGAAATTGAAAAGGCGTTTGAGTTACATGATGAAATGATGTCACATAATCTTAAGCCTGATGCAGTTACATAAAACATTCTTATAAATGGGTTGTGTGTGTATGGTGATTTACATGATGCTGATAAGTTATTCTTGACCAAGAAATAAAAAATCTGTATTTCTGTTTTAGGTTGATGTTGGTATTATTTTGACTTTTGGTCAAGACTGCTTTTGGCCTCTCCTAAGTATAGCAGTTTAGTTTTTGTTGACTATTTGTAATTCTATTTTTGTTGTAAATAATGTTTTGATTTTTTTTATAAATAGAAGTCTGTTAAATTTACATATTCTATGTACATATAATATGAAAAATTTATTCCATTCATATTGGCTAACCAAACATAATGATCATAAAATTATCTTGTTTGTTCTAATATCATTATGATGTCAGTATTGAGACTTATTGTGCAAATCTGGGTATTGGGTAGCCAAATATCTCATACATTTAATTTGCTCAAGATATTATCTAGTTGTAAGCAAAAACCAAATCGATAAAAAGAAATTGAATAAACCATAACAAACTGAAATTAATGATATAAAAATCGGTGGTGTGGTTTTTAATTTGGCAAAAACCGATCAAAGTTGGTTAAGTGCGGGTTTATCTTAGAACTCGACCCCCAAAAACTAAACTAAGATCATAATAAAATAAACACAAGAAAGAGAAGATTTTGTCATCCATATGCACGTAAAATGATGAGACGTAGTGTGGTTCATGTGGGACCCGTGACATGCTTTTTATATTTAATATTAAATACATTATACCAGTAATGTTTTAAAAGTTTAAAACGAAATGATCATTAGGGTTGCAGTTTAAACGTTTGACTAGAAAATAGATTATTCAACTTTTAACTATGTATGTTATTTCATTTCCATGCACACATCATCTCACTTTTATCAACTAAAGGTACCTTTATTCTGTACTTTGAGGATTACACTATCATGGCATACAACCATTCATATATACTTGATACTTCATACCTAACATTTTCTTGATCTAGTTTTGATTTACAGGTTTTTTACTCCTTATGATTTATTGATGTATTTTGTATATAATTTAATTGATAATGCCGTAATGTATTTTGTATATTTATTTAATAATACATAAACATAATATATAAAGTTAAATCTCTAAGTTAAGTTAACAAATTCTGACTACTTAGTAAATTTTATAAGTTATGATGAGGTTAGTCTACAAGGAAATCCATTAAATCTCTAGAATACAAAAGCTTCTTGATGCACTTTTGCATAAGAATACGAAAGTACACTCACATATCACTTGCCACCCTACACTTGGTCTCGACACAATGGAAAAAAGAAAATAAAAGACAAACTTTTTTTTTTACTTTTCCCTTTATTTAGTAATCAAGTAGATCATTAAAATAAAAATATTTATAGTAAAATGACAATGCGTAGGTAAATATGCACTTCCCGTTGCAAAAAATCACATTATTCATTTTTTGTTGTATTGGTCTATAAAATATTATAATTTCGGAAGTTTGATTTTTGGTATAACAAAAATATATAACTTTGAATTAGCATATAATATTCCCTCTTTGTTAAACAAATTTATTTGAAGATTAACCAAATAAAATATACAACGTATATAAAACATAATCAAATTCTGCAACTCTTGTTCTACTAATCATAGTTGACCACACTTGGAATAGACTTTCTCATGGGAAAAGTACACAACTTTCTCAAGAAAAAAAAAAAAGTTACCATTTATGCTAGTGGACCATGACTCCATGAAACCATACACTTGCCTTCCATGTAATAATTTTCCTATATATACACCACATACATTGAATTGAACCTTAAACCAACCATGGAAGAACCAATAACCCAAAGCTCAATTGAAGATATTTGCAAGCAAACTCATGGCAATTTGGGAAATTTTAGCCTCTTGGTTCGGGTCTTCACGGGTCTATCAACGCAACATGAATGCCAAAAGATCTGAGAAAATGGAGATGTATGGTGAAGATTTATTTGATCATCTACATAACAAGATTGATTATATATGGGGGATCAAAAACATGCACAATCTTGTCATTGTTGATGATTAATCTACATGAACGCCATGCTATCGTAGCTAAAAATGCAATCTTTAAAGAAAGGGGTTGTGTCAACTACAAGGCTCTCATTGAGATTTATGTCGGCAGGAAATCAAGCCATTTTTTCCTCATTCAACAAGCTTATCAAAGTAAATTCAGAAGGCATTTGGATCAAGACATTATGAGCATTGAACCCCCACATTCTTACCAAAAGGTAACCTTTCTTGACTTGTGCATCGATTGTTGTACTTTGCACAGAAATCGTTGTACTTTGTGAAATGCACAACTTTTCGCACATAGCATATAAACCCATCCCAGACCAAAAACTTGATATTTTTTTCTTGTGCATGAGTATTTGTACTCTGAATGAATAGTTATACATATCAATATAGTACAACTCTTTATACATAAGAGTACACAAACCCATATGGGAAATGGTTGATTAGAAGTTTTTTTATTTTTTTTTTTTTGTAGATTTTAATGGCATTTAGTGCATCACAAATGGCTCATAGTGCAGATGTTAGTGTACACATTGGCAAGTGTGACGCCCAAAGACTATTCCAAACAGGAGAAGCAACAAGTAGAGGGTTCAAGATTGATGAGGGAGTTGTGCTTGAAATCCTAAGTAAAAGAAGCATTCCACAACTCAAACTCACTTTTTCAATATATATGCATATTTATGGTCATTCCTATACAAAGGTCAAACATTTGACTACTATTTCACATGATAATTTTTGTTACTATATAAATTGATTCGAACATGGTGAATAATTAATTTGTTTTTTATTGCAGCATTTCAAAAATAAATGTCATGGCGAGTTTGAAGAGGCCCTACGATTTGTGGTGAAATTCTTAAAAAATTCTCCAAAATATTATGCAAAGGTGGAATTATATTAAATTAACTTATATCACATTAAAATGTGGAATTAAATAATTGTATAAGATTTAGGATGTTTAAGTCCTTTTTACAAAAGGACTTTTTCTAAAAGGGGTATTTAAAATGTGTTGGGTAGATTTTAAGAATTTTAAAAGATAAAAGTCAAAAATCACAAATAAATGGTATTTCATGACTTTTAAAAAGGTTTTTTTTTGTCATGACTAAAAGTTGATTTAAAAGAACTTTTCTATTTTGCCAAACATCTTTTGGACTTTTTTAACTTTTTAGAAAAGTTAAAAGTTCAAAAGTTGTTTTAAAAGCAAAGCCAAACACGATTCACGACTTTATAGTTCTTCAAGTAATCCTAATTACAAACTAAATGACATTTAATGGCACAGAAAAAATGTCACTAAAAACCGAAAAAGTGTCACTAAAAACCCCCAGGTATCAGCGGCAGAAAAACTAAGTGCCACTAAAGGCCTTTAGTGACACTTCTTGATTGTGTCGTTGCAGCCTTTTGGGTTTTAGTGTTAACTTTTTTATGTCCCTATAACACTTTTTGATGCCACTATATAATTGCTAAATTAAAAACATTCTTTATCACAAAAACATTTATATATGAAACTTAGCTGCGATTTTTTTTTTATAAATTTAAATGGAATATAAAATAATAAGAAAATAATTACTATAATAAATAGAAAAACACAAAAATATTACTTCAATTAAAAATTAACTCGTTTTACAACAATAATCTGATTATTCAACATAAGATTATCTTCCAAGAGGCTTAGTAAGTTTAAACGGCGTCCTAATAATACCCAAAACATAATTCTTGATTAGTAGAGCTTGAAAGAACCCATTTCAATCCAATAAATATTGATTAATGGTTTAACAAGTCTAAACGTGTTGCCACCTCGTCCAATCCATTAACCCAAAGTTATGATGCCGACGAATCTTGATTAACGGAGCTTGGAATAACCCATTTGATCTATACTCATTTCGCCATCTTCTTACCCTGTAATTCATATATATTTATAGAATTATTAACTTAAAATTGTTGATAATCATAAAGGCCAATGGGAGGATATCCTTTTCAAATAGAAGGGATTCAAAAGCTAAAGACAAATTGTGGGTTCTATTTCCATGATCTCTTTGTTGTAGCTTGTCCAAAAATATCAAAAGCATACCCATTTTCAAGAATTTGTTGACCATAATTTACAAAATTCATTTGCATTGTGAAAATCACACATATTTTTCCTAGATATTTCCTTTAATATTATTCTGACCTTACGTATATGACCATCATCATAAACCCAAAAATTGGTGATCACTCTCTAAAACATAGTTCTCTATAAAAAAATTAAAGATCTCTTTTTATTTACCACTATGAATATACTAAATGTAAGGTTGGTTAAGATGAGATTAAAGAAAATCTTACCTTCATCTTGTACAAGTAAGCAGATCTATTTCAAAAGAGAATGCACTACCTGCCACCTGGTAAGCTATATCCAACTGTTGTCCATTTCTTGTTCTCTAAACCTATAATCATAATTAAACAAATTTTATAATTACACGTGCATAAATTGTGTAAAATTGTTTAAAAAACTTACTCTAATCTTCCCATCTAGTGATCGGGAAGAAAGCATCTCTGAATTTCTACTAAAATTGATACAAAGAACAACATCATTATGCATCATGGAGGATTCCTACAGAAGGAAACCATAATATTGAAACCAATACATAAGAAATTATTACAATGTAAAAAGAAAGTATCACAAACTTTCTTAAGCTTACTACAAATGTGATCCCATACCTGATAAATATTCACATTAATGTATCTAATTCCATATCATTGAGAATCTCATAATTTAAATTATAATATAGCATATAAATGACAAAATTAACCTCAATAAACTCATTAACAGAGCAAGAAACGAGGAATTGTCCATATGGTAAGAATCATGTACTTTTAGGGTGGCTTTTATTTCCAAACTGGAATAAAGTTAACAATCTGGTTATCATCTTCAAGATATTTTGAAGTCCTGATAAACAACATACAACAATAGATCACTTACCTGCCATGAATAGTTTCCATAGAATCAAGTTATTTAATCAGAAAAATAAAACTAAAGCTAGACAGGAAACATAGAAGTAGTCATTAACCTTATTTCGTTGGTAACAAACTAGGCTTAGGAGAAAATAAGAAGTTTACTTACTCATAAGAACTCAGTTATATCTCACTAAACCTGCACAAAAACACAGCTCAAAAATGTTATCTTCTTATGAACATACCCTAATTTTTATGTAGAAATCTGGCATTTTACTCATTAGTATATTTGCTAAAGTAAGGCAATTTAGTAACTAAACTCAACTCAATTTGTTATTATTAGGAAGTGTGAAGGGAAAACAAGTGTGATTGGGTTTCGGGTTGCTTGGGAGGTTGCGTTGCGTTTGGAGGTGAGTTTCTCACTACACCGTGTTATGTTATATATTCTTTACATTAGCTCGTGTGTGCTATGTATTGTATTTTTTTTATGTGGGTATTATTAGGCGGGGTAGAGTGTAGTGGATCGCCTCACGTATTGAGGTTTATGCATGGTAGGACTCGGCGCATCTGAATGGGGATCGGGCATAGCCAATGTGTCCCAAAGGCTTGACGACCTAAGCAAGGGGGATTGGGTATAGCCAATGCGTCCCAATGGATTCTGGTACGAGGGATCGGGCTTAGCCAGTGTGTCCCAATGGGGATCGATCGATGTACTGAGCAATGGGGATCGAGCCTAACCAATGTTTCCTAGTAGGAATATGTTTGAATCTGATTCGTTCTTTGACATACATGTGTGGTTATGTATTTGATACCATTTGTATTTGTGTATGTATAGGGGTAAGGTTTATATGATATGACATTGTGTATGTGTGGAATTTAGTAAGCTTTGTGCTTACCCTTTTTCCCTTAAAAATACTATTTCAGGTAACAGAATGGTCAGGCATGATTGTACACACTGGCGCAAGGCGGGTTTTTGGAATTGATATTGAATTGGTTATGTTTTCAAGAATTTTAGAATTATAACTAATAATGTTTAGAAATTAAATTGATCTTGGGGTTTAGTATGTCTTTTGTATGAATAAAATACATTAAATGGATGATTTATGTTATTTTAAAAAGTTCAATTTTATTGGGAATTTTGGGATGTTATAAGTTGGTATCACAACACAGCTTGAGAGAATCAGGCTTACTTTAATGAGTTATGAACTCAAGTTTGCGGCTCGAGAGTTATTTTTCTAAGATAAATTTATAAACAGTAATTGAATGATTTGGTAAGGTGATCGCAAGCGAGTGTGTATAGTCAGTCGGGGCCATAGGTAAAAAGGGAAAGTGTTCATAACTTTTATTATTTTAAGTATGAGATCAATTATGTGTATGCTAGTATGGCCTGTTATTTTTTACTGCTTAATTGTCGAATGCTTTGTGCTCTTAGGAATCCTTGTTATTATTAATTAGCTATCGGATGAATATGTTAAGTTGCATGTGCCTAAAATTAAGTTGCCTTAGATTGTTGGTTTAGCTCTATCTCGCAACTCTTGTTTGAGTGCAACCATTGTAGTGTGAGATCTCCAGTCGAAAGACTGCTTAATTTTAGTTGCATGTAATAGTATGCCCGAGATAGTTAATTGGAATTAATAAGGTTTTTTTTCGGTAGAATAGCAGGGTGAGGTAGGAGTCCTAGTAAGGTAGGAACAGTATTAGCATGTGCTGGTGTAGGACACATCGTTAGAGTCTTTGGCGAGAAGTGACTTGGCTACTTTAGGATGGACCATGGAGCAAGCATGGATCATTGTGGACGATAGTAGCAGGGCCCCTGCTATCGAAAGCACAGGATCTATGCCTGAGTCAAGAGAAGTCGCAGGGGAGATCCAAGAAACTGAGTGTACTAATGATCACATGGTTATATGTTCATTGTTAACTGTAGTAATCTTAAGGTTTCCCCATTTGATTGCGGAATGGTGTCTACGAGAAATGGTGTCGCAAGATCTGCTACTGGACTGAGTGCCAATGAGATACTATAAATGATTACTGCAGTGATACCATATGCTTTTAGGATTTGTGATCGGGTATACTAGTGTGCGAGTAGATAGAGGATAGTGTAATACTAAAACATGAATATGTGGTGATGAGGTATATGTTTATTCTAAACATAATATTGATTACACGAAATGGAGATGAGGGCTCTAGGGTTGGATCGGACAACACAATATTGCATGTTTGGACTGTTGTTGAGGTCTCGCTGACCTTATTAGAAGAGTTGTCTGGTATCATTACACAAATCACTAATAGATTAGTTTTTTGGTTCGAGGAGTGGATTGCAGCCATAACTGGGAAGGAGGAAGCGGGCAAAAGGTCCGACTCTGTTAATAAATATCAAGAAAGTTTGACGTTGTTATGCTAAGAACAGGAGGTCAGAAGTAGGGATGAGATTTAGAACCGAAAAAGCGGATCGGAACCGGAATCGGACTGGAACCGGAACCGTTAGAACCAGAATATATAGAACTGGTTCCGGTTTCGGGTTTAAAAATTGGCTTTATCTAGGTTCGTAGTAATCCGGGTCTGGGTCCATCGGGGTCGGGTAAACCGGGTCTAAAAACCGGAACCAGTGTTAGGAACCGGAACCACTTTTAGGATCGGAACCAGTTTTTGTAAAACGTTTAAAAGATGCATATCTCATTCGTTTTAACTCCGATTGACATGCGGTTTTTTCCAACATGTAGTTTATAGTTTGTACATGATTTTAGACTATAAATTTGCCATTTTTAGTGTTATATTCATTGACTTATAGTCCCCCAAAGTCGAGATATTAAAGCTGAAAGTTTTTAGTTTTTCAGTTTTTTTGTATTCGGTGAAAGTTTTAAAACATGCATATCTATTTCGTTTGAAGTCGGATTGACATGTGGTTTTTTCCAACTAGTAGTTTACAGTTTGTACATGAGTTTAGACTATAATTTTGTCATTTTTGGTTTAATATTCAATGATTTACAGTCCTCCAAAGTCGGGATATCAAAACTAAACATTTTCAACTTTTCAACTATTTGTTTTTGTACTTTTTATTCTATGAAAATATTAACACATGCATATCTCATTCATTTAAAGTCGAATTGACATGCGGTTTTTTTCAGATTGTATTTTAGAGTTTATACCTAATTTTAGACTATAATTTTGTTAATTTTGGTTTCATATTCAATGAGTTACAGTCCCCCAAAGTCGGGATATCAATATGAAAATTTTCAAAGTTCAACCCACTAAGTAGTAAGTAATTACCAAAAAATTCCGGTTTTTTCGGGTTTTCCAGTTCTAAACTCACTTTATCCAGTTCCAAACTACCCACTTTGATGTTTCCGGGTTTTTCGGTTTTAGACCCACTTTACCCGGTACCGTACTCAAAACCGAACCGGAACCGGTTCCTATATACCGGTTCGGTTTCCGGTTCTAAAAAATCTCGTTAACCGGTTCTGGGTTTTTGCGGGTCCGGGTTTGGACCCACTTTCATCCCTATTCAGAAGGACCACAACATCTTTTGTAAGGGTTGAAGGACCTACGTGTTCATGTGCTGCAAGTCCAAATGCAGTAGGTGCAGATGGAAAGGACATGTTCGTAAAAGATTTCGTATTGGAGGTGCAGATATGTCGCCCTTGTCATAATTATGATCACATTAGGGCCTTGAGACATTGCTAGTATGTTTTCTTCATGTTAATGTTGTTATTATGTCCCAATTACATATGTTTAGGTATGTATAACCATTTTTGTATCCTTTATAGTGTGCCCAAGTTTGGGAAGTTGTACGACT
Organism: Lactuca sativa; assembly: GCF_002870075.4. NCBI lineage: Eukaryota > Viridiplantae > Streptophyta > Magnoliopsida > Asterales > Asteraceae > Lactuca > Lactuca sativa. The sequence continues at coordinate 32,283,279 of NC_056625.2, read as the reverse complement.
AAGTCGCATAGCCTTAGAATTAGTTATGCGAATGCCTATTCGATTTTAGGTTGTGTATGGGTCCTTAAACCAATTTTGACTTGGGAACGAGTTGCTCCTAGGATCGTTTACATTTAACAAGATGATGATGTTGTGGTGGGAGTTTTGGAGCACCTTCAGAAGTTAGAGGTGGCCGATCGACTTGTCCATGATGGCGATGTGAGGATTGTCTATGATAGTGGAGATGTATTTTAAGGATATATTTGATGTGTAGTTTGGTTGTCATCGCAAACAAGTATGAGTTCAAACCCAAGCATGGGAGAATAATTAGTACAAGTTGATTTCATAAGCGAGGTATATCAATATGTATAGTCGCAAGGACTCATGGTCAAGATGTGAAACAATGTAGAAGGGAAGACATATGAGTATGTGCCAGTCGTATGGGAGTTTGCAAGGGTTCACCTTGTTAAGATCTGTGATATTTTTGTGAAAAGAGAGTTCCACCTAGTTACACATTATGTAGAGTTACGTAGAATTTGAACTGTATGGCCCATTTAAGATGATTAGGGGTTTAATCCATCAAGGGCAACATCAAATGTTCATTGGATTCCAAGTGGTTCGGTCAGTCAAGGGAAATACCAAATGTTCATTGGATTCCAAGTGTGGGAGAGTTAGCATCCAGTACAACAGTCTAGGGATTGCACAAACCTCAGTATGGTAGGGAAGACTTGAGACAACTGTTGCAGGGTTTTTGAAATTTCTATTCTTATCAAGTGACACATTCATGGAAGAGAAAAACAGACAACTATCAAAAATTGATGATTCGATTCAAGAATGGTGTATCATTAACGTCTGTTATGTATTCAAGAATGTCACGGGTTCGTTCGTCTATAGCGGGTGCAGCTTGTCCGAGTAAGTGTTCATCAAGTGCTTGAGTCCTCATCATCGATTCACGTATTAAGTATTTAGATAAGCTCTGGTTTCGGATTATGGTGAGAGTTACCTTGCTTGTTCTTGTTTGATCAAGGCTTGGAGATTTGAGGCATGGTCCGAAAACTAGATAGATCTAGGTTCCTAGGTTTCGATATTTTGTTTTGTTCTTGGCTACTACTGTTATGGGATGTTGGATGATGGTTGAGTTCCTTTAGGTCAATGTGATGATGGTTTTATACGTATAGGCCCATTAAGGTGCTGATTGTGAGCCAGTCAGACCAGATTAGGATGATAACAAGACTGGCGAGGTGTCGTGAGCTAAAGCAATGGTATCTGAGTTTATAATTGGCATGTATTGGATGTGTGTTTAGAATGATTTAGTTTGTTTGGGTAGTAATAGATTGACGAGGGTACCTTCTTGTATGGTTCAGTTCAAAATAAAAGACCATAGGTGCGAAGAGGAACAATGTAAGAGGGTCAGTTGAGTGTATCAATGGAAGATTGCTAGCTAGTGTTTAGGGTATGACTTGTTCATGTAGTGGAAGTTTTATTTTTTAGAAAGATAGTTTGAGTGTTAGGCTTCATATGGATGAATGTCAAAAGTATTGTCTCTGTTCGGATGTTGAATAGGTTTCGATGAAGATATTGCTTCAATTGGGAATGCTAGAGTTCCTGGTTAAGGGATTAGTCTGTTTCGTATATGATGGAGTAAGGATGATCGTTATCCTTAGAGGGTCTGTATCGGAAGTTTCAGAGCATAAATTCTAGACTGATTGGAGTTTGGCAAGGATTTGGCCTATGTTGCTAAATGTGGTTAAGAATTTCGAAGGATGGATACTTTACTATCCCATTAAAGCAAGTTTGTAAAAATCGCTCGATGTTAGCTAGTCGGTGGACTGGGGTCAAGGGATTAATCGGCTAGCCGGAGATTAATCGGGGACCATTAATTGCTAATTTGTTAGATTTTAAAAAAACTAAATATGACTAATATCATATAAAACTTCATAAATACCACTAATATCATAACAAAATAGGTTAATATGATAAATACAACATTAATCATACCTCAAATAGTTTCTATTGAGATATAACTTCTTCAAAGTGTTAAAATTTCATCGGGTTCTACTGTTTCAGTCATTTTGTATGCATGGATTAATCGCTAGACGCTCTCTAATCGGTCAATTAGTGGCTAGGGATTAATCGGAGATTAATCAGGACCTAATCAGTATTTTTACAACACTGCATTAAAGTAAGTGTAGTTATTGATACTCTTAGTAGGAAGGCGGCTAGGGAGATACTACGGGAGCTATGTTTGCAAGTGACAACGTGTACTCTTTTGTTGGAGCTATTGAGAAAGGCATAGGAAGTGGCGTTTTGAATGAGAAAGCCAAATGCGAGATATTTTCAGTCAAGATTTAGAATGTTGATTGGGACAGTCGGAGTCATTTGACATATTATGGTCAAGTTCGTCTTCCTATACTAGAAGTAAAAAAGAATGTATCCACATTAGAGGGGTCGTAGCTAGGCATGGGGTGCCAGTTACTATAGTCCATGTTAAGGATATTTGGTTCATGTCTCAGTTTTAGGAAAGGTTCCAGGAGGAGATGGATATTTAGTTATAGTTTAGCACGTCGTTCTACCCATGAGCAGAGGGTCTGAGTAAACGCACGATTCAAAATATGAGGGTAATTGGGATTAGTAACTTTCATTAGCAGAGTTTTTACCACAATAACAACCTTCACTCTTATATCGCTATTCCACCTTTTGAACTGTTGTATGATGCGAAATGTATGACGTCTGGTTGTTGGGGCTTCAATACCAAGACCCATGTGATATTGTTGTTCGAGTAGGGAAGGCAGTGCTACGCTTGGAGCCACTAAATAATTTGACCTTAGTCCAACAAGTTGATCGAGTTAGTAAAGGTCCCGAGACAACATCGGGAAGGTTTCAAAATAGACTTCGGAGTCCGAGATAGATATGCGAGTGCAATATACAAGGTTGTTTGCTAATGGTGACTTTAAGGATGAAGTATGATTCAAGTGGGGGAGAGTTGTAACACCCTATTTTCCATTTAATTATTTATTAAAGGTTGTAAGTATAAAAAATAGGATTATTAATAATAATAAAATGATTATAATATAAGAATTTAGTAATTGAGGGACTTGTAATTATTTTGCTAATGAAGAGTGGAAATTAGCAACCTAAAAACATTGTGTTGCAAGAAAAATCGTTTTGGGGGACTATTTATGCCATTATGGAAAACTTGAGGGTTCATATTGCAAATCCAAAATTTAAGCCCATAATACTGGATAATTAAAAGGGTCGATCGGCCCTCTCTTGGGTTTAATAGGGTGGAGCAGATGGTTGACTAGTTTGACCAATGTTTGACTGGTTTGACTTCTGGGGGTATATTAGTAATTTGGGAATTTATGAAACTGAATCATTGGTGGATGTGGATGTTTGATTTTGGAGCTGTATTTGGGGAGTTCGACATTTATCATCCAGAGCTACTTGCGAGGTGAGTTGTCCTCATTATACTTAGGGGTCGAAGGCACCAAGACCGGCCCATTGGATCTGATATCCTAGTAGTTGATGATATGTTGAGTATGAGATAGTTATGCATGATAGTTTATATGTCAGTTTGGTAGATCTATAGGGCTACATGCGTTACTATTTAGTTATATGTATGTGCCTTTAGCAGTTATATGTCGACATGTTGTGTGGATGGGTTGAGGTTGTACTGCTTCGTGCGGTAGCCAACAAACCCTAGAGTATGCCAAATATGAGCTGAGGGTCAGGCAGGGCATGCCAGACTCATACTGAGGACTCATGAGCATTCCAGATACGAGCTGAGGGTCGGGCAGGGCATGCCAGACTTGTATTGTGGGTTAATCTTTTGTATTCCACTCTAAGGAATGAGGGAGCAAGCCAATCATAAGATGTGAGATCGAGAGCAACCCAAACTTATTTTGTGGGCTTGGGGGCAAGCCAGATGTGAGCTGTGGGCCCGAAAGGCAAGCCAGACTCACACTGTGGGCTCAGGGGTAATCCAGTCTGTAGAGTTGTGGACCCATTACATGTTATTTGTATATGTGCTATTTGTTGTGTATCAGTATTTTGGGGGAACTCACTAAACTTCGAGCTTATAGTTTTGGATTTTGTTTCAAGTACTTCGGATGATCGCGGGAAGGCGAAGGCGTGATCGTGCACCTCCTCGCATTTTATGACTTTGTTTATGGCATACTCTGATATGGAACTATTTTGAAAACAAATTTATAATCAATATTGGTTTTTGAATGTTTTAAAAGGTTTTAAATTTGCTTGAATTTTATAAATGTTACAAGTTGGTATCAGAGCCTTGGTTTGAGTGAATTGGAGGAACGCTTGCGTGAATCCAGTCTCAAACCAAGGAAAGGATTTTTAAAATGATTTTCAAATGGTTTTTAAAATACAAAAGGAGGATGCAGAGTGTACGATCAGCCGGAGCCATTAAGTAGAACCAAAATACCATACGGATATTTGATATTATGATCTGTTAGAACAACATGCTAGTACTAGGATAGGGATCTTCAGGAATTGCATGATAGAAATGTCTGCTTATATGATGCCTAATAGCCTAGGGTTTTCCTTATATGAAATTGACATCATTACTGTAGTTGCTTAGTGTATGCATCACGACCGTACATAATTAAGATCTTATAGCCTGAGAATGTTTGGTTTGACCTTATTTCCTGTTCTTATCTGATGAAGGGCTTAGGGTAGGATCAGGTATTCGAAAGTTTATAGGGTCCAACGTTATGTATGGAAAGCATACACGAGAGCTTCAGGGTTGGTGGAAGTTTTATGGATGGTTGAGTTATGTGAGGGCAATAGGCCAATTATGAGATAGTTAGCCTTCCTCTAGGGGTAAGGATTGAGTGTGCACCATGCATACGTATATTGTTAGGGCGTTATGATGATACTTGAGACAAATATGGGTATGTGTGGAAGGTAGTATGGACCCGTACTACTGAAAACACATGATCCATATGCGTAGCAAGGAGGTCACAACCCCTAGGGCTTTGTTGGGAGTTGGTTCCCGGATTATTATATGGAATGTCTTATATCTTCCTGGTATATTTTCAGCATGGTGGTTACACGGAGATTTGTGACTAGATCCGGGTCAGGATCAGGAGGGAGCGGTCAGGAGGGACCAGCAATACCCGAGACTATCGGTCAAATGAGACCGGACGAGATGGATGCCAAGATTTGATAGATCCTGCAAGAGGAGGTTGTTGTATTGTTCCGATCACAGTTGCCTGAGATGTTTGGGTCTATAAAGACCACCATGGTTGAGTATTTCGATGAGTGTTATGTAGCTATCGCTGAGACGGCTGTTGTGGCAGCTACAACAGTTGTAACAACGGCATGGGGAGGAGCTAGTCGGGCTTTGCAGTACCGAGACTTCGACAAAATGAAGCCCCCTACTTTTGACGGGACTCAGGATCCGATTGTATCGATGAGGTGGCTGTCTGATGTAGAGGGCTATTTCTTCACATGCTCCTGCCCTACTAACCAGAAGGTTAGGTACGCTTTGAACCTGCTGAGGTCCGAAGCGAAGAATTGGTGGAGGTTGGTTACTGGATCATATTTGGATGAGCAGCGAGCTAAGGTTACTTGGGATCGACTTTAAGATATGTTATGTGTCTGTTATGTCCCGTGGGTTGAGCGGGAGAGACTGGCGTAGGAATTATTGGATCTGTGGCAGGATTCGGAGTCGGTGACGGAGATCACCCATATGTTCATTGAGAGGGCGATTTTCTACCTAGAGTTTGCTTCAGAGCAGGCTCAGATGACCCGTTATCTAATCATGCTCAAGACCGACAACAGACAGTTTGTTTCGACCCAGAGATATGACACTTTGTTGGAGCTACAGGAGGCCACCAGGCGGCGTAAGTTGGAGATCAAACTACAACTGAGGGAGCTGAGGCAGGCCCCAGTGTAGGCGCAGCCGGCGTCGAAGTGGTTCAAGACCGCTGATTCCAGATCCGGGGGCCGGAAGGGCCGTACTTGTGGGAAGTTTGACAAGGCGCATAAGGGTGTTTGTTGGTCATCATCAGGATGCCGCAAATGTGGCCGACAGGGTCATCTGGAGAGGGATTTCCGCCAGCACGCCCCCACACTCATCTCCAGGATATGTTTCCACTGCGATCAGGTTGGCCACGTGAAGGCCAACAGTCCAGTGCTTGCTGCTAGGCCGGCGCAGGCCCCAGCACCGGCTACGTTGAGGATTATGAACGTGAGCCAAGGTAGAGCGGAGCCTCCGAAGGCTCAGGGACGCGCCTTCCATCTTACAGTCAAGGAGGCCAAGACAACGTCGGATGTGGTTGCTGGTATGTTTCAATCCCTTATCTTACTAATTATATTTTTTTAGGCTTATATGTGTTGTACCATGTCAGTTACATTCTTAGTGAACTCCTTACCTGCTTTGGTATTATTCGACTCGGAGGCGAGTTGGTCGTTTGTCTCTCATACATTTGGTAGGGAGTTCGGTTTACCAGTAGGAGAGATAGAGTTTCCATTGTGAGTCTCTATCACCAACGAACACGGGATTTCCGCTTCTTCAGTCTATCGAGGTTAGGTGTTGGAGATCTTCGGGGTATCTTTCCTGATAGACTTGATTCTGATTCCCATGGTGGATGTGTGTGTGATCGTGGGTATGGACTGGCTTATTCGCTTCGGTGCCATGATTGACTACAAGTGTCAGGGAGTGGTAGTTCGAACCCCAAGTGGGGGAGAACTTGTCATTTTCGACGAGGGCACCAGATCGGCTTCAGGGTTGTGCTCAGCCGTCAAGGCTCGACAGTATATTCAGCACGGTGTGCGGGTTATCTAGCGTATGTAGTAGATACGCGGGTCAGGGATCAGCCCTTAGTTTCAAAGGTTCTAGTAGTCAGGGAGTTCACTGACATGTTTCCGAAAGAGTTACCCGGAGTGCCTCCGGAGAGGCAGGTCGAGTTTAAGATCGACCTAGTGTCAGGTGTGGCCCCTATCACCAATACGTCGTACCGATTGACTCCACCAGAGATGTAGGAGCTTTCATCACAGCTACAGGAATTGATGGGCAAGCAGTTCATTCGTCCGAGCAGTTCTCTGTGGGGTGCGTCGATTCTCTTCGTCAGGAAAAAAGATGGTTCACACTAGATGTGCATTGACTACCAGGAGTTAAACTAGTTGATGGTGAAGAACCGTTATCCACTCCCGAGGATAGATGATCTTTTCAATCAGTTGTAGGGAGCATCTTGGTTCTCCAAGATAGACCTGAGGTCCGGGTACCATCATGTCAGGTTTAGGGAGGAGGACGTGGAGAAGACCGCATTCCGGACTCGTTATGGGCATTACAAGTTTGTGGTGATGTCGTTTGGGCTCACTAACGTACCGGCGGTATTCATGGACCTGATGAATCGGGTCTGCAGACCAATGCTCGATCGCTCGGTCATCGTGTTCATAGACGATATCTTGGTGTACTCCAAGACCCGAGAGCAGCATGAGGAGCATCTTCAGGGGCTATTGGGAGTTTTGAGGCGAGAACGGATTTATGCCAAGTTCTCGAAGTGTGAGTTTTGGTTACGAGAGGTTCAGTTCCTCGTACATCTCGTTAACTAGGAAGGAATTTTGGTCGATCTGGCCAAAATCGAGGTGGTTATACAATGGGAGGTTCCGAAATCTCCCTCAGATATCAGGAGCTTCTTGGGATTGGAAGGGTACTACCGGAGATTCATACAGTATTTCTCCAAGATTGCAGTACCCCTCACTCGTCTAACGAGGAAGGGGGTGGATTTCCGGTGGGGCCCTGAGCAGTAGAGGGCATTTAAGACCCTTAGACAACGACTTTGCGAGGCTCCGGTCTTAACCATCCTGGAGGGAGTTGAGAATTTTGTAATGTTCTGTGATGCATCCATCACAGGACTGGGACCGGTCCTCATGCAGAGAGGACGGGTGATAGGCTATGCGTCGCGACAGTTGAAGCCGTACGAGACGAGATACCCTACTCATGATCTGGAGTTGGGAGCGGTGATATTCGCTCTCAAGATTTGGAGACATTACCTCAATGGGGTCTGTTGTACCATATACACGGACCACAAGAGTCTGAGGCACATCATGGATCAGCCGAACCTGAACATGAGACAACGTAAGTGGCTTGACGTGGTCAAGGATTATGAGTGTGAGATCCTTTACCATCTTGGTAAAGCGAATGTGTTTATGGACGCTCTGAGCTACAAGTCAGCCGGATCTTCTACCCTGGTGACATGTATAAGGATATCAGTGGATTCTCCACTTGTGAGCTTGATCAGGGAAGCTCAGGCTGAGGGTATGCGACAGGAGAGTTGGAAGCTTGAGAAGATTAGAGGTAAGAACACCCGTTTTGTATAGGATAGTCGGGGATTATTGACCCGTTGCGGTTGGCTCTGGGTTTTGATGTCTGGTGGGGTTAGACAGATTGTTCTGGAGGAGGCTCATAAGTCTCGCTTCTCTATTCACATGGGGGCCACCAAGATGTACCGAAATTTGCGATTGAGTTACTGGTGGCCATGCATGAAGAGGGAGATTTCATGGTATGTTGAGAGGTGCTTGACCTGCAGGATGGTCAAGGCCGAGCATCAGAGGCCGCATGGTCAACTGCAGCCTCTGGAGATTCCCATATGGAAATGGGAGCAGATCACGATGGATTTTATCACCACGCTGCCAAGGACGGTGAAGGGCTATGATGCTATATGGGTCATCGTGGATCGATTGACCAAGAGCACCCACTTTTTAGCGATATGGGAGAGTTCATCGGCCGAGAAGCTGGCCGGCTTGTATATCCGCGAGATCTTTGCTCGCCATGGGGTGCCAGTGTCTATTATTTCAGATCGCGATGTTCGGTTCACCTCCCGTTTATGGGAGAAGTACCACGAGGAACTGGGCACGCGACTGCACTTCATTACTACCTATCATCCGCAGACAGACGGCCAGAGTGAGCGGACCATACAAACTCTCGAGGATATGCTGAGAGCCTGTGTTATTAACTTCGGTGGGAGTTGGGACTCCTACCTACCCCTTGAAGAGTTCTCCAACAACAACAACTTTCATTCTAGTATTGGTGCTCCACCATATAAGATGTTGTATGGACGGAGATGTCGCACCCTGGTCTGTTGGGGTGAGATTGGTCACGGGGTGATAGGACGGATAGAGCATAACTCTTCTGCCGACTTTGAGTGGTCTGCAGTCGTTGTCTAATCTGTTGAATCCTCTTGGTAGTTCTGCAGACAACACGAGGATTCAGCAGATCAGACAGCGACTGCAGACCGCTCAGAGTCCGCAGAAGAGTTATGCCAACAGGCACCGATCTGAGCTGGATTTCCAGGTGGGGGGACATGGTATTACTGAAGGTCTCACCCTAGAAGGGTGTGATTCGCTTCAGGAAGAGGGGGGAAATTGGGCCCTCAATACATTGGATCATTCAGGATCATTGCCAGGATTGGCAAGGTGGCATATAGACTAGATCTCCCGGAGGAGCTTAGTCAGATCCACAACACTTTCCATGTGTCACAATTCCGAAAGTGCATATTAGAGGCAGTGGTATCATTGGACGATATACAGGTCGACGAGTGCCTAAATTACGTGGAGAGGCTAGTGGTCGTTCTGGAGAAGAAGGTGAAGGTTCTACGAAACAAGGAAGTACCTTTGGTAAAGGTACAGTGGCAGCACCGGAGGGGATCCGAGTGGACTTGGGAGCTAGAGGAAAAGATGCGGGAGCATTACCCTGAGTTATTTACTACAACATACTTCGAAGACGAAGTCTAGTTCAAGTGAGGGAGAATTGTAACATCCTGACTCCCAGGTATATTTTTAAAGGCTTTATATTCATTTTATTGAAGGAAATCGACGATTTTGAGGCCCCAACTCGTCGTGTCAAACCTAGTCAACCCGCATGATTTTATGACTTCTACTCGACGAGTCAGAGGACCCTGACTCGACGAGTAGAGGTTGTGCATGGAAACCCTAAGTTTTAGGGTTTGCACCCTATTTAAAGAACTTATGGGTCGTTTCTAGCCTCCCTTATCGTCATTGCAGCCACAGGAAACCCTAGATCGCGTCCTAAACCCCCATTGTGTGTGTTAAGAGCTTGAAAGGTGTTATTTGTTGATCTTGGAAGGGAAACTTGAAGAGTGAGGAGCTTGGATCGAAAAGGAGGAAGTGGATCTGTCATCTACTTCGTTTTGGCAACCAATCTGAGGTAAAAAGCTAACACCTTGACCCTTTCATGCTTAGATCTTCCTCTATGGACATTTATGGTTATTTTTTGGGGTTTAATGGAGCCATTCTTGGTTTTGAGCTTATCACAAGGACATGGTCTCAGATCTGGATTCCTATAGGCCCCAAATTCATAAAGTTATCAACTTTATCTTGTATTGGCCTCTCACCATGCCCTAAACCTCATTCTAGACTTGGTTTTGGTGTTTTAAGCCTTTAAGACCTTGCATGCACGTAAAGTTTGCAACTTTACGTGATAACTATGCCTTAGGAAGCTAGATCTATAATTTGGAGCTGTGGGGCAAATTAAAAACTTCTAAATGAGTAATGAACTAAAGGGACTGGACGAGTTGCATGGTCAACTCGACGAGTCAGATGAAGATTGGCCATTTTTGGTTCTGCATGGACTCGGCGGGTCAGTGAGATGAATCGATGAGCTAGTTAGGGTTTTCCTGACATTTGGACATCGCATGGACTCGACAAGTTGTCTGAAAACTCGACGAGTCATATAGGGTTTTCACAATTTCTCAAGTTCTGGAAAGACTCGATGAGTCAGTGAGCTACACTCGACGAGTTGGGTCAACATGGAATGTTGACCTTGACCGTTGAATTTGGCTTTGACCAATGATTGACCAGTTTGACTTCTGTGGGTATTTTAGTAATTTGGGAATTTATGAAAGTGAATCATTCGTGAATGTAGATGTTTGAGTTTGGAGTTGTATTTGGGGAGTTCGACATTTATCATCCCGAGCTACTTGCGAGGTGAGTTGTCATCACTATACTTAGGGGTCGAAGGCACCAAGGCCGGCCCATTGGATCTGATATCCTAGTAGTTGATGATATGTTGAGTATGAGATAGTTATGCATACTAGTTGCTATGTCAGTTTGGTAGATATGTAGGACTACTTGTGTTACTGTTTGGTTATCTATATGTGCCTTTAGTTGTTATATGTCGACATGTTGTGTGGATGGGTTGAGGTTGTACTTCTGTTAATCATATTGGAGTGTGGGATTGGAATTTTCTCTTTTAAGCAATGTACTTTGGAGTCTGGGATTGGATTTTTTATTAGCTTTTTGACTCAATGGGTTTTGCTACTGTTAATGACTTGTTTCCAGAATATAAGCCACTTGGGGTTAGGTCTTAATGGGTTAAGGAACTAAATAACCCAAATTATCAAAGCTAGAATTGTTGGAAAAATGATTAATCTGTCCCTGTCTTTGAAAGATCATATATCGATCATGAAAAACTCTTTTTGGTCGAAATCAATGCACAAAGTTTCATATGTGAGTCCTCTACACTTCATTAGTTGTGACCAATATACATAAATGCCTCCAGATAGGGTAAAAACGACCATTTACCCATACTGGTCCAGATTAAACTGTTATGCAAGACAGTTTTGTAAAATTCGCCATAAATCGCAAAAAAATCGGATGGAGGTGTGCGGATATTAATTTTAATGCTACGAAATTAGTCTATCTGCATATGACACAGTTTTGAAAAATATGGAGGTTAAAGAGGGGGGGGGGAACAAAACAAATCAAAAACATGCCCTAATTTTTATGTAGAAATCTGGCATTTTACTCACTAGTATATTTGCTAAAGCAAGGAAATTTAGTAACTAAACTCAACTTAATTTGCAGTTATTAGGAAGTATGAAGGGAAAACAGGTGTGATTGGGTTCCGGGTTGCTTAGGAGATTGCGTTGTGTTTAAAGGTGAGTTCCTAACTACACCGTGTTATGTTATATATTCTTTACATTACCTCATGTGTGCTATGTATTGTACTTTTTTATGCGGGTATTACTATAAGCATGGTAGAGTCTGGTGGATTGCCTCACGTATTGAGGACTATGCATGGTAGGACTCGACGCATCCGAGTGGGGATCGGGCATAGCCAATGTGTCTCAAAGGCTCAACGAACTGAGCAAGGAGGATCGGGTATAGCCAATATGTCCTAATGGGTTTGAGTACAAGGGATCGTGCTTAGCCAATGTGTCCTAAGGGCTCGATGTACTGAGCAAGGGGGGATCGGGCCTATCCAGTGTGTCCCCGTAAAAGTATGTTTGTTATTGATTGTTCTTTGACATGCATGCGTGGTTATGTATCTGATACCATTTGTATCTGTGTATGTATAGGGGTAAGGATTATATGATATGATATTGTGTATGTGTGGAATTCAGTAAGCTTTGTGCTTACCCTTTTTCCCTTAAAAATACTATTTAAGGTAACAGGATGGTCATGCATGATTGTACACACTGGCTCAAGGCGGGTTTTTGGAATTGATATTGAATTGGTTAGGTTTTCATGAATTTTAGAATTATAACTAATAATGTTTGGAAACTGAATTGATCTTGGGGTTTTTGTATTTCATTTGTATGAATAAAATACATTAAATGGACGATTTATGTTATTTTAAAAAATTCAAATTTATTGGAAATTTTGGGATGTTACAATATATAATTTGTTTTCTATTTTTTATCTAGAAATTTTGAACTATAAAAACATCATTTTATTATTTTTTAAGTTTTACATGATGTAATTTTTTAGATTTTTTCTTCATTTATCTAATACAAATATATTTATTTTTATGAAAAAATATGATGTGCTATTATAAAAAAAATGTGGTATTACAGAAATAATAGTATGTTGCTATTTTATTTTAAAAATATAAGTATGTAATTTTGAGTTAAAGATAAAAATATGTTTCGGTTTTGGTTTCATAATATAAGTACGGTAAATTTTATATTGGTTCGATATAAATTTTTGATATTTTATTTTAAACAATTATTTAGATAAAAAATAGAAAACAAAAATATTTAATTATGTACTGTAGTTTGAATATTTTAGATAAAGTCCAAAGAACAAATTTTATTTATATATTAAATATATAACAACAAATGAAAAAAATTAAAGAAATTTTTAAACGCAATTTGAATAAAAAAAAGTGAAAGTCTAACATTGTATTATTTCAAATGATCCTTGTGTAAAATTTTACAAATGGTTTTTAAGAAAGTTTCACAAAATGACAGAATAGTCCTTATCTAAAAAAATTCAATTTAACGGACACATCTAACTGACATCCACGGTAATGACCATTTGTGTGTAAGGTTTGCTCCTTAGAGATCATCTCACGGAAGAAAGTTTCATAAAGACTATATCAAAAAAAAAGTGTAAAGCTAAAGGATCATTCGTGATTTTTTTTCTAAATAAACCAAAAAATAATTTTCATTAATGGGGAAATCAAATGGCCACACTTAAGTTCACCAAGACCATGTAGTCTTATTCTTACATGTAGTAAATCAATAAACGATATCAATATTAAACCATGACTATCGTTGCCAAAATAAAGATGACCATTGACATGAAAGTCTTAGAGTCATACTTGGTTCCAGTGCTTGGTGCGGGTGCTGGAGTCATTGATTGGACATCGATCACTAACTTTTGGTTAAAGTCAGCACAATGTTCTTCCACACCATAAATGTACCACTTCTTGCCAGGTGTCATCAAGGTCACAACGTCGTTTCCAGATGTAAGGCCAGTGCGAGGTGGTGGAATAGTGCAAGTAGCAAAGGAACTAGCATTCACTTTGTACACATTATGTACATTTACTGGGTACTTGAACACCGAATCCAACACAAATTTATGTCAGCTTTGAAATAATGTTCTTATTTTCAATGCCAAAAAGAAGATATAGATTTTTGACGAGACAATTTGTCACCAACGTAGAACACTTTATCTTTAACCCACGCTTTGTAGTCATAATTTATGGTCCAACCACTAGCATCTCCCACCATGTATTCGGTGGCCATAGTGGTCAATGGAAGAAGCACCACAACAAATATGGCAAAAACAAGAACAATGTGAGTAAAAGTGGCCATTGCTTGTGTTTATCAGGTTCGTGTATGGAAATATGTTATCTTTGTCCTTGATTTTTATTTACAAATATGTAAAAATGCTTATTTATAACAAATTAGATTTCTTGAAAATATCTACATATCTACCGTATACAGTGAGATTGTTATACTCGATATCTTTTTCCGGCTTTTATTTGTCATTTTCTTGGTTTTTACTTTGTACTTGGAAGAGGCCATATTCTAAATTTCTAATACTAGGATATGGGAAAAGGACATTTTATAAAATTCCAAATACTAATACGGCGTAATGGGCAACTAAATAGATACTTGCAAAATTATAATTATAAGACAAAAGATTATAGAAAATAGCATTTGTTTCATAACGATTAAGGTCAACAATAGTAGATAGTTGATCACAAGAAAATTTGAACCGGAGGACAGAGATCATTTTGGAGTTGATGCAAGGAGACTCATATGCATCCGTTCGATAGAGTCGTGGAAATCGATGGAGTTGACGTAAGGACTCATAAAGGTTGCATCTGTTCGATCTTCTATAAAATATATAAAGGTTTGTGTACATAAAAAAAACTTTTGAATACAAAAATAAATTGTGCTAAGAGACACCAACATATTCAACACTTCAAATGTCATAATCACATCACATAACTTGTTTGCAATTCCCAATATTCTTTAAATTGAATCAAAATTTTCTCTCGTTCTTCTGTTCGTCTCTTCTTAACTCCATCTTTATACCTATAAATACCTCTAATATTATATTGTTTTTTTAGATTGTATCTCAAGTAGAAGAAACATTCTTCAGAAATGTCTATTACAAACCACAAAATAATATAACCGAAAACATTAATCATGAAGGCATTATTTATCATACAAGCATCTTAAACCTTTAGCTAAAAGTTTCACCCATTAATTTACAATCATGCAAATTTGACATAAAAATCATATATATATATATATATATATATATATATATATATATATATATATATATATATATATATATATATATATATATATATATATATATATATATATGTTTAGGTATTTAAAATAGTTATTGTGTTATTGTATGCATAAGTGTGAGCCAATAAAAATTTAAAATAAAAATAAGTAATTAAATAAATAAATAAGGGTAAATAGGTAATTTTATAATTAGTTTCCACAAATAATATCCTATAATTATGGTAATTTGATATTAATCACATATATTTATATATGATAATTTTAGGGTTTCAATTTTCCAATTGACTTCTCCCAAGAGCCAAGATCAAAATCCCGATTTCTCGACATCAACACATCACTCAGCTTCGTGACATTCGTCGTTCGTCGATACTCGATTGTCTGTCCGTCTTCACCGAATCACTGTCTCTGGTCGTCTTCACCGCCTCCGGTCGTCTTCCTCGTCTCCGTCTGTCGATTAAAACCCCATTTCCCCTCTCTGAAGTTTCAATCATCTCAATCTTCATCGATTTTATGGTACAACTGAGTAACTAAGACTACATTTTGCCTTTGTCAATTACAGTTGTCGATACATTCCACTGAGTTTGGGTTTGCTTACATTTTGTCTTTATTATATGAATGTTTGGGGCAGCTATTTCCGCTCTAGTTTCACCCCTAGGAGGGAATGACAAAGGGGTTTTGGGACTAGGGCCTGGGGGTGTTTTGATTTTGAACCTTGTTGGGTTCCTCATTCTGGAAGCCTATTTGATTCAATTCTCTACACATGATCGGATTCGAAATTATTTGAATATCAGGCACACTTTCAGATTTCGGATTTAGTGTTTGATTTAAGATGAACGTTAACGATCTTCACAAGGTTTGGGAGATCAGAACGTTGAAGAGGAAGGTTGGAGGGGATGAGGCTAGGAGATTCCTTGAGAAAATCATCAAACAATGGTTTTTTGATAAACTCGATGTGTTTAGGTTTATTGGGAATTTGTTCTGATTGTCTAATTTTTACAGGAAATTGAAAGTTGTTTTGATGCACACCAAGCGCTCGCTAAAATGCTTCAACTGAATAGTATTTTTTCGTTTATAGTATTCTATCATAAAATAATGTTTTTTTTTATGATAATCATGAACATATCATGTTAGAATGCCCTGAATTAATATAATTATTGGTAAATGAATTCCAATTCTATTAGAATGAAATCACGAATTCCAATTATGCTGGAATGGAATATAGATATTTTCTCACTAGTTTATTCATTGGATTTGTTTCCATAAAAGCTAATGCTTGAAGAACGGACCACGAAATTTGAACGACGTCTCTTACCAACATTATTCTTTCGAATAAATGAGTGTATTTGTTAGATTTTGATGTTTTTTTCCCGATTTGAAAGTTTTTTAGTTTTATTCTTTAACAATAAGATGGATAATTACTATATTTGAAATTAGGATTAATCCATAGCATCATTGGTGCACTATATAAAGAAGCTTTAGCGCTATGATTTTTGGCAAGTCTTTGGAAGAAGCAATAGCCGAAAATTTGATCTCCTCCTCCTCTCGCATATCATTCTCTTGCATTGTGTGTTTGTGAGCCATTACAGGTGTTATACTTGTGACACTAAGTTCTCAAGCTTCAAGATCTACAAGGTATTCATTGTCATTACAATATAACAATCAAGGTATGTAACCTAACCCTAGTTTTATATGAATTTCGAAAATAATATACCTCTCCTAGGGTTTCTCCTTTTGTTTTCAAGTTTGCATGTTCAATAGAGAAAACCTAGATCCAAAGCATTAGGGTTGCATGTACACTTAGGAATTGTTGTTATGCTCAAAACCCATCAGTTTCTTGGCTACCACATGGAATATTGTTGATTATTCTTACTACAGCTACATAAGTGTAAAGAAAATTTTCAAAATTAAAACTTTTAAAATCTTAAATTTCGGCTTTGATTTCGATTGAAAATAGTTTCTTAAAAATATTTATTATGAAAGTATAATTGATGAATTTGCTTCTAAAAATGCTAGAAGATCAATATTTAGAAAATAATAATGTGTTTATTGTTTATCTTGTTTTGGAAAGTTGTTTATAGTAGTTTCAATTTATTACTAACGAGTGAAGATATGCATAGGATGCTTAGATTTAATAACATTTTACAACAATATTTTATAGGACCTCAATTTAATTTTCGCATATGCATTTCACTGATATGGACCACTGTAAGTATGGTTCTTTTTGGTCTTATGAAGTACTTTCCTTGTCTTGATATTTTTTATTTTTTGAACGTAAGTATCATTAAACACGGCCACTCTAAAACAAAAATTACAAGAAGTTGATAGCATTGGAAGGGTTCTTAACCCACGTAGTCCAATTCAACTTACTACTCTTAATCCTAGTAGATAATCATACGATGGACTACAAAATCAAATATTTCTCTTTTAAATTTTTGGGTTTTATAGCATCAAAAACCAACCAATTTCGGTAGGACCAGATTGAGCACATGCAACACCCCACCACCACCTCAGCCAGCCTTATGAGCTTTCCCCTTGAAACCATCAGGAAGGTCTTGTAAAGCAAATATTCTTAGTCTTGATATTGATATATCTCCTTTTCTACTTTGGTATAATAACGTGTCAATTTAAAAGGAACATGTGGGCCAGCTTGTTCAAACTACCAATGTTGTATACTTGTATATGTTTATTTGCAGCCATTATGAATTGCTCATATATCATTCATTATAACCGGGCTCTATTAGCCCATTTTGTAGTAGTGTGTATTCAATCTTAAACTTGAACTTGATAAATTTGATTTATTCACCTAAGTTACATTATGAATGACTAACAAAGTTTTGGTAAGAAAACAATTAACATGTAAGACACAAATATGTATAAATTTACTCTTTATAATGCCTTTGGACAACTGAGAAACAAGTGTGTGCAACAATCAATAGTTTGGTATTATGATGAATCTCTATTTTCTAATGAATTAATGGTTATGGATCGACGAATAGGACTATTGGTGATGGATTTAATAATGAACATTCTTTTCTTGTGTAGTTGATCCTTTAAATAGAGGATCTTGGCATCGACTCTGGCTGAAAACCCAATATGGGTCACCTTCCTGGAACTTTGCTTCTCTCTCAACCACATGTCATCATCCACAACAACTTTCCTTCCATACTTCATTTCCTGGATGACATGATCATCCATTGGATAAAAGGACCTCGTGATGACCATGTAAATGAAGTAGGGAAGAAGAGCAACGACTACAACTAACAACGTGACAATCCAGTACACGGGTGCGGGTCCCACTGCTTCAATCAGGAGTTTGAATTCTCGGCCGGAGTATACGGGTGGAAGAGCACCATAGAAGAGTAAGAAAATATACCAACACAAGATACTTCCCCATATGAAGATATGTTGGATCCATGTAAAGTGAGTGATGATTAGAGCAATCTGACAGTTTACAGTCCATATGACGACGGTGTATGTGATCACTCCTAAATGGGAGATGTCTATGACTTCTCCCCCTTGTCGGAAGGCTGAGGAGGATAGAATGTTGACGTTTAGGATGAATATGGTGACAGATGTAAGTATTCCATTTCCCATCCACCCCAAGATTCGCTTCCAACTGAAGAAAATACCCTTTTGTCCTTGTTGATAAAGGGCCGGAAACTGATATCATTAAGGGAAAACGCTGGCGTTAGTCTTTATGATTGATAATTTCATCTTTTTACGGAAATATATATACCTGAAGGCAAATATCTGAGGAAACATCTTGCTCAAGGACGCCTAAGGATATGACAGGAAGGGATGTGAGAAAGAGATTGAACATAAGCATATACCATCCGTCATATAATACGTCCCCTGAGAATTTGGAGTAGAGTTCATAGTAGAATAACGTAAGCCCAAATACAATGTTCTTGTATACGAAATACAGAATCTGCAGCAATACACGATCAGTTTTAAAAAGTAAGTCTCATCATACTTTTATACCCAAAAAAAAAAAAAAACATATTCTCTGAATTAAGTTTGGTAGAGAGACCATCTTGGAGATTCTCTTGTAACACCAATGGCCATGAACTATTAACAAGCGTTCCAAAAATCGAAATTGGGGCATTGAGAAGTCACTTGCCATCACAGCCTGCATTCCTTCCATACCACTAATCCCAATGCCGATATCAGCTGCTTGAATCATACCAACATCGTTTGCTCCATCTCCAATCGCCAATGTCATCTTGCCAGTATATTTCTTCACTAATCGAGTAATCTAAGTTTGCACAAAATTAGATGGATTAATTTCTAATTGTTTAGGATATGATTTGAAGTAATTAAGATGAATCTAGGTGGATTGATTACCAAGGCTTTCTGTTTAGGAGAGACACGACAACATATAACAGAGGAACAATTAACTGCCAGCTGCAAGAAATGGTCTCTTATGTCATCCCCCAAAGCAATTTCAAGGGCTTTTCCGTCCACCACAAGAGCAAAAGGATCATCCTTGGTTTTTTCGTTTACTGTAACTTGATAAGAAGCCTCGATTTGATTTAATATGTCATCTTTCATAGCCTGAAAGCTACAAAATGTTGAATCATTACCCCTAACTCGGATTTGTTTACCTCAGATTGAGTAAATCGACTCAATTCAAGTTCATAAATATTCACCTTTAGTTGATTCTTTGATTCAGCGTCCCTGCTCAAACTCAGATGAAACTGCTTCATATCATGCCTAAGCAAACTACAAGCGAATCTGACCAAAAAAAAACATTATAAGGAGTCCAATCCATAATTGGAATTTGATAATTGATGAAGGCGTATCATATCTATTTGAGAATTCTAACCCAATATTAACTGCAGTCTCCTTTTTGTCTCCAGTGAGGAGCCATATCTTGAGTCCAGCTTGTGCGAGTTTATCTATGCATTCTGCAACCTGAAATCCATGTTAGGAAGTGATCAATTTTTTCTCATCGATGAGAAAAGAGAGGTTGAGTAGATGTTTTACCCCATCTTGTAACTTGTCATCAACAGCTACAGCACCTAACAACATCAAATCTTTCTCGATGATCTCAGATACATTCTCTAGCAACTCCTCTCTTTCAGACCCGATTGTGGCCTTTGCTTTAGCAAATGTTGAGCTCCATTCTTCATACTCCAAATCTTTAATCTTTCGATAAGCAAATGCCATTGTCCTTAACCCATCTTCTGCATAGTTTGCAAGGTGCATGGTTGTAGCATGTTGGTATGTCCTACCACTATCACCTAGCCTATCAAAGATGATGCTACACAATACAAAGATCTTTAGCTAGCTCCATATTATTTCATACCATTTGAGGTCAAAGATTAAATCTTTATCCTCAAAATTACAAATAAAGAGTATTCAATCAAGAAACTTACTTGTCAGCACCTTTACAAAATAGGAAAATCTGACCAACTTCATCACGAACTATCACTGACATCCTCTTTCTTGAGCTGCTGAATTCTAATAAGTTCAATAGCTTGTATTCCCTGAAATTTAATCATAGATATGTATAGTTTAAAAAGGTTAGATAATAAATAATAATAAAGGGGGGAGATGAAGTCATAAAGATAAAGAATATCATGGGAAAGCATCTCGACCTTTCGACCTCCTCTGCAGAAGAATCAATCTCTTTAACAAACATTGAGGACTGAGTTCTTTTGCAAAACTGGAAACCAAACTCTTGGGCTGCAATCAGAAAGGTCACTTCTTCGGGCGATTCTGCTTCATATTTGAGTTTATGGCTTCCTGTTTCTTCTCCATTTTCGACTGGTATACCCGTATGACATAAAGCCATGACTCTGAAGAACATCATCATATCCCAGACATTGGATCCATGAACCCACATTTTGTTCATCAATCTATCATCTCTAAAATTAAAACCTTTTATACCAAGATTTCTCATAGTTTTTGCATCATCCAAGACACTGTTGTTTACTTCATTATCATGATCGGAACAAATTTCGTGCATCTCAATACTATCACGAGGCGTGGAATCCTCACCATCTATATTGAAACGATAGCTCTCGATGTTAATATTCATTCTGTGAGAAGCAGCACGAACAATCGCATTTACATCACCACCATAAGAAATTCCTTCAATGGAGCACTTCCTGAACTCCATTTGATTACATGTTAAAGTCCCGGTTTTATCAGACAAAATCATCTCAACCTGACCAAGTTCCTCATTCAAATTTGAAGTCCGGGCTTCAACTGATTTCCCAGACATTTCATCGAACAGTTGGAGGTCATTGTTTATGAGCATTGCTTGTAAGAACTTGACTACTTCAATGGAGACGTAAAGGGAGATTGGTATCAAGTAACCATACAATATGAGTGCTCTCAGGAACTGAAGAAACCCAGAAATGAGTGGTTTATTAGGATCAAAAGACGCATCTGTATCTTGGAGTAACTGAAGGTACCACCATTCTTTAGCTGTATGTTTTCTGTCTGTATATCGAGCAGAACCAATGGAGGTGATTAAAGATATTAGAAGCAACATGAAGAACAGAACATAAATTACATGATCCATCTTTTTTTCTACTCTGCTACGTTTCGAAGGCGATTTCATAGAATTTCGAACCACTTTCGTATCTCTTCCGGTAAATACCACAACTCCGTAGACATAATCCGTATTTTGTAGCTTTGAATCTCGAAGAAGGAGCTGCGAAGGGGATAAAGGGTATGAAGAAATCAACGTATCTTCATCTTCGTCTCCAAACTCCAAATTTGCAACAAAAGTGTAGAGGCTCGAATTCGGATCTTCACACCGAATCGTGGCTTTAAACTTATCAAACTTCAGTTCTTCATCAAAACCCAGAGTACATTCCAAGCAACGTTTGATTTTCAGATTGGTTTCTCCATCTAAATTCATAGTCTCAACATAGCAAACACCATCTTCATAGCTAGAAGATAACAACAGAAGATCACTTGGAAAATACTCATTCTTGCTCACCTTCACAACATCCCCCACTCGTAGCACCTTCCATGGTCTGTCAAGAAACGATCCATTTCCAATATGAACTTTCACTTTCCTCGAATTCACCTCCAAATCCTGCAAGAACCGATGCCAATCCTCTACGCCCTCTTTAAGCATACTGATTCCAACCACAAAAACCAAAGGTGCAATCAAGCTCAGAGGAGAGAAAGGAGCTAAAGAAGTAACCGATAAAACCGCAACTAACAAGAAATATAGATTTGCCACCCTACGGAACTGCTCAAACAACGACTTAGGAAGAAACGTCACCACATTATACTTTGTTGTGGAGACATCATTGATGGGATACTTATATGGTTTTGTTCTGTGCATCCCTGAATCATTACAGAAAACAACTCTGGAGAACCCAGGCTGGCCGAAATCCGATTGGGTCACCGGAGGTGGTGACCTTAAACAAGAAAACGTGTAAAGATTGCTCCATTTTACTTTTCCTTTCTTTTTCTTCTTCCTCGTCGTCTGAACATTTGTTGCAGATGGTTGTGTCGCCATTGCTGGGTGTTGTTAAGAGAGGTCAAACTATGATTGTTTTTTGTAGTGGTGGGTGGTGTTATTGAAGCTGGTGTTTGTATGAGAAACGGCACATATTGACAGATGAAGAATCACAAATGTGAATTTTGTTTCTTTTGATGATTTTATTAATGGGAAATTCAGAATCTTCTAATGCTCAAATTTGGAGCTTTCTTGGATCTTGTGTTGTTCTTGGAACCTCAGGCCTTTTGTAGCGACATAATTTAACAATGGAGGTCGGGATTGGGTCATAAAGCACAAAGAAAGCACCAAAGAGATTTTTTCAAAACATAAAGATAAAAAACTAATGTTTAATGGAATAATTCTGAGTAATCATGGTAAACATCATAATAAAAAACCTAACAAATTTAAAATTCTAAGGATATTAAGTATATTATCTGCATCTATTTAAAAAAAAGTAACCTAAATTCGGTCCAATAGTATCTAACGAAACAACCGCTTACAATCTATAAATAAAAAATATAAAATAAAAAATAAATAAATGATAATAAAAAATATAACATCTCAACTCTCAAGTATATTATTTTTATTAAATAGTCTAAGATTATATTAAAACAAAACTAGAAAAGAATTAGCCACAAGAAACAGAAATTAAATTTGGTTTTTTAAGTCGATTAGACTATCAATAATAACATTAATTTTTACCAAAATTTTAAAAATCAGATTTTTAACTGTTTAATAAAAATAATATACTTGAGAGTTGAGATGTTATACTTTTTGTTATCATACCAAAAAATTAGCTAATAGACTATTAGAGTTGAGATGTTAGAGAAAAACTTATCAAATATCTAATATAAAGGAGATCTTTGTCATTTTGAGGGTCTATAAAATTAGCTAATAGACTATTAGAGATCAAGTCAAATGTTATTATCTTCTCATTTTATTTTTTTAGAATTGTACAGAATGGATCTACAATTGGTTATCAAAATGTACACGCGTGATAATAGAAGTCTAAAAAGATGTGAAAATGTCACTAAAATATGCTATGTAAAATGTCTCATTTTTATATGTTTTTATTCAAATTAATCGGTTCAGCCAAGATTTTATAAAAATCAGTTGGTTCGTTTTGATCCTGAAATAGACATAAAACTAGTGTTAGTTTAATTGTTCATTTTCCTGGTTCCCCGTTCGACTGGCAGTTCGAACTGGTTTTTAAAACAATGATTATTACTACAACAAGACGTAAGACAAGAAAGACAATGCATCGAATCAAAAAGATGCCCCAAAATGCATACGACCCTCCCAAACACCTTGACGTTTTTATGCATCCATAAAAGTTGAATGACATATGAAACAATCACGTAATACTATTGTTCTTGTAATCCTGAAAAGTGAAACCCCTACTTTGACTTTAAAACAATGATTATTACTACAACAAGACGTAAGACAAGAAAGACAATGCATCGAATCAAAAAGATGCTCCAAAATGCATACGACCCTCCCAAACACCTTGACGTTTTTATGCATCCATAAAAGTTGAATGACATATGAAACAATCACGTAATACTATTGTTCTTGTAATCCTGAAAAGTGAAACCCCTACTTTGACCACTCGATCAACGTAAGAGGGTGCAAATTTGTAACCCCCATGATCGCACGTTTGTAATCGTCAAACATTCGCAGGAAACATGTAAACTCTATTCAATTGTGAGCTCACAAAAAGGGTCCGCATAAGCATAAAAGTGACTCCAAATGCATTCCATGCCAATCTAAATTATCTCTAGTGTCATTTGATCCCTCTAAATCCCATCGTCAATAATCTTTCAAATTTTTAGCATAATTGAAAATAGCTCTATAAAGTATATTATACAAATCTATGTATTATGCCTCCGATATGGAAATCTAGTAGTTGATGAGTGGAATTTCACGCGTGGGGTTTAGGATTCAAACTTCGTCACACCTAAAATATTGCTAGTGTTCAACGATTGACCTTTCACGTGGGTCTTAGGGAATGTTGAGGTTTACCATTTTTATGCATCTATGTATTATCATAGTTATTTAGTTTAAACCTAGAAAGCAATAAGTCACATATACATTTGTCATGCAATATATTAAATATATTTATACCTATGCATTTCATGTTTGATGATAAGCATCTTTTAAAGGAACTAATTATGAAATTAGAATAACATTCACATTAATTTCAAGTTTTGAATTATAATTTTTTTAATATGACATATCACAGACGTGTGAATCCGGCAGTGTGTTAAAGAAATGATAAGTGTTCCTCAAATTAAGGTATGGTGGGCATGGGTTTGACTGATTTAAAACATTAAGGATACGGAATCTAAATTTAAAAATCTTGTTTCGACTCTTTTATATATATATATATATATATATATATATATATATATATATATATATATATATATATATATATATATATATATATATATATATATTGTTTCGACTCTTATATATATGGTGAGGTTCAATAGAGAACAATAATTAACCAAAGAACCAAGTAACCAATCGTGAGCGTTGGAAATCATAACGATCAACAATCAATGAAATAGATGTACACTTTTACATTGGACGCACACACACCGTATTATACTAAAAAATTCACCCTTTACAAATATAAATATTTTAATCAGTAAAATTTATATTTTTATACCAGTGTGACATCTAAACATGAAACTTGATAACCGTTGTAGTTTGCGTGGGTAACTCACGGTTGAATATGATCTTATAGATCGTGGGTGACTTTGGTGTGGCTCCAGAAACGAGAACACGAACATGGTTTTGAACGGCAAAGATGGAAGTACGTAGGACTCCTTTTTTTAAAGTTTGAAAGTCAGCAATACTCATAAATGTCATTAACTCTCCTATTCCCTTTTCTCCTCTTCGATAAATTCAATACTATTATACTATTTATCCAACAAAAAATAGTAGTATAAATTACACAAATGACCTCTATGATTTTGGGTAATGTGAATGTTTAGTCTTTAATATTTCTTTTTTACTCGTATCATTTCTATTGTTTAGTTTTATTTCGCGTTTAGTCCATACCACACATAAAATGACTATTTTGTCCTTTTAAATTATATATTACTTTTTTTAATGATTTAATTATTTATTTTTCTTTTTTCATTAATATTTAAAGTAGATGGACCCATTACCACCCCACCCAGCCGCACCCTTCCTTCTCCGGCAAGACTGTCGCCTTCCCCGCTCCAACTCATTCGTCATGATGAACTTAGAAAACATTTTCAAACCCTTGGATTCAAACAAAACATTTCGATGATTGAATGACAGTGAAGAACATGTTAATTATACTGCACTGGCACTAGAAAGAATTGGTAGATGTGGGTGAAAAGCTATTTACAGACAAAACCCCTCAATTGGTTATTCGAATCTTGTTTTATCTAATACTAAATCTATTCTTTCCACCTTAAAATATTGTCTACAACAAGTACAAGAAAATGTAAATGCATAGTCATACCAAAATGGTGAATTATCTCATAAAAAGTCAGAAACCAAATTAGGATTAAAACTTCTGAGATTCTCTAAATGAAACCCTAACGATTAAGGTTGTTTTACCCACGCCCTAATAAGTACAAGGCATACAAACCCGATTCAAAGAAATTATGCTTCAATTTGATTTTTGAACCAAACATTCAGATCAAACCCTATTCTTCTTGTCCTTCACCTCCGGACTGTGGTGGAGCTTCAATCTTTCCGGGGGAGGGGGGGGGGGGTAGTCAAAATTTTATATTTTTGGGCCTAATATATATAAAATTGAAGTATAGGGAGTATTTCTGCCAAAAAAATCAGGGGGGGGGGGGGGGGGGACAGCCCCCTAGCCCTATATAAGATCTGCCCAGGCCTCCGGAGAACCACCACCATGTTCGTCTTCTTCTTCACTAATTAGGAATCGACCTCCCTTTCCCTAACCGATTTCTAATTCTCTATCAATATTTTTCTTTCT
Organism: Lactuca sativa; assembly: GCF_002870075.4. NCBI lineage: Eukaryota > Viridiplantae > Streptophyta > Magnoliopsida > Asterales > Asteraceae > Lactuca > Lactuca sativa. The sequence goes on along the minus strand of NC_056625.2, from coordinate 32,256,800 downwards.
CATGTACCACCAACCCATCAAAATCAAACTTGTAGGTTTTCGACACATAAAGAGGAACAAGAGGCAGCCACCTTCAGATCGACTATGGTAGGGTTGATTCAAGCAGTGGAGGATGGCAGATCAAGGTCTCATAGAGGGTGTGTGGCAGAGTGACGGTAATGATTGATTCTGACAGAGTGGCGGTTGTTCTGAAGCCGTTGATTCTCTGGCAACGTATAAGAGAGAGAATGAGAGAGAGAGAGAGAGATAGTGAGAGAACGACTTGAACATTTCTTGTGGGGAAAGCATGGGATCTTTTCTTTAACTTAGATTATTATTAATTAAAAAGTAATATGTAAATTAGAAAAGGGTAAACGATTCATTTTAGATGTAGGAGGGATTAAACACGAAACAAAACCAAACTATAAGGACAGTCTGAGTTAAAAAAAAATGTTCTTAAAGATCAAACATACAGATTACCTTAAACCATAGGGACCATCCGTGTAATTTACCCAAAATAGTGTTAATTTATAGCATTAATTACAAGATTGATAATTTGATATCACTACTTTTCAATTTCTATATTTATATTTTTTGAGAAATCTACATAACATGGTTTCTATAAATATCTGTCTGGGTTAAATCAGATTAACAACGAATTAAAACGAGTTTCATTTGATAAAAATTCCATGATACACATAAAAACTGGATTGATCTGGAGACATTTTTTGTGACAATACTTCTTTGACAAAGTAGATTAAAGTTATTAAAAGAACGAGATGACATAAGAAAAGAATTTACATACAAATGGATAACTTTCGGCCATTTTTATATCTTTTACCTTTAGCTTTTTTTTTTTTTTTTTTTTGTAACTATATGCATTTAACATGCCGGAGGTCAACAAGTATCACCCTTAATTGGACCGTTTTTTTCTTTTTAATTTTCGTTAACCTCATTGTAAATACGAGCGTTATATTAGGGAATGAATTTGGGTCATTTATTTCGAATTTTTAGTTTTAGCGTTCTAGCATATATGAATCCCTATACTAATAAAAGAGTAGTTCTTTTGTCATGTGTCACCATATTAGACATCTTAATTAATATTTTGCCACTTGTCAATTTATTAGTTTTTCATTTTAAATTTATTAGACCTTCTCATTAATATGATGCTATTTGTCAATGTATTTATTCTCTATTTTAAATTTTAAATTTTTTATTATTGTTTTCATTAATTCACAAATAAAAAATATTTAATATATTAAAAAATTAATTTTACATATTTATTTGAATCAACGATTATAATTTCACATAACAAATAAAAAATCTCTTAAATTAATAATTTATATAAAATAATTGATTAATAATTTTGAAATTTTACTATAAAAGTTTAATTATTTTTATAACTGTGGTTCCCACGGGTTATAAACTAGTACGTATATATACATATTCATATATAAATAGTATATGACTATATGAGTTATTGTCACTGTAGCCCAATAATGATTAGTATATTAGTTTAAATGATCTCTCGTTATTTTTTTTTTGTCTATGAAGGGTACAAACTTGTGTTTTTAGGTTTTAAAATGTCATTATGAAAATTTTGAAAGGGTCACCCAGTGTTAGAGAGGAAGATATTCAGAAAACGAAATTTCTGTTTTAGTTATGGCCATTATGAGTTTGTGGTGATGTCTTTTGGGCTCACCAACGCACCGACAACATTCATGGATCTCATGAACTAGGTGTACAAGCCGATGTTAGATCACTCGGTGATTGTTTTTATTGATGATATCTTGGTTTTTTCTAAGACCAATGAGCAGCATGAGGAGCACCTTCGTGAGATTCTTAGGGTTAAACGGATGGAGAGATTGTACGCCAAATTCTCCAAGTGTAAGTTCTAGTTGCGCGAGGTTCGATTTCTGGGGCACCTCGTCTATCAGAACGATAACTTGGTCAATCCTAGCAAGATTGAAGCAGTGATTTAGTGGGAGGTTCCGAGATTCCCATATGAGATACAAAGTTTTCTTGGGTTAGTGTGTAAGTCATTGTGTTTTAGTTGTTATTCACGAGATGGTACTTCTTTATTGTTGTTGGGTGTCTCGTTGTATCTGTCTACGTTGTGTGTGAGTTGTTGTGTTTTATTTGTTATTCGCGAGGCGAGTCTTATCACTGTATTAATTATGTCATTGTGTGTGTGCATGCTGACCAGTTGGGTCTTAATTGTTGTTGCTATTATGTGTTATTGATATGTTAATAGCTCCGGGGAGTGTTGTTAGCCCATCGGGACTGCTGATAGTCCCCAGGGTTACTGATAACCCATTGGATGTGTTGTTTGCCAGCCGGGTGTGCTGTTAGCCCATTGGGACTACTGATAATCCCCAGGATTGTTGATAACATATAGTTGTTTATTTATAATATGTTGTATGTGATATTTTGGGGAACTCACTAAATTTCGCGCTTACAGTTATGGATATAAATGTGCTTCAGATACTTCTGGTGATTGCGTGAAGGCAAAGGCTTGACTGTACACTCTCATCGACAGTTTTTCATGATTTCACATGTTATGATACTCTTATATTTTGGGATGATTGTATTCAATAAATATGATTTTCTGACTTGGATTTTCAGGAAACTATGTTTTACATAAATTTAAAAATAAAATTTTGGTTGTGATTTTTGGGACGTTACAGCTTCAGTTGTTGTGTAAGTTGGAATAATTCAATATTTTTTTAATTTTTCTTATAAATTCAAAGTTTTAAATGTTTAGAATTTCATATTTAACTTTTTTTTTTCTTTTAAATGAACTCATGTAATACATGGGTTTTACACCTAGTATATATATATATATATATATATATATATATATATATATATATATATATATATATATAGACTTATAATAAACATATTTTTTTTCAACCACATTCATTTGAAACCCCTTACTTTTTAACTTTTTTTTAAATTAATACATTAAATCCAATATTATTGTAATTTCATTATTAATTCTTTAATCTCATTATAATATAGTTAGTTTGTTAATCTAAATATGATGTTAAATTCAAAACATAATCTTTATAATATATTAAGATCCTATTTTTCTAAATAGTTAAAATGTTTAAATATAAGATCCAAATAAAAATGTCAAATTAACAAAAAAAAAGTTGGTTAAAATTTTATTTTTATAATATTTTTTCCTCAAAATAAATAGTTTAAAATAAATTAAAATTATTAAAAGTTTAAATATAATATTAAATATAAACCATATATCAAAAGATAGTTTTAAAACTCATTAAAACTAATAAAGGTATAAATAAAATGTTAAATATAAAACCTACATTGTAATTTCAAATTCACACACAACCCATAGATATATTTTATTGAAATAATATCACATAAATATATCTATCTAAATTGAGTTTAATTTTATTTTCACGGGTAGCGACTATTAAGATGATACGACTTTAAATAAAAGAATATATGATCTATTATTTGATACTCATAAATCTATTATGAAAGTAATTTCGTACACACATGTTTGATACCGCTTATCATTTGTTTAAAATACTTGGAATGTTTTATAATAAATCAGTGTAAGAATTATTAACTTGAAGTTACTAACAAAAAACATATTTATTTTAATAACATAAATTTATCAATATTTTAATTATAACTGCGCAATGCACAAAATATCGTCCAATATATTTATAGAAGAGACATTTTTACTTGCTCTACATGCATTTGAAACGTTCACGACTTTTCAATTTCTTTCTAATAGTTATTATAAATTTGTTAATAATGTTAAATTAATGCAAAAACTAAACTCCAATCATAAATTAAGTAAACTATAATATTAAAATATCATATTTTACTTGTATTTATAAAATTATGATTTTAATGTGGCGTTTGGTTCGCAGAATGTTTTTGAAGGAATTTGAATCTATTAAGAAATTGGAATCTGTTAGGAATTGCAATCCAATTCTATATTCTGTTTGGTTGTCAGAAACGAAATTTGAATCTAATTTCATATTATGTTTGGTTGGCAAAAAATGAAATTGAAATAATATAAAATGACAAAATTGTTCTTTTTTTATTATTTTTACTTTGTTTTATAACTTATATGTGGAAATATATTATATAAATTATAAAATTACTAAATGATAGTGATGGTGGCAGTGATTTTGACGGTGGCAATAATGGTGATGGTGGGTAGTGGTGAAGATGATGACGATGGTGGCGATAGTAATTATGATGGTGGCGGTCATGAGTAGTGGCGGATGTGGTGGGTGGTGGGTGGTGTAGTGGTGGAAGTGGAAATGGTGGTAGTAATGGTGGTGATGATGAAGATGGTGGCGAAGGCGGTGGTGGTGGTAGGGGAGGTGATGGCGGTGATGGTATGGTTGTGGTGGTGGAGGTAGAAGGTAGCATGGTGGTGATAGTGGTGGTGATTGTGGTGGGTGGTTGTGGCGGTGGTGGGTGGTGGTAGAGGTGGTGTGTAGCGGGTGATGACGGCGGTGATGTGTGGTGGTGGTTGTGGTGATAACGGTGGTGGGTAGCAGTGGTAGTGGTCGATAGTGGTGGAGGTGACGGTACTAATGGGTGGAGAGTGGTGGTAGCAAAGGTTTTGGTGGTGGTGATGGTGGGTGGCGGTGGAGGTGGTGGTGGTGACGTGTAGCGGTGGTGGTGGGCGGTGGTGGAAGTGGTGGTGATGGTGGTGACAGAGGGGTTTCATATATAGTGTTAAAAGTAAAATGGGTAATATGGTAACATTCAACATTCTCACTTGAAAGGAATTTTAATTCCTTATATTTTTTGATGGAATTTATTTTCTCTCATTGGAAGGAAAATTTGACTCACTTAGGAATCCAATTCCTTTTGAAAGCTTGAACCAAACAAAGGAAAGTGATGAAATTAGATTTCAATTCCTTTTAATTCCAATGGATTCCAACGAACCAAACGACACATAAGTTTTTCATATATTATAGTCAACTTATTAGTTTATATATGTTGTTGTATGTTAACAATTTTCATTTTAAAGTCATAAATTTTGTATAATTTATGATTTGTGCAAAATAGTTAAATTATTAGTTTCAATATAATGTTAAACGGTTAACTTAAATTAGAACTTCAGTTAAAAACCGAGAGACTATTTTATAAATAGTTAAAAATTATAAATTATAGTGTTAAACCTAAATTATAATCCTAAATTAATAAAAAACATGAAACTATTTTTTAATCATTAAGAATTTTCAAATAAATAGCTTAAAAATAAATTACAATAAAAATAGCTAAAAGTAATATTATATATAAAATTATAATGTTATCATTAAAAACAAAAACAATGTTTGTTGTTTTAAATAATTACAATCAAAGAACCTAATGATATTCATCAAATAAATTTTTAAAAAGTTAAATTTTTGAAACCAATATAATTAAGAGTTTCCAAATACGTTCTTTTAAATAACTTACAACAACAATAGTTAAAAGTAACATTATATACAAAAATTATAGTGTTACCTTGCAAAACAAAAACAATGTTTGATATTTTAAATAATTACAATGATAAAAATTAAAATTTTAAACAAATAAACTTTTTAAAATTAATTAATCATAACAACTGAAAATATCATTAAACCATTTATTATATTTAACTTTAAGGTTATTGTTACTGTAGCCCAATAATGTTTAGTATATTGGATTAAAAAGTTAATCATGACTATTTTTTACATTTTAAGGGCACGAACTCGTGTTTTATCGTGTTAAAAGGTCATTTTGAAAAAATATGAAGGGGTCACCCAGTGAACCCATCTTAACAATCAATTGTAAAACGCCACGTATATTAAAGATAGTCCAAGTTGGTTGCCATCAGAGTTCGTGTTATTAGATGTGTTGTGAATTACTATAATGGAACTATTCTGCCTGAATTCGGTAATTGCATTTTCCTTGAACATATGTGTGTGGCTTCCAATCTTCCATAGCTTTCCGAATTTAAGTTATTTCTCAGCCCATTCCAAAAATATATCAGGAGGAATTCCTCTATTGTTGTCAAATTCACTGTCAATTTATTCCCTCCGTTTGAGAAACAATTTTTTAAATGGTTTAATCGATTTCAATTGTTCCTTGATGGTTAATCTTACCTCAATTGAGAAACAACATCCTCTCCGGCGAAACTTCGACTAAATTTGGCAACTTGAAAAAACTACATGTTTTGGATTTAAAGCAAAACAATTTATCAGGTACGGTTCTGAGTATGAGAATGGTGGAGACACTTGATTTGTAATACAATGATCTTACTGGAACAATCCTTGCATCTTTGGTGAAACTAAGTTTTTTATCCAAATTTAGTGTCGCTTGTTGGAATTAAATAACTTAATTCCATTGAGAATGAACTTTATGTAGGAATCAATTCACTTGATTCTGTTATAAAGTTCCAAAAAATGAAGGAAATCGAATTAGAGCTTAACAGGAACACAAACTTGAGAGTCAATTCACTTGATTCTGGCAGAAAGAAAAACTTAACTGTGTAGGAAAAACAGGGGAGAATGAACAGGGGAAGAAAAGAAGTTTTCTGGGAAATCACTTAGGCTCCAAGTATTATTTAACGCATGAAAAAATTTACAAAAACTTAAATTAAAACAATTAAACATCTACAACATTTATACTAATTAAACTAGAAACCTAAACCAACACCAAAACTTAATAAATAGAAACTTTCCAAAAATACCCCTGCCAATTTGTGTAGTTTAATGGATTATCCAACATCGTTCACAATAATCTTAGGGATTTTATCCCTAATGAAGGTCAATTTTTAACATTTACAAACTCAAGCTTAGAGAGAAATCCCAGTTTATGTGGTGATGGGTGTAGAGTTTACACCTGTGACACTAGAACAATCCCTGTATCATCGATTAGAAAATCAAAGAAAAATATCGGGAACATTGTTGGAATGGCTATTGTGATTTGTTTCAGGATGTTATTTCTTCTTACTCTAATTTTTATGGTGGTTGCTCGTGTAACCAGTCGAGTTTTAATCACCACCACCGATGATTAATTGGGCTCTGTGAGATCCTCAAATTCATGGTCATTTTAAAAATTTTATTTATGCTTATTTAAAAAATCAGAGTATCCATTTTAGAAAATAATATTGCGGAATTTGTTCCCATAAAACATGATAAAGATATTATCAAAGCATTTTCGAAGAAATGTATTTTGTTTATATTAAATCATTGGGATGTCATCGTCAATACAAAAACATAAGCATAAACAGACATTACATTCATTTACACTAATGATTTACATCTCCTTTCATCTCTCAGTGTAATGTGTCATCGTATCGATACCTGTAATACAAATAAATTGGGTGGGTCAGGTTATGAAACCTAGTGAGTATATAGGGTTTTCAAACCGTAATAAAATAGTTAATTTGTTTCTTCACATACTTCATGTCAAACAATTAACCAAATTACTCATATCCATTATCTTTATTTATTTTTCCCTAAGGATTTACCCTAAGGGTCATCTCCTACATCGTATTTATCTTTCATCGCATTTTCTTGTATGTTTGTTCCTAAGGACATTTCCTAAGGATCATCGCCTACAACGCATAGATGATACTGATTCAGGGATTATTCCCCCAATACATGTCCAATAAGGGTTAGAGTATCATCTCATGAATACGTAGTTACTACATCGCCTGAACTCGTAATTCATCACCTACAGGTTATGAGCCTGCCAGTGTTTCCACATGACTTGTTTGGATTAGTCAGTGTTCGCCATCTATACTCTGGTAGATGACTACATCGCAACATCGCAGGTCAAGGTTACGACATCTCATAATCACCTCTTATCTCACATCACCTATTCATCATCGCATATCTATCATCACCTAGTTATCATCACCTTTCTATAATCACCTATTTGTCATCACTCATCTACCCATCTTTATCCAATATATTTATAGGTATAAAAATCATATGCAGTTTAAATCATGTAAAACATGTATAAATCGTTCATCTAACATAAATATTAGGAACATAGATAATAAGCACATATAGCATGTATTAATATTAAATACTTCATATTTATGTGTAAGATGAAAGTAATTATGCACTCACTTGTTAAAGTGACGATTCGCAATTCGGGCAACACCTCGCTTCTAACAACTTTATTTTATGTCACACCCCCAAACCAAGGATGGCGGAAACGTCCGGGGGTGGAGGACTTCATGTAGAGTATCACAACAACTAGTATAATAGTGCTCAAAGTAAATACAACCATCATAAATATAATTGAAAAAGTTACACCAAAGTATATGTTTACATGATTCAAATCAATTACATTATGATACAAAATGAACTGTTTGACGATTTATCGTCCCATCCTCAAAACGTGGTTGATTTCCTGTTTCACTGAATTCCTAAGAATACAAGTAGTTTTGAAAAGTGTCAACACAAAGGTTGGTGAGTTCATGAGCTTTTAAAGGTAAGAGTTTGAAAACCGATCTTTGTAAAGAGATGTATGTTACCAAGAAAAATCCAATATTTTCCTTACATAAGTTATGTGGTCCTAAATACCAGGACCAAAATCGAACAAGTATTCATCATACTTAAAGATATAAAAGTGGTTTCAAATTGGCGTAAAACCCTTTCTGATTTGAGAAAAACTCTTGTAATGAATGGTGTGTAGTCTTAAATACTAAGGCTGAAAATATACAACGATATTTGTAATTGATATAAAAAGTGATTTTAAATGAACATAAAACCCTTTTTAATATGAAGACGTACAAGTATTTTTCCATACTTAAAGTAATTTCTGAGAGCTAAATCGACATAACTCGCTAATTTAAAGTTAGAACCCGTAAATCTTATGATTGTTAATACCACATATGAGCTATCATAACCATACTTGACATAGACGGCCTCGTAATACGACGTTCTTCAGGCGTCGCCGTTAAATGACACTTGTCACCACAGACCTGCCGGTCTAGCTGTTGCAAGCAGCTCTGGTGTGGGTTTGTCAAACCCAATATAGATCTATACACAACTATCATGTTCTCCCTACAAGAGACTCTGGTTACAATTTACAGGACTTTTTGAATTTGTTACTTTGGAAGTAACCCGAAGCGAATGACTCACAAACTTATTCATTAACAGATTTACGTGAACTAAACTAAAAAACCTTTGATAAATAAGTTTGAGAAGTAAATGATACATAAACTATACCTATTATAGTCTATCCGAGATGTTTGTAATGTATAAGAACTGTTTTATGAAAACACATTAGTGTTATAAATCCATAAATTATGCTTATTATAGCTTAATATACGTGTTCTAAATGAATGAATAATCTTATCATGAATGACTAAGTTTCAGTTTATAATGATAAACTAACAAGGAAACACATTCAATATTTAGAACTTATTGTTATACACTTTGCTCAACATAATACAAAGTGTCATGAAAGTTATAATGCTGTTAACTAAATTTAACCCTTCTGCGTTGTTTTAGAAAAGTCATAGAAAAATCATACGAAGTCGAAAACTAAATCCGTAAATTCTGAGAGTTCCCAAAATGTGTCTAGTTTACTCATAATTTTTATCATGATTTTTAATGACCTCCAATTGGGTGAAAAAGTCCATAATTACAGACTGGTCCGGATTGGTATTTGAAATGATAGGCAGTTTCGTAAAAATCACCATAAATTGTAGAAAAATCGTATGGAGATGTGAAAGTAGTCATTTTAAAGCTAAGAACTGGAACTACTTACACCTAAAACAGTTTTTTTCAAACAAGAATGTTTAAGTTGTCCAAATCAGTCCGTGAATGGAGTCCAACTTTTCTGATGAAAACTGTTAGAAAATTTTAGTTATGTTCTTTGTGTTTTAGCTTGTATCCCCCTCCCCCCCCCCCCCCTAAAAACTTAAGAAAACATAAAAATGTAGGGGTATGAACTCACCTTGAGTGATTTCAGTAGATAAGTGTTGAAGTAGAGAAGTGTTCAACCCAAGAACACTTGAAGAATCACTTGAAGATTCGAAGATCTAACACAATTATGACGAAGTTTGTGTAAGATATCCATGATTTGAGTAGAAAGAAGTGAAATAATCATAAGGAGAATGGATTTTGCTTACCACATGTGGAGGAAAAACCCAAGATCATCCCTTGAATCTCGAATTCTAGAGAGAGGAAGTGAGAGAGAAAAGAGTTTGATCTTTTTGGTGAAAGGAGAGAAAATGAGAGAACTGAGGATAGAGGAGAGTTTTCTTACCCTTGACCATGTGTATGGCTGAAAAAGGGTGGGAAAGTACCATGAAATGACTAGGTATGGGTTGATGGTGAATAGTGACATGGAGTGGGTATGGGAGTGGTTGCTTGTGTCATAGGATAAAGGAAAGTCAACACTCCACCTCTTGTACTTCACCCACTCTCTTTTGGATAAGGTTTTATCCTTAAAACGTGATTAATCATTAATTAAGGGGTCTTATATGTTAAAATAAAGTTTTGAGTGAAAATCCCGTGTTAAAACAATTAAAAACGGGCCTAAAACGCAAAATTAGTCGAAAACCGGGAGAAAAAAAAGACTTCCAGCGAGACCTCTCGGTCCTAGGCCGAGGTTCGGTCCCTAGGCCGAGGTTCGGTCCTTACTGATGCCGAGCCGGAAACGAAATGGGGCGAACCAGAAGTGAGAAGCGAAGGCGAAGGCTCGGTCCTATGTCTCAGAAGCGAAGGTGGTCAGACCCGAATGAACAGTAGTCTCGGGTTCGGGTGGGGCATGCGAGGTTCGGGCCCGAAAGGACCCTTCGGGTTCGGTTCTCAGCAGGTTCGGGTTCGGCTCAGGAGGGTTCGGTCCATAAGAGGACTTTCGGCCCTAAGAGGGGTTTCGGGTCCTTAAGAGGGGTTTCGGGTCCTCAAGCCTATTTTACTTGTTTTTACCCCGTTTCAAGCCGTTTTTGACCCGATCAAGGGTCGGAATGACCCGAATGACTTCAAAAAGTTACGGAAACTTTTGAGAGAGATTTGGGAGAGATTTCACATACTTGGAGAGATTTGGGAGAGATTTGACATTCTTGGAGAGATTTGACATTCTTGGAGAGATTTCACATACAAAGAGATATTTGGGAGAGATTTCACATTCATGGAGAGATTTGACATTCTTGGAGAGATTTCACATACAAAGAGAGATTTGGGAGAGATTTCACATTCTTGGAGAGATTTGGGAGAGATTTGACATGCTTGGAGAGATTTCTCATACAAAGAGATATTTGGGAGAAATTTCACATACTTAGAGAGATTTGGGAGAGATCTCACATACAAAGAGAGATTTGGGAGAGATTTGACATGCTTGGAGAGATTTCTCATACAAAGAGATATTTGGGAGAGATTTCACATACTTAGAGAGATTAGGGAGAGATTTCACATAGAGAGGGATAGAGTGAAAGCGATTGAGAGAGGTTTCATTTGTGACCTTTTTGAGTGTCTGGCTTCGCAATGCAAGGTCCGTAAACCTTGTTAAGCCTTGTTTAAGGATCTTGCATACTCCCGATGAGTATGCAACATTGTTTTATCGGTTTGGCTCGCCACGTACCACAGTTTTAGGTTAAGGAGATCTAGATTTACGCACTTTTCGATTTATCTCTCGTTAGAATAGCGAGTTGTTTAGTAAATACATAACATAAGCCCTCGTACACAAGGGTTAGTTGAGTTGACCAGTTTGACTTGTTGACTTTAGTTGACTTTGACTTGACTGAAAATTGACGGTTGTCACATTTTCCTTCGACGAAACCTAGTATCATTATTACTAGATTTTAGTCTAATAGTTATTGCGACCAATTATTAACTACGAGCGATATCGTTTTATAAGTATTAAACAATACTTTTAAACTACTATGTACAGACATGGGCCATACATGAAACATTGGGGGCAAGACCATTTTGGCATTTAAGTTCAACTTAAATCTAACAACCCTATGTGGCCCTTCAAACCAGATTTCCCGTACCGCGAGCAGTTAAAAGGTATTATAATAACACTTTGTATAATTTATATTTTATTGTTATTAGCACATATATTTCTTATAGGTTCATAATAACAATAATGAACTTAAACATAAGTTATACTTAAATGTCACACCCCAAAACCAGAACAGCGGAAACGTTTTGGGGTGGATGACGTCATGTCAAGTATCACAACACATGCATTATAGTAATCAAAGTACAACAAAACATTGCATTAATAGTAATAGTTTTACATGGTTTACATTACAAGGTATCAAAGTATACAAGCAAATATAATAAGTACAACAAGGTACTAAGCTATCTTCATCAACAGCTCCGGGAATGTACATGTCTAATGCTGACCTGAGAATACAAGTTATTTGAAAAGCGAGTATCACCATTTTTACAAATGCTGGTGAGTTCATAAGTAATTAGTGACATTTTATTCAAATAACTTTAAAATGTAGTAGTTTAAGAGTTTACAGTGTATTAGAGTTCTTTCCAGAAAATCCTATATTTTCCTTAATAAAAGCAGCCTTCTACCAAGACTGGACGGAGTTATGTGGTAAGAAGTAGTTTTCCCTTAACCGCTATCATTATCAAAATACTGAAATTGATTATTAAAGAAAGCAAGAGAAGTCAGGGAAATAACATATGCCTCAGCAGTGAGGACTGCTGACTAAGGCAAATGAATCATAGACTCCAGGAGAGTATCGAACGAACGACACGCATGGTTCCGTCTAACAAATGGAGACACAGACCCCAGAAGGTACCAACTGAAAGGTACAGCTGGTAAGGTCTAAAACAGTGAATACAGACCGCAGACAGTATCAAATGAAAGATACATCTTGCAAGGTCAAAACAGAGAATACAGACCGCAGACAGTATCAAATGAATAGGTCAAAACAGAGAATACAGACCGCAGACAGTATCAAATGAAAGATACATCTCGCAAGTTCAAAACAGTGTGACTCTGAAAATGAGTTACCAGCATACAGTGTAAATTGCCGGTGAAATACCGTTACCTTAAGGCCATGAATTATAAGGCAACCTGGGATACTCGTAACCATACTAACCGACACTAGAGTACCAGACGCCCTACAAGCATCTATAAAATATGACATTTGTCACCCCTTGGCTTGGTAGGCCGTGGACTGTAGCTAGCAGTCAGGATGTGGGGGTGTCAATCCCGTATAGATCTATACATACAATGTCCGCTCTCCCTACAGGAGACTCTGGTTACCAACTAGACGACGGAGAAGGTTGTATCCTGAAGATGCATCCCAAATAGTGGGTAGAGACTTCCAAATAGTGGGTTTCTAATGTAAGTGTTGAACTAGAGGTAGAGACTCATAACTGAATTGACTAAAGTAAACCCATATGTCTATGCTTGTGTACATAATATATAACTAATGAATCAAACGACCTTCAGATGGACATCCGATCCCACCAGACCACATCTCAACGAAGAAAAGGAAATAGGGCGGACAAGCCTTCCTAAGTCCTTCAATCTTTATTTATATGCATCTATACAAGCACAAACATACATCTAACTACGCTTGAGTGTGTATCAAGTGGAATCATATCGTGAAGTATAAGTGTACAGTGTGGAATAACTGACTTGTGAAGTATAAGCGTACAGTGGAATATCCGAGTCGTGAAGTATAAGCGTACAGTGGAATATCCGAGTCGTGAAGTATAAGTGTACAGTGTGGGATAATCGAATCGTGAAGTATAAGTGTACCAAGTATAAGTGTATCACGAAGTGGAAACGACAACTGGTGAAGTAAAAGCGTCTATCATGTATAAGTGGCTACAAGTATAAGCGATATAGAGACAATAACCGGTATAAGCGTATCACGAAGGAAATGCGTATTCAAGTAGGAGTTTTAAATAAGTAAAAGCGAATCAGCAGTAGCTAACAAGTAAAAGTATACGTCGTGAAAGGGAACTTCAATGAAAACCTTGGAAAAACCTTTATACTCCGGGAAAATCACATTTGGTATTCTTTGGTAAAATACGTTTGAAAAACTTTATAAATCCTTGGAACCTTTATAAACCAGTTTAAAATGAATTTAGATAAAACATTATAAGTAAGAGTTTTGAAACAAATGAAAACCTTTTTGAATCCATCATAGTATCCTACTCGGTAAAACAGTGTACAGTGTGGTAAAATCTTGTGCATGCGGGTTATCAATCACATATGATTGACATGATAACTGGCATGTTTAACTTGTATTCCCCCTATAAAACGTATAAAAACATTTAAAATGTTCATTCAGGGGTATGAACTCACCTGGCGTAAGTGGATCCGACGAAGGTGCTGGTTGGGTGTTCGGTGTCAAGCAAAGACTTGAACACACTCAATGACCTATGTAACATATGATAACATATGTTCACATACAATTAGTATATTTAATACTAATTAAACACGTATACGCACTCAAAGGAGCGGAAAACACTTTGGTTAAGTGTTTGGGGTGTCCCGGGTAGCAACTAAGGGCTCAAATGGCTTAGGAATGGAGTTTACTCTCCAAGAGTAAACTCTAAACTTAGAGTTTACGGCCCTGGGACAACTCCCATGATTTTACGGCCGTAAACTCATGGTGAGGGGTTCTAGGGTGTTTTAAGGGTTCAATCTTGTTTGTGGAATTCCTCTAGGTCCAAATCCAAAAGGTATGAATGAGTTTAGGGTTTTTAAGGGAACCATTATGGAGTTTATGGCCCATGAACCATCCCTAAGGGAGTTCACGGCTGTGAACTCTCATTCCTTGAGTTTATTGAAGTTTCAAGCCCTTATTACACTCCTAGCATTTTATAGTAATAGTCTAAGGCCATTTGGGGAATAAAAACCAATATTTTTGCATGTTTGAAGGTGTTTACGGCCTTGACACATGTCTGGGCCGTAAACTCCTTTTACCCCTTCATTTCATTGTGTTTAATTGATCTAAACTCGAAATAGCAAGTCCCTAAATTATGTATTAAGCCTAAGGGTGGTTTGGGAGTGTTTTGAGGCATTTTGACAAGTTTAAGGGGTGTTTACGGCCTAAGCATGTGCTTGGGCCGTAAACTCTCTTTTATGCCTCATTTTGATGGTTTTAAATGATCAATCACTCCTAGGCTAAATCCTTAATTTATTTCCAAGCTATTAGGGACATTTTAGGGTCATTTTGGCCTCATTTAAGGGGTTTACGACCTAAGGAGGATCTTAGGCCGTAAACTCCTTTTCAACAGCTTCTAAGTCCGATTTTTAAGTTATAAACACGAATCATAATGTTTAGAGCAAGCTAGGATAAGCGGACTTACGATTTGGAAGCGTTTAGTTGCGGTTTTGAGTCGAAAACGAGTCTAGAGAGAGAGTATAGAGAGAGAGGGTGGAAAAGACTCAAATGGGGTTTACACCCCCTTATATATGGGTGGGAGTTGGAGCTCAGTGAAATTCTACCCGATACTGCCGTTATACGGGGCTTTTGGTCGCACCCGATTTAGGGGTCGTAATAATAATAAAAACTAACTTTTCCAATTAAATGGAAATGTGTATTACGAGTTTTTATCTCTCTTATCACGACTTAACGACATAAAGATATAAATAAATGAAACATTTATTTATTTGACGACCTCTAATTAACGGAACTTTTATACAGTGGAATATTCCGTTAACAATAACGGGGAAATGTAACGGAACAACTTGGGTTGTCACATTAAAGTAGGATAAGCATAACTCACTTAGAAGAGGGTTTAGCGATGAACCGGGCTCTGCACAGACAGAACTTCTGAGCTGGAAGCTCTTATTCTTGGGGCCTTCTGGCTCTTTGGGACTCGCTAAAAACTTCTAAGAAGGGTTAGAGAAAAGCCTTAAGGCTTTGGGGGTGTTTGGGAGAGAGTTGGAGTGAATTGGTGTGGAAAAATGAGTGAAAACGAGTGCTATTTATAGGCTGCCAGCTCCAGCGTACGTTGGGCGTACTCATGTCATGTGTCACCATCTGGTGGCAAGGCGCGGGGAGGAAGCAGTGGCTCAGATCACGCCACGTGTCAATCGCAGATCACTCTAAAAACTAATTATCTTCTAAAATTCGTAACTTTTTCATACAAGCTCCGTTTTTGACGTTATTTATATCCACACGTAGATATCGACGGGTATACAACTTTCGTTTAGACTCCATTGGCTAATTTTGAATTTATTTTTAAAGTTATATTTCAGCGTACTTTGTATGTACGGAACCCTTGTGACATATATACTCTAACTTGGTTAAGATTATTTATTCTAAATAATCTTCTATCAAAAAGTCGTTTTTTGATGCTTATTGCTTTTAAATTGACTAACTCGAATCTACGGGCGTAGACTCTAAAGGTGGTTGGGGGGTTGGTGAAAGTAAATGAATCTCATTAATCCATGCAGATGTGGCACCAAGTGGACTCAGTAACGAGTATGTGTTTGACTCATAAGCTTAATTGGCATATGACGACACAGAGTTACCTCCTAAAATAGGTAAATGTACATTTTAAAACGGTGAAACACAAGCTCGTGTCCTTAAAATATGAAAAATAGTCACGAAGGACCTTTTTAAACCAATATACTAAACATTGTTGGGCTACCGTGAAAATAACCCTTAATTTTATTCATGAATAACCCGCAGGTAGAGGTCATTGAGACAATTGAGATAATATAATTTTAAAAGATGTTTACATTATCATATAATTCAAAACAAACAATTTATATATCAACTTATTATAATATTTATTATATAATAGCTAACAACTACATCATTGATGTATTTAAAAAAACATATATTTGTAAAGATTTCAAATATATTGTTTTATTTTGCACAACGCGCAGAAATTCGTCTAGTTTAATATAAAGCTGCAACTAATAGTCCTAATCCTTACATCATAAAATACAACAGATAAACTTAAAACTTACAACTTGTAAACAATAATGACCAAGAACAAAACTCAAATACAAACTAATCATATTAGATTTCTTTTGATAGTTGCTAAATGAGAAAGTACTAACTGGGAATGATCTGTCAACGTAATAAATTCTGACCGAGTAAGAAACCATGTTTGATTTTACATCTAATTGAATGTGTTAACTGATGAAAAATTACTATTTTACCTTGCTGCTCCATATAGTGATGGATGGAGTTGTTGAATAATTATAAAAACATATAAATTGTCAATACAAAATGTAAATTACAAACAAATCATTTAAAATTTCAAATAAAGATTGTCATCTGTCATATTAAATTTATTTTTATAGAATCATGTATATTTGCGGTTTTGTTTTTCAGTTTCACCCAAGCAAGATACTTTAATTTGTTATAGTCAAAGTGGTTTCTCATTTGCCTAAGATCAACCTCTTTACCGTGTTCATTTATCAATTTTCCGCGTATTGTCTTTCATGTACTTGCTTTAAGCCCATAACCCCCTCACGACTGTTAGTGGTTAGTTCGTGGATACATGCATCAAGAAAGGTTTTGTCCTCGCACTCGTTCCAAACTAACATCCTAAAACATAAATATTCAATAATTTATCAAGATATCAATATCAACAGCTAAAGTTATGTATGAATTCAATTAAATGACTAGCAAATCAATGCAGTAAATGAGTGAGATAACACAACAACTAGCTTAACAATAACAAATCAATTAGCTTAACAATAACATATATTGATTAGAAAATCAATTAGGTCTCATATTTACAATTTCAGTTATGAATAGAATACCCATTAACAATCAATTATTCCATAAGTTTAGATGTTGTGATTTTCGTAATCTATTATTCTTTTCAGTTTAGGTAATATGACTTGGAACAAATCTCATGTTAGAGCAAATCAATTCTTACCCATATTTAAAAATGTCATAATGCAAAACTAATTTACCTAGATTTAACAATAAAAAAAACATTAAAGCATCAACATATCAAAAAAAATCGAAAAATCTTCATTAACAACAAACATCAACATAGCAGAAACAAATCAGAACAAAAAAATAGCAAACACAAGTGAAAGATGAGAAGATCACCGTACCTGATGAGTGATAAGAAGAAGGGTGTCGATCGGAGTGGGGGTGTGTGTGTTGGGGGGGGGGGGGGGGGGGGGAGGGTGGCGGCTCAAATCGTCAGTCTCAAACTTAGCTTATATCGTCGTTGTCGCTGAAATTGGATGAGAAGGTATATTTTTGGAGGCACTAAAAAGGAAAGGTAAGGTAAGGGAATATTAGGAAACGCTTCTCAGTCAACCGACTGTCCTTAGCTTTCCCACTCATATCTCTCTTACCAAGGCAAGCATCCAAATTCGAATTAACAAACAACTTCAGTTGACGGAGTCAACCAAAAAACGTGTGACCCGTTTTGTCAGACGCATATCAAACAGCCCCTTAGTTGGTCAACATGCTAGAAAAATATATTTTTGCCAACAATCCCTCTATACTTGTATGTCGGTGATATGTTCTCATTCATACTAAAGAGAAAACAATTTCCGGGTCGACTTAGGTTTTTAATGACAATCAACAAATATCAAGGATAAAAATTCCACACGTGAGTGTTTATCTATCGGATTCAATATTATCTTATGACTAACTTTATGTGACATTGCCCAAAGGCACATCACGCGACAATACAAAAGTATTAATAAAGCCCGTCAAAAAAGTCAATCTTGATGGAGTCTACACGTCAAACATGATGTATAAAGAAGTTTTACGTGATTAATAAGGTAGGAAAACCAACTAATTATTTTAGGGATATTAAAACATGTCTCAAATATAAGAATATGACATTTCTCTTTTACAAATCGATCAATCCATTATTTTCGTGATATGTTCGATGTTGTCTATCTTTTTAAATCCTCTATTCTAATAAATAGGTAGAATTTATACACGTGACAGTCAAATCCACCCCCCCCCCCCCCCCCCCCCCCCAACCCAATTGAAATTTCCCACTCTTTTACATAATGTGAATTTTCGGTTATGCCCCTCATTAAACACGTCCGTTCCTTTATTCTTGCATTCAATTCAATTAGTCAATTTCCTGCAATTATTAAAAAAAGGAAGGTAAATAATCATAATTTTATTAAATACGATAAATAAATCTATCAAATATTTGATGCTTATCAATTCCTTAATTACCGTAACTTACCTAATCTTATTTTTTTAAATACATTATCACGATTTTTTTTCATTCACAGCGAATCCAAATTCCAGAGCAAAAGAGAAAGCAAAATCAAATATTCAATTCAGTTCGCCGTCTATTCTTCTTCAAGGTATCTGTTTCATTCATCTTAATCTTCCTTCTACTGCTTTTTTTTTTTATCAATTTCTTTGTATATGTATATGTTAGCGTGTCTATATGTCATGTTTGTGTGTGTACCTTTTTTCTTTTTTTAATGAATGGAGTATTCTGTTATTTGCTCGCATGCTTATGAGTTCCAAGAAAGTGGTATTCGTTTTGATTGTAATGTTATTATTTAAACAAATAATTAAGATGATATAACATGATCAAAGCATATATCAATTAAGTCGCATACATGGGTTATATAATGACTGATTTCAAGGCTTCCTAATCGAAATATGTGAATGTGTATGTAACTGTTACTTTATGTATATAACATGCTTATCAAACTTCATTTGAATACAAGGTCAGTCTGTGTCATTATTCATTACACAACAATTTTATTCCTCAAGTTTTTTTCTTTGTATATGTATTTGTTAGCATGTTTATATGTAAATGTTTGTGTGTGTACCTTTTTTCTTTTTTTAATGAATGGAGTCTTCTATTGTTTGCTTGCATGCTTCTTAGTTCCAAGAAAGTGGTATTCGTTTTGATTGTAATGATAATATTTAAACAAATGATTAAGATGATATAACATGATCAAAGCATATATCAATTAAGTCGCATACATGGGTTATATAATGACAAATTTCAAGGCTTCCTAATCGTAATATGTGAATGTGTATGTAACTGTTACTGTATGTATATAACATGCTTATCAAACTTAATTTTAATACAAGGGCAGTCTTGTCATTATTCATTACACAACAATTTTTTTCCCTCAAAATGAATGAATATATAAACAAGGATCAAAATTGTTAGCATATATATATATATATATATATATATATATATATATATATATATATATATATATATATATATATATATATTTTGTATTATTCTTAATAGCAACTAATAACAATGTCCCATGTACTAATAAGATTGTCACATTGAACCTTTGTAGGATTTGCATTAAATTTGTGACATCAGGTACACATATAGTTCATTATTAGAATCCTACTTCTAAAAAAATAACTTTTTCAATTTCTTGATTTTTTAATTTAAGTTGCAAATTTCCTACTATAAATCAATATAATTGTTTTCATTTTTGTTTGTGTGTATATGTTTCTGTTTGTGTGTATATGTATTAATTAAGTCTGCAACTAATACTAATTATTTTATTATAAAAAAAGTTAATACTAATTATTTTTCTTAATGGTTTAAACGGTATCCGCAAAATTTTTATAATATATTGTTATTTTCTTATTTCTTATGCTATCAATTGTTTGCAGGAAATAAATATAGGTAATAAAGTATACTTAAAAGACATTGAAAGTTTTGCTAACGATTCACATCTCAAACTACGGGTTTTAAAGATGTGGAATTTCATAAAGAATAATATGGTTTTATCGATTGAAATGATCGTCATGGACGAGGAGGTTTGTTATATATATATATATATATATATATATATATATATATATATATATATATATATATATATATATATATATATATTTTAAAACTACTAAATATTACATATGTTTCAATCAATAAAAATATCTTTTTTAATTTGATTTAACAGGGTATATAATACCAGTCTCGTGTATTCAACCAAAATTTTTCCAGATTTGGTAATCTTTTAAAGGAAGATTAAAGTTACATCATTTTAAAACCCAACATGGCGGTTGTGAGAAATGGTTTTAGTGTTATCGATCAGAAACAAATCATAACTTTGGATTGGAAAACTATTTTAAAAAAATATGAGGATTTTTCAGGTGCAGTTAATGGTTTTGTATTTGTTGATTTTAATTCTATCATCGAACAAAGTTGCCCAAGTGATTCATTCTTTGGTTAGTTGTTTAATTTTATTCATTCACTTTTATAATTTGTGTAATTTATTATACATGTTACTATGTTAGTATTTAACTTAATATTATTTATTATATTTTATTAAACTTGTGTAGATGTTATTTCCATTGTTGTTCAAACAAAAACTTGATTTTTACAGCATATTAGTGAATTGCATTCTTCATACCTTCCTCTTCGATATCCAATGCTATTTCCATATGGGGATGATGATTACAGTGTTGACATTCTTCATAGAGGTGTGACATTTACGACCAACAACAAACGGACGAAATGTACAATGAGAGAATATTTCGCAAAGATCATTCGTTCTCGCTCATTCTTAATTCAAAAAGGTTGTTTCAACAGTTTCTGGTAGATGCCTATACTATGACGGAAACGGAGAGATTGCATTACATATGTAGGCAACAACATGTTCTTAGATGCGAGTCTTATGAGAATTTACGTAACCAAAAAGCTCAAGGAACCACTAATATCTCCAGTGTCGGCCAGCGTGTCATGTTACCTTCATCCTTTACTGGTGGCGCACGATATATGTTGCAAAACTATTTGGATGCCATGTTACTATGTAAATGGTTTGGATATCCATATTTTTTTCATAACCTTTACATGTAATTCCAAATTGCCATAGATTAAAAGGCTTCTTAAGGATACTTCACTTCAACCAGAAGACAGACTTGATATATTATGTAGGTTGTTCAAGATCAAGCTCGATGCATTAATTAAAGACTTAAGGGAGAATCAAATTTTCGGCAAAGTTCAAGCATGTAATTAAAATCATATTTTTTTCATTATTGATAAAACATTACTTTTATTATAGTATATTTTTATTGTCTAATCATATTTTGTTTTTTTGCCAAATATTTTGCAGATGTTTATACCATTGAATTTCAAAAGCGAGGTTTGCCGCATAGTCATATATGTTTATTTATGCATTCTGACAACAAGTTACCTACTGTTGAATTTATCGATCTGATAATTTCCGTCGAGATACCAGACAAAATTAAAGAGCAAGAATTGTATTCACTTGTCAATGAGTTCATGATTCATGGTCTATGTGGAGCTGAAAATATCAATTGTCCATGCATGGTGGATAAGAAGTGCTCTAAAAGCTTTCCAAAACAATTATGTAATCATTCATCTGTTGATCAAAATGGATTTCCATTATATAGGAGAAGAAATGATGGTCATTTTGTAGAAAAGTCGGGTGTCAAGTTGGATAATAGAAATGTTGTTACATACAACAAATATCTATTAAAAAGATATCAGACACATATTAATGTTGAATTATACAATTAGGGATCTTTGTGACATCCCCAAAATCTCGGTCAGAAAAGACCGATTTCATTTATGTTTTTTAAACATTTCAGAGTAAATCTTTTTAATTTTAAAAGAGATGCGGAATTTGTTCCCAAAAACAAAACATGATAAAATAGATATCTATCAAAACATTTCATATAGAAATATGATTTTATTTCATAATCAAAAGTCGGGATGTCATGTTCTGATACAGATCATAAAGCATAAACGATAACATTACAAGTCATTCAACAAATATATACATATACAGACTTGTAAACAAAACAACTTGATGATTCACCCATCTTAAGCTCTTGCACCACTTCCTGTAATACAAATAAACTGAGTGGGTCAGGCTTGGGAGCCTGGTGAGCATATAGGGTTTTCAACCCACAATAATTATATTTAATTTCAATAATCCACAATAAACCCGATTACACATTCCCGTTATCCTCACTTTACGTCCCTAAAATAACATCTATTATAAGGAGCCTAATTCGGGATTTTCATCCGGACGGACATTACTGCAGAGGGGCTTCCTCAACAGTAAGTGCCCTAAAGGCAACCATGTGGGGGATAGAGTACACCGGTGAACACGTCGTTCACAACACCTACAGGTAATGAGCCTGCTAGTGTTCCACAGGACAGTCTAGAATAGTCTGTGGTCGTCATCCATACTCTGCTGAATGACTAGAATAACACCAATAACACCGAGGCCTCTCATCTGTTTATTTCACACCAATTATCTACCCATGTTCTACCCAACATATTAGTAGATAAAAATATACATTTTTATACATTGTTTAAAAACCTGTATAGCATGCTTTAATCAATACAGATTTCACATAACATATGAGGCATACACACATAACACATATTTCATAGAGAATATATCAGATCTATGAGATAGAAAAGAGTGAATATACATTCACACATATAACAACAAAATATATACACATAGCATGTATTTTATATAGAATACTTCATAATATTGCGTTGGAATGAAAATGACTACACACTCACATCCCGTATTCTTAAATACGTTTAACGATTACTTGTATAATATCGCGTATTGAAAAGGGACTATACATTCACTTGATCGGAAGACGATCGGGCAGCACTACGGCTTGCAGAAGTAGTGTTTCTCCGTAGATCTGGAAGATCTTCACAAAAAACCGGGCTCCTCGCGGGCAGGGCTTCGGCTCAGAAGTAACGCTCTTCGGGATCCTCGGGACTTCGGATCTTACTTCGGGGCTCGGGAATAATACCGGGGCTTCGGAATATGATTGGCACGCAAATCGAGGCAAAAACTAGAGAGAAAGTAAGAAAAATCGCAAGGAAAATGGCTGATCTCGAGTTCTATTTATAGGCTGCTGGGTATGGGATTACGCTGGGCGTACTCGGGTTACGCTGGGCATACTTTGACGTCACTGCGTGCGTCGACTGGTGGCACTCGAGTATTGGTCAGACAAGTTGCATCCGACTGAGTACGCTGGGCATACTCAAATTACGCTCGGCGTAATTTGACTCGTCAACTTCTAAATTGCGTAACTTTCACATACGAGCTCCGTTTTCGACGTTCTTTATATTCACGGGTAGGTCACACCATACTTTACAACTTTCATTTAGACTCCATCGGCTAATTTTGACTTTATTTTTATTATTTATTTTTAGAAGGCTGGGACAAAAAAACTTCGTTATAAATTCATAACTTCTTCGTCTGACGTCCGTTCTCGCCTAACTTTTCATCGTTTCGCTACTAACAACGAGATCTTCGATTCTCGTTTAGATTGTTTCGACTAAAAACCGCTCGATCTCAAATTGAGTATTCGGGCTGCATACTACCCAGTCGAAACTTCAGAAAATCATAAGTTCCTCATACGAAGTCAGATTTGGGCGTTCTATATATATATTCGGAAACCTCGTTTCGGCCACTACAACTTTATGCAAAGATATCGGGCATATCTAATACTTTAATTTTGACTCTTATTTTATTCTTAGTTCATTAAATTAAAATAATTAAGAAAATAAATACATAAATCACATAATTCACATAATTCACAAATAATACATTTTTATTATTTCAAATTGGGTTACAAAGGTTAACCTAGACTATTACATTGCTAAAAATGGCAAGCCCAGAAACACGGGCGTTACAATCTTCTATAAAGTATCTGTTTAAATACATAAACAAGGGTCCTGATAGAGCTACAGTTGTTATTGTACCAATAAACAATGAATGTGAAAATAATGATGTGGTCGATGAAATAGCTGAATATTACATTTGTAGATATTTATCTGCATGTGAAGCATCATGGCGAATATTTAAATATGGTGTTCATTGCAGGTATCCTACTGTGGTTAGACTACATTTTCATCTTCCTAATCAACAACAGATTGTATATGGCGAAGACGATGATATCGACGATGTTCTGGACAAACCTTCTGTTGCTGCTTCATAGTTCACATCTTGGATGGAGTGTAATGTAATTAATAGTGAAGCACGAGATCTTACATATGTTGAATTTCCTACAAAGTTTGTTTGGGTATTAAATGGTAGGTTTTGGAAGCGAAGGAAAGTAGGAAAAGTCATTGGTAGAATTCATTCGGTTTCACCTAATCTTGGTAAAACTTATTTTTTAAGGATTCTTTTAAATAAAGTTAAAGGTCCAACATCATTTGATGAAATTCGCATGGTAAACCGTCAAACATTTGCTTCTTTTAGAGATGCTTGTTTTGCACTCGAGCTATTAGATGATGACAAGGAATACATCAATGAAATTAAAGAAGCAAGTCATTCTGGAACTGGTTTTTATCTACGCTTCTTATTTGCCACATTGTTGATGTGTTATAATATGTCTAAACCAGAGGCCATTTGGGAAAAATACATTGGAATATTTGGTGGATGAAATTCTATATAACCAACAATAAAGGTTCAAATCCCCGGGTATTTCAATTATTTTCTTCGTTTCGATTTAAAATAATTTATTTTTCTTATCAACACCCATTAAATAATTATTATAAATATTATTAAATATTGTATTTTATATTTTGAAATTAATTTAAAATGTATGGTGCAGACTTATCACTCAGTGAAGATGAAGTTAAGAACTTAACTTTGTTCGAAATAGAACAAATTTTACTTCGAAATAACTCCACTTTCAAAAAATTTACAAATATGCCTTACCCAAATGTTGAATTAGCTTCTTCTTCGAACAATCGACTTATCATTGAAGAGCCAGATTACGACATTCCCGTTATAAAAAATGACTTTGATTGTATGTTTTTTGCATTAACAAATGAGCAACGTAACATTTTCCTTAACATCATGAGTGTTGTTAAAGAAAATAAAGGAGGTGTTTTCTTCATTTATGGTTATGGTGGAACGGGTAAAACTTTTCTCTGGAAGACAATATCAGCAACAATTAGATCTAACGGTAATATTGTTTTAAATGTTACTCCAAGCGGTATTGCTTCGTTATTATTGCCCGATGGTAGAACAACACACTCTCGATTTATACTTCCATTTGAACTTATAGAGGATTCTTTTTGTAAAATAAATCCCGATGGTGAGTTGGCTAGCTTATTAAGAAAAACGTCTTTGATAATTTGGGATGAAGTACCTATGATCCATAAGCATGCATTTGAAGCTTGAGATCGAACTTTGAAAGATGTATTAAGGTGTGGAAATTCTAGCATCTCAAATATTCCTTTTGGAGGGAGAGTTATTGTCTTTGGAGGAGATTTAAGACAGATTCTACATGTTGTTTCGGGTGGCGGCAGACAAAACATTGTTAACGCTTCTTTGAGTTGTTCATATTTATGGCAACATTGCAGAGTGTATAGATTAACCAAAAACATGAGGCTAAAATAAGAGATTTTACAAATTGGTTATTGGATATAGAAGACGGCAAACTCGGTGGTCCGAACGACGGCGAAACGATTATCGATATTTTGGATGATATTCTCATTAATGATCCAGATAATCCTATAGGTTCATTAATTAAGTTTGTATATCCTTCAATTTTGGAGAAGTATAGCAGTATAAATTATTTCCAAAAAAAGAGCGATACTTGCTCCAAAGAATGAAGTTGTTCAGGAAATAAACGACCGTTTGCTTAAAAAGTTACCAGGAGATGAGGTTGAATATCTAAGTTCACATAGCATATGTGAGTCCGAATTTTTCCATGACCAGTTTGATGCAAATTTATACTCTCCTGATGTATTAAATGGTCTTAAAGTATTCGGTCTACCAAATCATAAGTTACTTTTAAAAATTGGTGTTCCAGTAATGTTACTGAGAAATATTGATCAGAAAACGACTTATATAATGTCACAAGACTACAGGTGATATCATTGGGCAAACGTGTTATCAAGGCACGTATAATAACTAGAACTAATATTGGAAACCATACTTTTATTCCAAGAATATCTTTAACTCCATTAGAAAAAAAATCCCTTCAAATTGACAAGAAGACAGTTTCCTTTGGCGGTATGTTTTGCAATGACTATTAATAAGAATTAAGGACAATCATTATCGAATGTTGGTTTCTTTCTCAAAGATCCGGTTTTTTTTCACATGGGCAATTGTATGTTGCATTATGTAGAGTTCAAAGCAGAGAGGGATTGAAATTATTAATTTTAAATAAAAATGGTAGACTCACAAATAAAACTTCTAATGTCGTTTATAAGGAAGTTTTTCGCAATCTATAACCACCTTTTTTTGTAGCATCTTTTACTCATTTTTAGCAAAGCACATTTCATCCATCATAATAATTTATTTATTTATAATTACGTATTGTTTTTTATGTTAATTTCATTACAAACATCTTTTTTTTTGTTTTGTATGAAATCAATTTCAATGTTTTTTTTTGGTTTTTTTTTAAAGTTACTTAAACGTATGTTGCATTATATAAAGTAATGACTTTTATGAAATATGTGGATTTACATTTGTAATTAAATATTTAAAGTTTACAAATTTA